>NC_065443.1:207254765-207602897 GCF_917563875.1 Diabrotica virgifera virgifera | reverse complement strand
AGTTGCTTGCACGTATTCGGTACTAAAATATTCTAGGGAGCACATAATATTGAAATATGCCGGCACCCGATTTTGTTGCTAACCGTAGAACTTTATTAGTTCATTTTTCACCTTTAACTCGCTGTATCTTTTGTCGCTGTAAATATTTCCTTTTGAAAATTTTACCGTATCATCTCTGAAGTATGTAGATAAGAATGGGATTTGTCTGAAATATATAACAAAATTAAAAGAGGAGTTGTTACTTTTTAAATAATTTGTCGTCCGATTTCGTTAGTTTCATGTTTACTTAAAAAAGTTGAGTAACAAACTTTTTAGTTTAAAATTTTAACCAACACAGCACTAAAACGTAAGTCATGAAGAAGTTTTCTGGAAAATTTCAAGTCAAAATATGCAGTGGGAGAAAAGTTATGTGACTTTATAGACGAAATGTACACCCCAAAAAACGCTTATTCCTCGAGATACTGACCAAGGTCTGGTGAATGGCTAGTTTCTATTATACTTTATGTTTTTGATGGTGCTGAAAACGAGAATGAGGTTTGTTTTGAATTTTATGTGGGGGACATTGTCAAAACCGCAATTTTACTCTAAAAATAAAACAAAAAGGAAATCACGTTTTTGCGTTTAACTCGCTACCACTCTGTTCCATTTTAATACTTTTTTTCTGAAATTTTTATAGTATATATTTCTCACCTTTCTGAACACAACGGGAGCTGCTTTAATCTTTCAGTCTTATTATAATAAGAGGGGTGATTTTTTAAATAAAAGGTGCAGATTCCTGAATTGCAAAGTTTAATCGCAAAAGTTAACTGACAAAATTTGAAATTTAGCTTCTCAATCAAACATGTTAAAATATAGAGTACAAAGAACAAAATATTTTATAGAAAAAAAAATGGTGCCACTTTTAATTTTAAGAAAAACCTGATTTCATTTGTTTTATTTTTATGATAAAATTGCGATTTTGACAGTGTTTCCCCACTTAAAATTCAAAATAAACCTCATTTTCGTTTTCAGCACCATCGAAAACATAAAGTATGACCAAACTTAACCATTCACCACACCGTGGTCAGTATCTCGATAATAAACGTTTTTTGGGGAAGTGCCACTCGTCTATAAAGTCACATAACTATTTTCCTACTGCATATTTTGACTTATTTTCTACAAAACTTCTCTACAGGGTGTTTCATTAATAATTGTCCATATCGTAACTAGAGAAACCTTAGCACAAAATACGAAGATTTAACCTAAAACACATAAATTAAATGTGGTTCTTTACTGAGTTACAGGGTGTTTTATCTAAAAATTTTAAAACTATTTTTGCTCAGCATTTTAAAACTATTCGACGTATCCTTTTCATAATTGGCAGAAAGTGCACCTGCTAGACACCCTACTAAATTATGATGAACAAACAGTTTCTAGCTACTACCAGAGGCGTACGACAGGGAATGGTGAATGGTTGACCCTTCTCAAATTCTACGCCACTGGAGGAATTAATATTTTAGTTCCATTTTTAGATTCTCCAATACTTTCTACGTAAACAATATACTCTTCATTGGTAACGATTAAGTCATTAGTCTTCGAGATATTTGAATGTTGTTCTGAAGCTATTTCCTTGTGGCATTTTTATAATCAACTATTTTCAATGGGAAATAAGCCACAATTTTACCAAAAAAATAATTTTATTAACGTTTCGAAGCCCAAATCGAATTTTGACAACGAAACCCGATTTGGGCTTCGAAACGTTAATAAAATCATTTTTTTGGTAAAATTGTGGCTTATTTCCCATTGAAAATATTTTTTAAATTTTTAGATAAAACACCCTGTAACTCAGTAAGGAAGCACATTTTATTTAAGTATTTTAGGTTAAATCTTCGTATTGTGTGCTAAGGTTTCTCCAGTTACTATATGGACAATTATTAATGAAACACCCTGTATAACTTAGGTTTTAATGCTGTTTTGGTTAAAATTATTAACTAAAAGTTTGTCACTCAACTTTTTTAAGTAAACATTAAATTAACGAAATCTAACGACTAAATTTTTAAAAATTAACAACTCGTCTCTTAATTTGTTATAAACATCTTGGACTAATCTCATTGTTATCTAAATACTTCAAAGATGATACAGTAAAATTTTAAAAGGAAATATTTACAGCAACCAAAGATACAGCGAGGTAAATATAAAAAATCATCTAAATTGATTTTTCGCATTTTTGCATAAAATTTTGATTTTTGAACATGTTTCACCAATTCTAGATAAAAATAAAATTTATATTCAGATTCAGCGACCTCGAAAATGACCAAAATGACCAAAATTGTTCATTCACCTTAAAGTTGATTTTCGTGGTTGGTATAACGTCGTTTTAGGGGTTGCTGCCGCTCCCCTGCAAGCGGTTATAGCCCAGGACAGAGATGACAGAATTTATGGAATAAAAGTTATTTAAATAATATGAAAGGTAATCCTATCAAAACACAATACCTGTACATTGAGAGACCAACAGGAAACCTGATTATTGATGAATAATGCTTGTAAGGAATATCTACACATATTTAGTCACAACAATTTCCCTCTCCTCGGGATTGTAATTTTTTCCTCGACGTTGGTGGGAGGGCCGAGTAACTGGTCTTGGTCCCTAAATTTTGTGAGGGGAGCACGACCAGTGAAACTAAACACAGTCCCAGCGTCCAGTGTCTGTGCACCGGGTGGTCGCCGGACACCGCCACTGGACGCTAAAAGGCGCGGCAATTGAAGCGAACAGTTGCGGCGTCTTTACCTTCAGCAATTTGAATGATACCTTCCAACTTCCCTGCGGCTACTCTAATTCCTAAGTCTAATCGCCACTTCCAACAAACGTTTTGTCGGCTATCGATAAACACTTTTTCATTCTTAGAATGATCCTAACCCCTCTATAAAGAAAAGCCGAAATGTCTCACACCACCGAAGTACCTTTATCCCATATATACAAATCCCCACCCTAATCCCGCGTAACAGGGAATGCAGCAGTTTCGCGGAAATTCCAGGTAGCCTGCGAATACAGACTGCCAGTGCGCCCAGAGGCAAACGTGATAAAAAGCCTAGAGGAGTAAACCTCAATAAAATAATCCCCACTATCACGGTGGAAGGCATCGTGCCAAAGATATGAGAGATGCGAGGGTTAGAGCATCACAAACGATCCCTTCGGGATACCTGGCGACCTCTCGAAGTAACCTAGCCTTAACGCGGTAAGGGCGCACTGCCGCGTCGGACGTGTAGCACGTCCCGACTCGTGGGAACTACATGGATAGACCAACACAAAAATACCGATGGGGGACAAAGATGACGAACACAGGCAAAACATACAGGAAAATGAGAAGGAAAACGATTCAAAACCGAATGGGGGAGAACAGTCGCTAGACGACTTTAGAAAGGATGGAGAAGAAGAAATGACCAGTTTCGAAAAAGAACTCTTAAGCACACACAACGAACGAAGGAGAATGAATAGGTCGACTGTCCAAAAGCAGTCAACATTAGTCGGGGAGACAATCGATTTAGAAGAAAGCGAGAACGACAAGGAAGATATAGGAGAGGAAAAATCGCAGGCGGATGCAGAAGAAATGGAGGAAGGATGGCGAAATGCCCTTCAACAGAGTGTGTTGCAGGAACTATTCGAGAAAGTAAGCGATAAACTAGGGGAGGGAATGGATACTGAAATAAGAAAGCTGTTTGGGATTATAAAATCTACCAACAATAAAATAGACGACAGCATAGACGAAATCAACAAAACCCATGAAGACACAAAATGTGAACAATGTAAACTAAAAGTTGAAAGAAAAAAATAGAAAGAAGAACAAGAAAGAATTACAAAGTCACTACATATGGGGGGAGGGAAAAGAATTTTCCTAAGCATATGCGATAGTAAATGGGAGGAAAAGGTATTTACGACAACAAAATGAGAACAAGTGGGGCTACTGGAGTCAGTTGAAAAGAAAACAAGCTTAATAATAATCCAACAAAATGCTAAAGATAAAGGGGTCGAAAACATTTTAAAGGGGACAGGGGAGGACCTAGCAGATATGTTAGAAAAAGGTGAAGAAGGAGAAATAGAGCACTTAGAGACCTCCAAGAAAAGAGATAACAAAAAGACAACCTGGTACACCTTTGTGGCCAGGATAGGGAAAGAGAGGGGAGGAAGCCTATACGACATGGCAGAGAAGGCAATAAAAGCAATGAAACGTGTAAGCGAAATCCCAACGGTCGTACGAGTGGTAATTGGAAACGATCTGAACAAAGAAACAGTAAGAAAAGCACTCTAGTACGCAGGACAAAGCGAGGATATTTCCTGGGAAATAATTATAAGAGGTAAGGAAATAGGTGTAGAGAGGAAAGGAGAGCAAGAGGAAGCCCTCCTAATAAAGATAGGAGGGAGGAAGTACACTGAAGTCTTAACGGAGATGAGAGAAAAAATTGATATAGGGAAAATGGGCCTACAGGTAGAGAAATTAAAGAAAAGAAACGGAGGAGATTTACTAGTAAAACTAAAGAGGAGGGGGGCAGCACAAAAATTAAGAAAGGAGTTGGATCAAAAAATGACTGGTATGGACACCGCAATACGTAGAAAAGAAACGTATTTCACGATAACGCGTTTAGATCCGGGGGTTAGTGAAAAAAGCCTAAAAAAATCCATAAGAAGCTACACGGGCATCCCAGAGGAGGAAGTTGATGTAAGAGTCCTTAGAACAAATAAATATGGGGAGCAAGTAGCCACAATAACCGTACGACCCTCCAAAGCAGAGGAGTTGAGGAAGTACGGCTCGATAAAGGTAGGTTGGGTGATATGCCCAGTCATGGAGAGGCACAACCCGATAGGGTGCTACAAGTGTCTTAAGTTCGGTCACAATACATATGACTGCAAAGAAGAAAGTAGAGCAGCTTGTTGTTACAACTGCATGAAAAATGGACACACGGCAGTAAATTGCACAAACAAAGCCTTTTGTTTAGTGTGCAAGGAGGAGGGGCACAGGATGGACAGGATGGCCTGTCCAGCCTACAGAGCCCTAGTTTACGGAAGGAGAGGAGAGGGAGAACCCCCTTAGAAAACGAATAATAAAGAAATAACAGTTTTTTTGGAAAACAAAGGTGGGCCCATATACAGCCCACCTAGGTCATATATTTTATTTATATATTTATTTATTTATATTATTAACTATTTAATCTATATTTTTATTTATTTATATTTATTTATTATTCAATTTTATGTATACTTTTGTATCTATTTATTCATTTTATTTATATCAAATTTTAATAATTTTAAATTTATTAAAAATGGAGAATTCGATGTAGGGGCGACTCTCGGGAACTGAACCAAACGGACCTCAAGGATCAACCTGGTATACGGATATTGCAAGTGAATGTGGGCAGGGCTCGAAGAGCACATGACCTTGTCAACGCAAAAGCCTGCATGCTAGAATCTGACCTGCTCATCGTCCCCGAACCGAACAAAAAGATAACCTCGGAAGGTGGATGGGTACAAGACAACGGAAAAAACGTGGCGGTGCTCATTAGAAATAGGGAACTAGGAGTGCGGGGTATTGTCAGGGGCGGAAATCATATCCTCATTAAACTGAGGGACTTCAGCCTTCTGGCATGCTACGTATCTTTGAACATCCCTATGTAGAGATACCAAAGCATCGTAGACGAAATAATGAGTGCCGCTACAAACGAAAACGACGTGATCTTTGCCGGGGACATCAACGCGAAGTCAAGGTTGTGGGGTTCCCCCATAAATGATAAAAAGGGGGAACTCTGGAATGAATGGATAGCCCAGGCTGGCCTCCAAGCTCTGAACAACAACAAACCAACTTTTGTGAGAGGGGCCAGCCAGACACACATCGATGTAACATTAGCAAGTGAAGGGCTATCCCGCAGAATACACGACTGGGATGTCCTCGACGACCAGCTGTTTACCCACCACCGATACATTAGGTACGAAATTAAGGTGAAGGGGGGAATAAGACGGTCGATATGACACACTGACATCTATTTTAACAAAACCACGTACCTATCGGAGGTCAGAAAGATCAACGAGGAAGAGATTTCTGACCTTGGCCAACAAAAAAGAGCACTAAAAGATGCAGCAAAGTTGGCCACCGTGAAGAAAAAGAATGATAAAAAATCCCCCTATTGGTGGACGGATGAGATTGAAGGTCTACAGGAGAGATGCCTCAGAGCTCGCAGGAATTATACGAGAAGCCAGGGCAGCCTCGAGCTCAAAGAAATATACAAGGAATTAAAGAAAGAATTAAATAAAAAAATAAAAAAGGAAAAAAAGAAAAAGTGGCAGGCCCTTATAAAAGCGTTAGACGAAGATGTATGGGGCGATGCCTACAAGATAACGATGAATGCCCTGAAAATAATCGCCCCATATAAATTGGATGAGGACCAGCTGATGGAATCGGCTGAACTCCTCTTCCCAACCAAAGACATCCAGAATTTTATAAAAATATTTCCAAATATGGTGGAGGAGTTTACAGAAGAGGAAATAAAAACCGCTGGTCAAGAGATGAAGACAGGGAAAGCTCCCGGCCCTGACGGGCGGCCACCAGAGGCAATTAAGATAGTAGCAACGGAGAAACCAGGTTTGATCAGAAGAATATGCAACGACCTACTGCAGAAACAAGAGTTTCCCAAAGACCTAAAGGAAGCGAACCTAGTTCTGCTCCTAAAACCTGGGAAACCCCCCGATTCGGCATCCTCTTATCGGCCAATATGCCTCCTAGACTGCCTTGGTAAGTTCTATGAGGCGCTTATCAAGAATAGGTTTGAAGGCGTGTTGGAAGATGAGAGAGTGCTATCAAACCAGCAATATGGATTTAGAAAAGGCCCATCGGCAGTCGATGCCGCGGCCTGGATAAGGGACACGACTAGAGTAAGCAAAAAAAAGTGGGTGGTCCTTGTTCTGTTGGACATCAAAAACGCTTTCAACTCGGCAAACTGGGGCCTCATTATAGACAGAATAGCCGAGAGTGGGGCTCCGGAGTATGTGTCCAACATAATAAAAGACTACCTATCTGAAAGAACCGTATGTATATCCAAGAAAAAGAAGATGAAAATGACCGCGGGTGTACCCCAGGGGTCAGTCCTGGGACCCTCACTATGGAATATATTATATAACGGGGTACTAGAAGTAAACACGGAGAGAGGAGTAAGGGCGATTGCATACGCGTACGACCTGGCCTTACTAGACGAAAATGATTGGGGCATAATAGAAAAAGTAAACCGAGCAATAAAAAGAACCGCGGAATGGATAGAAGAAAATGATCTAAAACTAGCAGTAGAGAAAACGGAAGCGATAATCTTGAGGGGACCGATATATAGAGAAAATATATTATTCCAGTACAAAGACTCTGTAATAAGACCCCAGAAACCAGTTAAATACTTAGGAATAACTTTTAATGACAAAATGAAATTCGGAACACACATAGAAGAGGCATGTCGGAAGGCGGAAGAAAGGACCTCCACACTAAACAAATTAATGCCAAATATAGGGGGTCCGGGATCACAAAAACGAGTAGTAATGTTACAATCAATCATGTCCATCTTACTATACGGGGCCCCAGTGTGGCACGAGGTTCTAGAGATGGCCAAATACAGAGACAT
This sequence comes from Diabrotica virgifera virgifera, assembly GCF_917563875.1. NCBI lineage: Eukaryota > Metazoa > Arthropoda > Insecta > Coleoptera > Chrysomelidae > Diabrotica > Diabrotica virgifera. Next base: position 207,595,268 of record NC_065443.1, on the reverse strand, counting down.
GCTTCTTAGAGCACAGAGGAAACCTCTGATCAGGGTGTGCAGCGCGTACAGAACCGTTTCAACCATTGCCTTACAAGTGGTGGCTGGGTCTGTGCCGGTGCACATCCTGGCCAGAGAAAGGGTCCGAATGCATCAGAGGGGCAACGGGGCAATTGGTTCAGGGACACAAGAAAGAGGAGCTTGGAGATGTGGCAGAGGGAATGGGCAACTGAAGTCGGAAAGGCTGCCTGGACGAGATGCCTGATTCCGGATGTAGTGAAGTGGTACGAGTGCCGACATCGTCGCGTCAACTACTACTTCACACAGTTCTTGACGGGACATGGATCGTTCAGGAACTACACCTTCCGTATAAGGAAAACGGTGGATGATTTATGTCCTGAGTGTGGGGTGGTGGATGACGCGCTGCATGTCGTATTCGTGTGCCCTGCATATCGTGCGGGGCGAATTGAGCTGCAGCTGGATCTGGGGTCTCCTCTAGGTGAGCCACAAGAGCTCATGGATAGAATTATCGGAAGCGGGAGGGACTTCGACTTGTTCATTGCTTTTGTCACAAAAACCATGAAGCACAAAGAAGAAAAAGAGAGTATTTATTTACAAAAAAATCGTTTGTGTTGTGGTTGGTAGTCAGCGGGGGGAGGACCCTATACACCCTAACCACGCTGACTGCCTATTTAATTTTATCTATTTTACTTTTTAGCTGATTTTATCTGTTATTTATTATTTTATCGGATTTTATTAATTAATCTATTTAATTTTATTTTTAACTCATACCGTTCTTTTATTTTCACTTTCTACTTTTTCCTGTTCATGTTCTCTATCTTTTCTTTCTATTCTCTGTTTCTCTTTCTTTTATTTTCTCTTTTTCTCCCTCATCTCTTTTATTCTTGTTTCTTTTTCTTATGTTATATTTGTTCGTATCGTTGTGGGGCAGTCAGTGGGGAAGGACCTTTTACATCCGACCTACACAGACTGTCCCATCTTAATATCAGAGTGAGTGACTGAATGGGTGGATGAGAAGGCGTGCATAGATGAAAGCATGAATGATTGGAGTTGCTCGTAACTTTCAACTGGCATTCTTTGGTTGGTTCCATCTTGGTTTGGGTGGCGTCCTGGCTGCCCCACTACCCAGCGCGCGGCGACCGGTCTGGTGCGGCGCGTGAGGGCGGGGGGCGGCAAGGCGGCCGGCTCATCCGTGGAATACATGCTGGGAGTGCCGGAGGGGAGCTACGAGTAAGGTCGGCGGGTCAGATATGCTCGCTAAGAGCGGTTCCGGACCCGCCGGCTGGAGAAAGAGGAGGTGGGTTTAGTCGGTAGGCGGCCCGGCAAGATAGAGATAGGACGGGCTGAATCCGACACACCTGGGACACCTTCCCAGACGGTCTTAAGAAGATTCCCACCTCCCAAAAAACAAAAATTAACAACAATTTAACCACAGTGGTCTGACTGAAAAGGAAATAGAGAAAAGGTGATTAAGAGGCAAAAAGGTTATAGATAGGATGTATAATTCAATATATCTTTTAATTGCGTACTTACAATGTTTACAACAGTGTAAACGGTGTACACAACAGTTCCACATTTTCACAATTTTCCACAATTATTATTTCCAGTCTGTAGTAGTAGAAGTAGGACAAAATAGGTTCATGAATGCTTTGATACTTATCACATTTTGTTTTTGTTTTTCGGGTTTGCAATAGTTTACACGCTGATGCTACAGATATTGAGCAAAATGGTACTGTAGGTGAGCCTTTTTGTGAATCTATACCTCCTCCTCTACATCCAATAAAAAAGAGGAAAAGAGCCCAGCTCTCGCGCATATATAGCCAATTAAAAGAGATAGCTGATACCACAAACGATAATATCAAAAAAAATGAGTTTGAGGTCTTTGGTTACCAAGTCGTTCTTCTACTGAATTCTTGGCCCTAACAATTGGCACTAAAAGTACAAGAGCACATTAAACTTTACCCTAATAGAATTCGAGGTCAGTATCAGGATGCCACAGTCGTCGTGTGCTGCAGAATCATCATATTATAGCGACTCGTCAATATCTTAAAATCATATTAGTATGTAATTATAATTTGGAAGAGCAATAAAATTTGCTTCCTTTTTTAAATCGTAAAAATGTCAAAATCATCTAAATGAAATTATCGTTACCGCTTTTAGTCCAGCGTGTATCGTCGTTCCCGTTAGGTAAATTATTCCGATTCCTTTTTTTTTGCACAAACTTACTCAAAAAGAGGTCTTTATTGAAACGATGTCAAGATCAGGGTAGTTTTAATTAATCAAAAGAGCCAGTAGCTTTTATTTTTTTCGTGTGATATATTTCCTCTCCACCCTGTATTCTTAATTCGCTTCGGAGATTGTACCGTCTATTACGTAATTCGTTAAAAGCATGTTTGTGTCTCAGAGGGAAACCGATGAAATTCTCAGAGCTTAGGAAATCGAGAAAGCAATTCGTTCTTATATTCTCAGGGATATAGAATTGATACTCATATTTTTTTATCTGAAAGTAATTGAATTGTTTATATTCTACCGAGTAACGCGGTTTTATTTGAAAGACCTAATTGCTTTTGGCGACAATAAAACTGCAGGATGTTTATTTTACAGCCGATAAAAAAGATAAGAAGCTATTAATTTCTCAGCAAACAGACCACCTGCGGAAATCCTGAATGAGTGATTTTCATGAGAAAGATTCGATAGTGGCTGAAGTGTTTACTGGTATTCCATTGTCCGAGAAATAATGATGGCTGTTGTGGGGGTATAAACCAAAATGTATTTTGAATTTCTTAATTGGTACATGGTAGAAGAGGGAAGGATTAGACTTTTATTATTGGTTGATTAGACGAGTAGAGTAGAATGAAGGAAATGGAATAGTTTGTGGAAGGGAGGTTTCGATTTGAGGAGATTCATTCAAGTTTTAGGAGTCGGGATTCAAGTTTGGGAATCGAGAGAGGCGAGTTCAAGTTCCTGGAGCTTCGGCGGAAGCCGCTAAAAACGGTTCCCGAAGAGCTTAAGTACAGTGGAGTTCTTATTCAGTTCGTAGTCAAGATAGAGTGCAAGTTTAGACTTCAGAAGTCTTGGTGATATAGTAGTGGAGTTGAGTGTTCTACAACAGACTGAATATTAGACCATTATGGTGTTATCAAGCCGTGGACCACCGCGTTTCGCCGCTTTTAGGCGAATGCGACTTTTCATACCAATATCGGTATACCTAATCTCTTCGCACGCAGTCAGAAATTTATTAGGAAGTTTTGATCTATTTTGAGCTATGTATTTGTTTTTGTCCTTTGTGATAACTATATTTTCATTTATCTTTCTTTTATTTTTTGATTTAAGCTATACTTTTTATGTTTCTATTTTCGGTTCCCATTTTTTTTTTGGTAATCGGTGGCGCCCATTATTTCATTTCTATTTGACTTTTCTATTTTGATCTATTTATAAGCTAATAAGAGAATATCAGTAAACACCCCGTTAAGAACCATCCCATATCTCTTCCGAACTGAGCGACCGTGGTCTTTTCCTTCAAATTTTGTAACACGATATTATCCCCTTCTATGACATACTAACATCTTGTCAATTATGTTTCCATTATTCCAACAGGGTGAAATTCCGTTGTTACATTATAACAAATCCACAGGGTGTCAGGCGGTATCGCGGTCGAAAAATTGTTTCAACAATTTTTTTTAAACAAATTCACAAAAACCATTTTTTCACTTCGGACAATTTTCTTTTAGATCAACTGGATCGTTCGAAGCAAAAAGGTATCGTGTAGTTTTTCCCTAAAATTGATTGTTGTCGAGTTTTTAATTTGAAAAATGCGAAAATGAACATTTTCAAGGCTTAATAACTCGGTTAAAAATTATTATTATGAGTGAAAAAGTCAGAAAATGGCGAAATAAAAGTTTAAAGCTCCCCCCCCCCCACAAGATCCTAAGGAAATTTTTGTCATTATTTTATTACACTAAGCTGTTATTTTTAATTATTAACAATAAGCGCAAAGAGCGTATTGAGGCAGACGTCAATTTGAGTGCGAGTGAGATTCACCATTGGACGGCCGGTATCTCTTTCGCACTCACCACTGAGACGACTAATATGCACTTAGCGCTAATTATTAGTAATTAAAAATAACCGCTTAGTAATACAATAATGACACAAATTTCTTCAGGATCTTGTAGGGGGACTTTAAACTTAGATTTGGTCACTTCCTGACTTTCATAATAATAATTGTTAACCGAGTTATTAAGCCTTAAGGATGACTATTTTCGCGTTTTTCAAATTTTAATTCGCGTATAACTCGACAGCAATCAATTTTAGAGAAAAATCACAAGAGAACTTTTTTACTCACAATGACCCATACAGTCTAAAAAATATTGTTCGAAGTGAAAAAATTATTTTAGTGAATTTGTTTAAAAAAATTGTTTCCAAAAAAACAATTTTTCGACCACGGTACCGCCTGGCATCCTGTGGATTTGTTATAAGGACCTCTTCGTGAGTAAAATTGTGCTAAAAATCGAATCGGAATAATATACCTAACAGGGCTACGATATAGCCTGGACTATTTACAATCTAATTTACTTGTCTGTTAATGTATTTTTAATATAATCTGTAAGTTTGACCGGTTTACAGTGCTTATTATTGAAAGGAATATAGTTAAAAGAGCTTGAACGAGTCAATAATCACAAGTGTATGCAAACTTTGAACAGTCATATCTTAACCAATTTTTGTCCTACAGAAAAATATAATAAAACCGCAATATACAGGGTGAGTCATGAGGAGCTGTACATACTCCTACCTCGTATAGAGGCTCCTATGGGGAATAACAAATGACCATTAAAAAGTGTCTGCTCCCATTGTTTAATAATATACAGGGCGAATTTCGCATTTTGACACAAATTTGTATTCGTCATAATTTTTGAACGGGCAGATCGATGTGTCAGATCGTTACACTATTACCACCTAATCAACTAATTTATTCAAACTAGAAAAAAATCAGGGCCGGCTTTAAAAAAATTAGTTTGTTTGGGTCTTAGAAAAAATTTCACCCTGTATACGCTTTTTGAAAACTCTAATATGAATTTTACAAATTAGAGAAATAGGCAATTAAAATGGCATATTTATTTTTTTCCGCACACGATTACTTAATTTTTATAAAAAAAAAATCAAATTTCACTATGAATTAAAAGTTTGGTAAAGTGAACGATAGATTAAAAAAAATAACTTTTATTACAAAAATTTATTTTTTTTTGCACAAATAAGTAATTTATGTTACCATCCAATCAACTGATTTATTCAAACTAGAGAAAAATCAGGTCCGTATTTAAAAAATTAGTTCGTTTTGGTCTTAGAAAAAATTTCACCCTGTATACGCTTTTTGAAAACTCTAATATGAATTTTACAGATAAGACAAATAGGCAATTAAAATGACATATTTATTTTTTCCCCACACGATTATTTAATTTTTTATTAAAAAATCAAATTTGTCAAAATCGGAATTTTAACCTAAAAATGAAAAAAAAATGAACTCACGGTTTAACTCGCTACAACTCTGTTCCATTTTAATATTTTTTTTCTGAAATTTTTACAGCACATACCTCTTACCACTGTGAAGACTATGAAAATTGTTGTAGACTTTCAGTCTTCTTCTTGTAAAAGTTGCAAACTTGTAAATCGCAAAAATTAGGAGGAAAAATTTAAAATTTATCAATTTGATCACGTCTATGTTAACCTGTAGAGTCCAAAAGAAGTGTTATGGGAAGTTTTAGATCTAATAAAAATGGCAAAACTTTTAATTTTAAGAAAAACGTTGTTTTTGTAAATTATTTTTTGTAAAAAAAGTTAATTTTTTTAAATCTATGCAAAAGCTTTGCCATACTTTTTATGCATAGTCAAATTTGATTTTTTAATAAAAAAATAAGTAATCGTGTGGGGAAAAAATAAATATGCCATTTTAATTACCTATTTCTCTTATTTGTAAAATTCATATTAGAGTTTTCAAAAAACGTATACAAGGTGAAATGTTTTCTAAGACCCAAACAAACTAATTTTTTAAATCCGTGCCTGATTTTTTTCTAGTTTGAATAAATCAGTTGATTGGGTGATAACATAAATTAAATATTTGTTAAAAAAAATTCATTTTTGTAATAAAAGTATTTTTTTTAAATCTATGGTTCAAGTTACCAAGCTTTTAATTATTCATAGTCAAATTTGATTAAAAAAAAAAAAAATTAAATATTCGTGTGGGGAAAAAATAAATATGCCGTATTAATTGCCTATTTGTCTAATTTGTAAAAATAATATTAGAGTTTTCAAAAAGCGTATACAGGGTGAAATTTTTTCTAAGAACAAAACGAAATTATTTTTTAAATCCGGGCCTGATTTTGTTCTTGTTTGAATAAATCAGTTGATTGGTGGTAACATAAATTAAATATTTGTTCAAAAAAAATTAATTTTGGTAAAAAAAGTTAATTTTGTTAAATCTATGGTTCACTTAACCAAACTTTTAATTCATAATCAAATTTGATTTTTTTATAAAAAATTAAGCAATCGTGTGCGGAAAAAAATAAATATGTTATTTTAATTGCCTATTTGTCTAATTTGTAAAATTCATATTAGAGTTTTCAAAAAGCAAGGTTTTCAACAGGGTGAAATTTTTCTAAGACAAAAACGAACTAATTTTTTTAAAGCCGGACCTGATTTTTTTCTAGTTTGAATAAATCAGTTGATTAGGTGGCGTTAGTGTAACGGTTGACCAAAATAAGAGACACATCGATCTGACCGTTCAAAAATTATGACGAATACAAATTTCTGTCAAAATGCGAAACTCGCCCTATATATTATTAAACAATGGGAGCAGACACTTTTTAATGGTCATTTGTTATTTCCCCATAGGGGCCTCTATACGAGGCACGAGTATGTACAGTTCCTCATGACTCACCCTGTATATAAAAGCAAAAGCCTACATTTTTTAATGTTTTGAGATTTTTTGTTTCACTAATACTTTTTAAGTTATTTTGAAAACAAGCATTTTTTCCAAAACTAAAAAACATTATATTTTACTATAAACCAATTTTTGTAAATACACTTTAAAAAAAGTTTTAATGAGTCTTCGATATTGAATTTCGATTGAAATATTCGATGTGGAATTTGAACAATAAGAACGTATTTTTCGTGAGCTATAACTTTGCTTTTCCTGGCTCTACAGACTGGTAGGGGAGCCCAAGCGGGGATTTTTGCAGTTACTCGAGCGCGTCAGATTAGTATATGGGGAGAAACCTGGTACCCTGCAGATGTACCTCTACCATATATTGGCTCTTAACACAGGGGAGTTCGTTAAGGGGGGCCCGAAAAAAAAAATCTATCCTTAAAAAACTTGAAATTGTCAGATTAAGATAAGGTAAGTTAAGTACATGCAAAAGAGTGTATATTTCAAAAATCTGACGATTGAGTCCCAAAATTTCACAAGAAAAAAGCGAATATTTCGCGAAATGAATGACAGATCGAAAAACTAAAAAACATGTGCCCAATATTTTTTAAAAATCTATCGATTGATACCAAACACGACTTTCTACGGAGAGAGGTGGGGGGTAAATTTAATATTTTAAATACGAATCCCGCGATATTTCGCGAAATGAACATCAGATCGAAAAACTGTAAAATACACTTATTCAATATTTTTGAAAAATCTATCGAATGGCACCAAACACGACCCCCCATGGATGTGGGGTGGGGGGTTACTTTAAAATCTTAAATAGGAGCCCTCATTTTTTATTGCAGATTTGGATTCCTTACGTAAAAATAAATAACTTTTATTCGAAACATTTTTTCGAATTATAGATAGATGGCGTTATAATCGGAAAAGACGATTGTTGGAAATGGAAAATTAAATTAAAAAATGGCAAGCGCCCACTAAAATGGAAAACTTTACTTAACTTTTTTTGGTTTTATGACCTACTCGTCACAACCCAATAGGTCCCCAAAGCGCTCGAGTGACTGCACATTTAGCATACTTTGCTCCCCTACCAAAACCATTTGTTCGTTTTTTTATAAGCTACATTTTTGCTACGAATATTTTTTCGATAAAATATTTACTTTTTGAGTTATTTGTTGACAGATAAACATTTTCACTCGCAAATAACTCGAAAAGTATTGACTTAGTGTTAACAAACTATAAAAAAAAGTTGCTTGGAATTAGCCAATTTAACAATTTTAAACGTTTGTTTGTTCACCCCCGAAAGGTTTTGACTTTCATCCAGCAAGTAAAAGCAACAAATGGCACAAGTCCAACTTTGAAGTGGAGGGTAAGTAGAACCCAAATCCAAATTTTTAAGCAAAATTGTAGTGACTAAATTACACTCCAAAATGGTCATTTACTAGGCTACAAATTGAGATCTTGATTTAGTTGTATGAATTCAAAATAGCTATTTATAAAACAGTTCGTGAAGTCTGCTTTTTGCAAACGAACGCGATGTTTAGAGCACGAGCGACAGCGGCGCGAGTGCTATACATCGCGTAGGTTCGCAAAAATTACTTCACGCATAGTTTTACACAATATTTTATCTACGATAAACAAATAAAAAAACTTAGGTACTATTCGTCACTGGAATTCATTTCTATCCTACAGTTTTTAGAACTTTGACAATTAAAAATTCAAACTCCTTTCAAACCACAAAACTGTCAAAACTTTTGTTGTAATTTATTGCTCATATGTCATCACCATGACAACACGAAAGTTAAGGACATTTGATTATATAAAAGATGATAAAAGTGTGTCAAAAACAGTGCGAAAAAGTAAATCCCATTTAAAATACATTGTTACTTCGCGCACACTTTAAACCCTTTACGCACTGCTATCTATAATGAGAGTTTTCACAAACTAAAAACTTATACATAATATGACATAGAGTAGATAAAAATAATTTTGTTATTATGGATTATGATTTTGTTTTATATTGATGTTTGAAAATACTTTTAATACTTATGAATAATATTTCTGTATAATATTTTTTATACATTTGTGTTATTTGTTGTGTGCGTCTATATATAATAATATAAATAAAATAGTAGATATAAATAAAACATTATGCCATAATCTAACTTCATTTAGAACTTAACAAAAAGATAATAAAAACTTAAATTAAAATTAAAATTTTATTTAACATATTAATAATAACATAGTTATTGTATATCATTCACAAGTTAATCATTAAAACAGCCAACGATAGTAGCACATCTAGTTAAAATAACCTCCTTATAGTATTGAGCTGATGGTTTTGCCGCCCTTGTTAAATCTGGACTGGTGAAATCAACATCATATAAACCATACTTCACACTAAAAACAAAGCAGAAAAAAATTAGAACTGTTGGTAATACATTTTTGTTATATTGTTTTCAAGTTATTGTTTTGTTCATTTAAAATCATTTACTTGTTTAAGTGACAATAGTTATTTTCCTAACAAGTGCAGAAAGTCATTCTTTTCCGCACGCGACTGCAGTTTGCCGAACGACGCGAAGCGGTGTACCTTTAAATATAATAATTAATTAATTAATTATAGTATTTTATTTTTAGTCACAATTGGAATTTTGACAAAAATGGCATGTTTAATAGAAAGTGATCGCGGTAAACCTTACGCGGTATTGGTATTTGAAAATTTTGTTTTTTATAAAGTGAAAGTTTTAAAAATTGAAGAAGTGTTCTGGAGGATAAAACAACTTGTAGTGCGAAATTTTTTACTATTGGTGTAACTTTTACAATATCTAGAAGTAGCCGATAACATACTCATGGACCAGATTGTCAGAAGTTAGATCGAAAAATTGTTTCTAACTACATATTGTAAACGTAAAGCCGAAGAGAATTGAAAAACCAGCAAAAATTATACGCCAAGCACTTGCAGCTAATTTGTCTAAAACAATTACTACGATTTTTGTCAGTTACATAAGAAAAAATATATAATTATCGACGAAAAATGATGCCTGGTCGACTTCCTTCCAATATTGATGAGGTTCAAGAATTTGTGACGGGGTGTGCTCAAAAAACAACCAAGAGGGAAAATTTTCTCTTTATAAACTGTGTCAAAAATAGGATAATTGTATTTATTTGTGAAACAAATATAAGACTTTTAGCTACATTGAATTTTATTATATAAATGGCACATTACAATTATTCATTATTCATGGGCTAATTAATGGGCATTATATTTCTTTATTATACTGTTTATTGCCAAACAAAAAAACAGAAATTTACAACAATATTTTTTATTTGTTAAAATCAGAAATTTTTAAAGCTCTCAAAATTGAGTTTAATGCTAGTAAAATTTTTGAAGATTTTGAAAAGGGATAGCAATCATTGACATGTGTCGGGACACTGAAATACATGGTTGTAAATTTCACCTACACTAAGCTTGGTATAGAAATGTCTTGGTCTCTTGATTTAATATCAGAATATAAAAATGATTCTGAAAGAGGCAAGTGGATCAAACATACTTTTGGCCTTACATATAAAACCAGAAGGCGTATCAGATTATTTTGTGTTTGATTTAATGTCATGCAAACCAGGAAATGAAATTTAAGATAGATATGAATATGTTGATTATTTAGTTGAAACTTATATAGACGAAAATGCCATATTCTCCCCATATTTGTGGACAGAGGCAAATTCTTCTGTTATTCGTATTACGAATGCTTGCGAATCTTTTCATTCGCATTATAGTTTATCGTTTTGTAATACGCATCCATCCATATATATTTTCTTTGAAAAAGTTAAAGAATTTCAGGTAGATACGTATGTTAAAATTTAAGGTTTGCATATTGCAAAACCTATCAAAGATAAACAAGTTAAACTGAAATTGAAAAATGTAGTAAATTTATTAATAAGATATCAGTCTAATCAAATGACCAGAATGGATTTTGTAAAGTGTCTGTCTTATTACAGTAAATATTAAATAATAATTTATATGTCTTGCATATTATCTATATTATAAACTATTATTATAATGTAAGGAAATTAATGTCTTGTATTCGGATTTCGGATACTTTCATAATAGACATTCTTAAATTAAACCTACATTTTTATTTTATTACCTGAGTGAGTTGGTGAGGAAAATACCTACCGGATTAATAGGAACCTTTAAATTTGGTGAGGAAAATTCCTGTCGGATTATATGTTTTTACTGGTTGGTGAGGAATTTACCTCCGCCCCGACGATCCTTGGTTTCCATGACGATGATTCAAAACGACTGTTATTGTCTACCGATTTGACTTTCGAATATTATGTCAAAATAATTTTATTTCATCGAATTGTCGCGTTAATTTCATTAAAACAGGAACACAATAAGATATATTTGAAATAAATTAGTAAATAATATCTAAATATTAGTTTATTGCATGTATTATAATTACTTTACGGCCATGTTAACATATCTAAATTAACACGCGTGCGGAAAAGTAAAAACCGCGTGCGGAAAAGTAACACGGGTGCGGAAAAATAAAACTTTCTAAACTAAACTGCGTGCGCGAAAGTAGACATTTTTGCACGCTCGTAGAAAAAAATAATTATTATGAAACAGTTCGTGAAGTATGCTTTTTGCGCACGCACGCGGTGTTTACAGGACGAGCGGTGCGAGTGCTACACATCGCGTAAGTACGCAAAACGTACTGCACGCATAGTTTCATACAATATGTTATCTACGTTAAACAAATAAAAAAACTGCTACTCCTCGTCACTCGAACACATTTCTATTCTACATTTTTAGAACTTTGACATAAAAATTCATACTCCTTTCAAACCACAAAACTGTCAAAACTTTTGTTTTAATTTATTGCTCATATGTCATCACCATGACAACGCGACAGTTAAGGATATTTGCTTATATATGTGTGCCAACAAACAGTGAAGCACACGTGAAGGGTTTACAATGTGCGTAAAGAGGGCTTTTCATCGATTGTCATTTGTTTCGAGCTTCTGTCATGTGTTGTCTAATATTAATATATCTACGTCATACGTTATTTGTATATACCAATGATATAAACCAAAGACGTATGACGTAGATATCTTCATATTATACGACACATGAGAGAAGCTCGAAACAAATGACTGTTGTTGAAAGGCCCTATGGTTTGTTTTTCAACCAAGAGGAGTGATTCAAATTTACCACGCTGTAATGCTCGTTTGTAATTGGTCCAACCGCAGGCAAGTTTACTCCACTGATATAAAATTTTGACACTAATGACATTTATAAAGTTATATCCTTTAATTAGTTAGTGTTATTCCTTTAATTTTTAGATTTTTAGTCAGCTTTTATATAAAAAGCAGTTATTTTTAGAGCTCTTTAGTGACGTATTAATATAATATAATATTTATAGATTCCGTTGAGGGCTGATATGATCAACCACAAAAAGAAGATATATTTGGTTATTTTTCTAGTGACTTTATTGGGTGTAATCTGTCTTTTTAGTTTGGTGTAATCTGTAGAAACTTGCACTTTCCCGCACGGCGTGCGTAAAAGTAAATTTTCCCGCACGGCGCGCGGGAAAGTAAAATACCTTATAATATTGGCATTATAATATATTATAATACCTGCAATAAACTAATATTTAGATATTATTCACTAATTTATTTCAAATTTATTTTATTGTGTTCATGTTTTAATGAAAGTAGCGCGATAATTCGATGAAATAAACTTATTTTGACATAATAGATAGTAGTGACATAATAGAATCAGTAGACAATTACAGTGGTTTTGAATCGTCGTCATGGAAACCAATATCGTCGTTGTGGTAACCCATTATATTGAAAGTTTGGTTTTGACAACCTTGTCAAAGAATTAATTTGTGTATTTTCACTATTAAATAAAAATTGATATAACTCTATTTTTTGTGGCTTTTTCCAAACGTACGGCCCTAGAAAAAATAGTGTTCTTAACTCATGCGGAAAGTGTCTTCCCCGCACTCGACTGCTTGCCCGAACTCCGCTTTCGCGTCGTTCGGGTCAACGGCAGTCTCGTGCGTGAAAGTATCACTTTCCGCACTAGTTAGGAAAATAACTATTATCTACTCTATCTCATATTATGCATAAGTTTTAAGTTTGTGAAAACTGTCATTATAGATAGCAGTGCGTGAAGGGTTTAAAGTGTACTTGAAGTAACAATGTATTTTAAATGGGATTTAATTTTTCGTACTGTTTCTTTACACACTTTCATAAAATCAAATATGTATCCTTAACTTTTGTGTTTCATGGTGATGACATCTGAGCAATAAATTACAACAAAAGTTTTGATAGTTTTGTGATTTTAAAGAAGTTGGAATCTTTAAATGTCAACGTTCTAAAAATTATGGAATAAAAATGTACTCCAGTGAAGAGGAGTTGCAGTTTCTTTATTTGTGTATCGTAGATAAAATATTGTATGTAACTGTGCGTGAAGTAATTTTTGGGCACATGTTTAGAGCACGAGCGGTGCGAGTGCTATACATCGCTTGCTTGCGCAAAAAGCATACTTCACGAACTACTGTTTCATAAATAACTATTTTATGTTTGTTTGGAAATTTTTCCGTCATTTTGGATTATTTCACTTTCACCTCTAAGCCAGGGCAAGAATCACTCCAATTTAACCTTCCAAAGCACGTACACGGACTCTCACTCAACAATTTTTAAAATTTGACCATAACTCCCTAATTCGCAGTCGAACGACTAAATGCGTGCTAATACTCTCTTACATTGTGTTTATTTGCATTGGTATAAAGTTTATCCTCAAAACGTTCGCTTGCTCGGTCAGTATTTATTGATGCGGACTGAGAGTCCACCTTGAGAGCATTTGTGTACCAAGCTTGTGGGGCGAAGATTACTTTTATATTCGCGTTTTTTAACATTTTGAAAAGTAATGGTATTGTTTTTTATTTAAAAATAGTTTGTAAAAAATACTATGTGTTCTTGGAAAAGGGAACAAAAATATTTAGAAAAGCTTATGCAGGAAGTCTTGGCTAAAGATGATATTCAGGAACCAATTGATTTCGATGATAAAGAAGAAGATTTAAATGAAGTTTATGAAGTTGAAATCGACATTTCTGATAATACCAGGCAGGAAATTTCTGATTGAGAAGAAAATAATATGCAAAAATATCACAAGAAAAATTCCTGTAACTGGCTGTATACCATAAAAACCTTATAGTCTAAGAGCTAGTGAACCCTCCGACTAACGGTCGTCCTGTAAGGCTAGAAATTTTTCTAGTGATAATTCATAGCACACCAAGGCTAAAAACCATGACCTGGCAGGCATCAGCGGTGCACGTGTATCTACAAAGTGAATCGAAAAGTGCAAATTTAGGGGGTAAAATAAACTTTCTCCTGTAAGGTTTAAATTTAAGTAAGTGCTTGAGTAGGTCATTTAGAAGAAATGTGTACAATGACAGGCGATTCTGACCTTGCCAGGCGACGGGAAAAATTAGGGGTTTTTCCTAAAATTATTCTTTTTGCATCGAACAATTTTTTTTAGGTTTTTTGAATCATTCCAAACAGAAAACGTCTTTAGTTATTTTTCTCTTAAGTTAATAGTTTTTGTTATATAAGCGATTGAAAATTTTGAAAATTGCGAAAATCGGCCATTTTTAACCTTAAATCGGACATTTATCTAAAAATTTCAATGGTGCCAAGGTACGTACATATTCTTTAAACATTGATTGATGAAATCCCGAACAGTCTTTTTCAATAAAATATCGAAAACCCCTTTGTTTTTTTTTACTTGCTTATCAAGCGGGTGCGACACTATAGTATAAGTGAGGACGTTTGAGTTTGCATAAATTCATTATCTCGAGAATGGGCAAATTTCAAGTAAAATCTTCAAACAAGTCGATTTTTATTTTTGAATTAGGGCTTTTTGGCATATGTATATAATACTAGTGACGTCATCCATCTGGGCGTGATGACGTAATCGATGATTTTTTTAAATAAGAGTAGGGGCTGTGTGATAGCTCATTTGAAAGGTTATTTAATTCCCTATTCAGTAATATAAACATTAACATAATTATTTATAGAGGGTGTACAAAAAAAAATTTTCTTCTATTTGTCAAATTTAATCAAAGTTAATTTAATAAAAAAAAATGTTTTGTACACCCTGTATAAATAATTATGTTAATGTTTATATTAGTGAATAGAAAATTCAATAACCTTTCAAATGAGCTATTACACAACCCCTACTCTTATTTAAAAAATCGTCGATTACGTCATCACGCTCAGATTGATGACGTCACTAGTATTATATATATGACAAAAAGTCCTAATTTAAAAATAAAAATCGACCCGTCTGAGGATTTCTCTTGAAATTTGTGCATTCTCTAGATAATAAATTTACGCAAACTCAAACGTCCTCACTTATACTACAGTGTCGCACCCGCTTGATTAGCAATTAAAAAAACAAACGGGTTTTCGATATTTTATTGCAAAAAACTCTGCGGGATTTCATCAATCAATGTTTAAAGAATATCTACGTATCTTGGCAACATTGAAATTTTTAGATAAATGTCCGATTTACGGTTAAAAATGGTCGATTTCGCAATTTTCAAAATTTTCAAAAGTTTCAATCGCTTATATAACAAAAACTGTTAACTTAAGAGAAAAATCACTAAAGACGTTTTCTGTTTGGAATGATTCAAAAAATCTAAAAAAAATTAGTTCGATACAAAAAGAATAATTTTAGGAAAAACCCCTAACCTTTCCCCTCGCCTGGCAAGGTCTTATGCTCTTCAGAATCGCCTGTCATTGTACACATTTCTTCTAAATGGCTTACTCAAACACATACTTAAATTTAAACCTTAAAGGAGAAAGTTTATTTTACCCCCTAAATTTGCACTTTTCGATTCACCTGGTAGAAACACGTGCACCACTGAGGCCTGCCAGGTCATGGTTTTTAGCCTTGGTGTGCTATGAATTATCACTAGAAAAATTTCTAGCCTTACAGGACGACCGTTAGTCGGAGGGTTCACTAGCTCTTAGACTATTATCTTGTAAAACGTTTATTTAAAATTCCTAAAACGGGTTATATCACAACAAAAAGTTTTCGGAATCAATATTCCATCATCAGTGGTATTACAGGTTTACATGATTTAAGCCACCAAAATAGACGGGTAAATACCCTTGAGTTGTTTTAAAATGTTGAGGTTACATTATATTGTCAGATTTTTAAAGGATATTAAAAATATTTCCAGATTAACTCCTGGCATCACATGACATCAACCATATTGGTTGTAAAATTTGAAGGTAGGACCTTACGTGGCAGAGTTTAGGTGACAACTAATGATATACTAATATGCTGAACTAAAATAATATGCTTGAAATTCATACTCCTACAATGATTGACAAAGACAATACATTATGTGCCAAACATTTTATACACAGGCACTGTATTACTATATAAAACATATGCCTAGTGTAAAAATGTCACTAAAGAATTTTAATGGTGCAAAAATGTCACTAACGAAGATAGAAATTTTTAACTACTTTTTTTTCTGATGCCATGTTGAATAGAGTTGTCGAGTGCACAAATAAACACATTAAAGTAAACCGTGAACAATATCACGTGAAAAAGATAACACAGGTTTAATAGAAGTCAAGGCTTTGATTGTGTTATTATATCTAGCAGGAGTTCTTAAATGTGAGGAAAATTATGAGGAAATACTTATGAGACAAAAAGTGGGCGTTTTATACTAGTCCAGGGTAATAATGTTTCTTTCATGACACTTCAACAGCCAGGGTACTGAAGCGTTTTTTCGACAGGTAATACCTATAAGAACAAATTGCAACTATTTCCTGCGTAGGATCCGGCGGCCATTTTTATTTATAAACAATTTAGTGTCAAAAAACGGTCATTTTTCATTTTTTTGCAAATTAATGGAAAACAGTAAGACTTATGGTTTTCTTAGTAGAAACATCTTCGAGAGAATGGATAAAGCTTTAAAATGGCGTATTACAAAGTTTAACACACTCATTTATTGTTAATATAATTGCGAAAAAAGGTCGAAATTTCAAAAAAATAATTTCGCAATAACTATTGTAAAAATAAATATAGAGCTTTGAAATTTTTGTCAAATGTGGGTTCTTTGGTGCTTTATATGTGAAGAAAATTTCAAAGCGATTCATTCAATTGTTTCAATTTTATTGAAATTGTTTATCCCAGATAGCTTTTTTGCAATAAATTAAGTCAGAAAAAAATAATGTTAGAACCATTCTACAGGTGTCAAATGAAAGAGCATGAGCTAAACTTTCAAGTAGGTTTAAAAAAAGTGAATAAAAAATGCATTTATTAGTAAAAAATAATTGTGCAAAAGGATGTTCAATTTTTCCTTATAAACTTTTTATTTTTTATATAATAAATTATATATATTTATTTCAATTTCTCATCAATTATCATATAAATAACAGTTTTCTATGGATGCTATACAATGTGCCACTTCTCTCACTACTTACATACATTCAAAACGAACAATTTCTCAGGCAGTGAGAAAAGTCGGTCATTGCAGTGAGAAATATTTTTTCTCACGGGTTCACCGCCGGTTTGCATACATATGATTGCCATTTGCATGGTAACATGCATAATACAAACACAATTATTTTTGTCAAACAAAATGTGTTGACACTTATCAAAACTTATCAAAATTTACGTTTTATAAGACTATTCAGCTGTGAATTATAATTTTAAATAAATAAAGTATATAAATATTAAGAATATTAAATACCTATGTGCATATATGTATTTTATTTCAATTTAGGTATATAATATACCTAAAAGCACCTAAATTATTTCATTTTGAAATTTTAACTCTTGACAAAAACGCATCCATAGAAAAAGTACAGTGTACAACACGAGAAAAAATGACATATTTCTCTCTCGATTGTGTGTTTTTCTGTGTTTTTCTCTCTTGTTGTACAATATACTATACTTTGTAGTTATGCACCTAAAAAACGGTAAAAATAAATTTTTTTGGAAAAAGTTATTCAAAAAGTTTAAAGGATTCAAAAAAAGAAAAATTGACGATACTTTTGCATAATTATTTATTACTAATAAATGCATTTTTTATTCACTTTTTTTAAACTAATTTGAAAGGGTACCCCCCGTTAAGATAGGCAAAATGCCCTCACTCTCAGAATTAAATTTTTTTAATTTTGTTACGTTCTGTGCAATTAAAAAATGAGATAATGCGTATTTTTAGCTCGCCATCCCCCTTACCCCTCCCCCACAGCCAAAAACGTAGATTTTTAGATTTAATTTTTTAGTTGCGTTGCAATTGATTTAAAAATTTCAAAAAATTCACACGTTTAGCTGAGGCTTTTACAAAACATGTCCATTTTTTATGGACCCTTAGGTCGAGTGTACATAACCTCAATTTTTTTTAACTTTTTTAAAACTTTTTTTTTTGAAAGGGGCTGCAGGTCCAATTTTTTTTGCGTTTTGTGTATTTTATCAAAAGCTATCTCTCTGAATTTTTTCAGATTTTTCCGTCAGGTGCGCTATCTTGAAAAATCCGGAAAACTGTTTTTTAAGGGGGTTTTGGGAATTTTCTCCATTTTATAGACTGCAACATAGATCAACTCAAGGTTTTGTTAATAGATTATGTATAATTTGAAATAACTGAGTATATTAAGATATTCAAAAATTGGGCGAAACACTTTTAAACCTGCCAAAAACCATGTTGGTTTAAAGTTTTGTAAGGATTTTTGGGGGTCTAATTATATTTTTTGAGGTCGATACAGCCTGAATATTTTTTTACGTTCTATATGATTTAAAAGATTAGGACTCACCGCAATTTTAGCCCACTTCCCCTATCCCCCCTCCCTCACAGCCAAAAATGTCAATTTTTCGATTTTATTTTTTTTACGTTGGTTTGCAATTAAATTATAAATGTTGTTCTGAAGCTATTTCTTTGTGGCATTTTTGTAATTAACTATTCTAAATGGGAAATAAGCCACAATTTAACTAAAAAATAATTTTATTTTCCATCTGTAATGCGATAGAGAGAATTCGATAATCTGTGACGCACTAAAAAATGGTTTGGGACGATCTATATAAACAAGTCAGATTAAATTAAATTATTAAAAGATTTTTTTACCAAGCAACATTTTTGTTTAATTTATTAATATTTTGTATTTTGACAACGACGTCCGTGGTGGGCGTCGAAACGTTAATAAAATCATGTTTTAGTTAAATTGTGGCTTATTTCGCAGTTATAATAGTTAGTAATTATTAAATTATAAATGACAAAAAATTCACACGCACAGCTGAGGCTTTTACAGACCATCGATTTTTATGGACCCGAAGGTCAGGTGTACATATTATAACCTCATTTTTTTTTTGTTTTTTAATAGGTACGTATAACTTTTTTTGCCGATGGCTGCTAATTTTTTTTGTGTTTTGTGTATTTTACAAACCATCTACGTTTGGCTCATAATGCAAATAGTCCACGCTGTATAGTCCAGGGCGCATCTGTTTTGAGATGGACGTTGAGAGGTGACTCAAATTATTTTGCAGAAATTGCTTGAAAATAGATCAACTAATAATATTTAAGTTATCCTCCCTCTCAAAAAGGTCCGGAACATTGTTTAAATAATCAAAATGTCAAGAAATGAAGGAACAATTCGATTTTTTTCATCGTTTTTTGATTATAACTTTAAAAGTATTCATTTCCGAGAAAAGTTGTACTGACATAAAAGTTGCCTAATTAAATTTCCTACAACAAAGTATTGGTTAAATATTTAAAAAATAGTCACCCTAGTTGCAAAATAGCATTAATTGCGAAAAAACCATACAAAAACAAGTATTGGCATTTTACGTTTTTCAACAATTTATGCTACACTTAGGACCTTCATATTTCACCCAGAAAAACTTTGTGATACAGTAAAACAATACTGTAAATTTCATTAAGATTGGTGCAATAGATTACGCAAAATAAATTTTGCAATCCAGATTTCGCAAAAAAAATTCATTTTTTGAAAATGTTACAGGACTGAAAATAAAGCAGGTAGCAGGTTGAAATTATTTTTGCTTATAGAAGTGTACTGTACCTTTCATTTGAAATTTGAAAAATTAACATCGATTAATTACCACGGCGTCAGGAAATTTTTAAAATAAACATTAAACTTTGGTGCTACGCGCAGGACAGCGGTGTTCGATTCACACAAGTTGATTTCCACCAAAATTTCTTCCAATATTTATCTAATATATTATTTTCTTACTCTATATTTTGTTGTATTTTAATATTTTAATTCCACAAAAATCAAACTAATTTTATTATTGTTTGTGAAATATTGTTTAAATAATTGCTTATGTTTAAAAATAATAAACTTTTATTCTCTAAGTTAAAATATATGAACAAAGAAAGTTTTTGCTAATAAAAGTGTTATTTCAAAGGATAGAGTATGTGTTTTTATTTTGCAATTAACAAATTTATTTAGTTATATCGAAATGTAATAAAAATTAAAATGTATCAATCATTATCAAAGGTCATTGGAATGCCCAATCAGAGCAAACTATCCGCTGTCCTGCGCGTAGCACCAATAATTAATGTTTATTTAAAAAATTCCTGACGCCGTGGTGTTAATCGATTTTAATTTTGCAAAATTGCAAATGAAAGGTACGGTACACTTCTATATGCAAAAAAAATGTCAACTTGCTATCTGCTTTATTTTCAGTCCTGTAACATTTTGAAAAAATGAATTTTTTTTGCGAAAGCTGGATTGCAAAATTTATTTTGCAAAATCTATTGAACCGATCTTATTGAAATTATCAGTATTGTTTTACTGTATCATATAGTTTTTCTGGGTGAAACATGAAGGTCCTAAGTGTAGCATAAATGGTTGAAAAGCGTAAAATGCGAATACTTGTTTTTGTATGTTTTTTTCGCAATTATTGCTATTTTGCAATAAGGGTGACTATTTCTTAAATTTTTAACCAATTCTATATTATAGGAAATTTAATTACGCAACTTTTATGTTAGTACAACTTTTCTCGGAAATAAATACTTTTAAAGTTATAATCAAAAAACGAACAAAAAAATCGAATTTTTCCTTAATTTTTTGACATTTTGATTATTTAAACAATGTTCCGGACCTTTTTGAGAGGGAGGATAACTCAAATATTATTATTTGATTTATTTTCAAGCAATTCCTGCAAAAAAATTTGAGTCACCTCTCAACGTCCAAATGTACTAATATTTTTACAGATGCGCCCTGGTCTAGTATGCTTGTCCCGTAAGGTAAATTATTCCTAACTAAAATTAACGTTGTCGCGTTACATGCAATTTCAAATTTGAAAAACGCGAAAATGGTCATTTTCAAGGCTTAATAACTCGATTAAAAATTATTATTATGAAAGTCATAAAGTAACCAACTCAAAGTTTAAAGCCCCTCCTGCAATAGGCTAAAGAAATTTTTGTCATTATTTTATTACTATTATTTTTAATAATTAAAAATGAGCGCTAAGCATGTATTGAAGCGGCCGTCCGCGAGAGAGAGATGTACAATATTCATTGGACGTTTTAAAAAAATATCGATTGGAAGTCAAAAATACGTTTTAAAAAAACAAAAAAGGAATGTTGAGGTTATATGTATTGTACACTCGACCTACAGGGGGAGGGGGTGGTGGGCTAAAAATGCGATTAGTCTTATTTTTTAATCACATATAACGTAAAAAAATGAAAAAAAATTATTCTAGCTGTATCGATCTCAAAAAATATTATTAAGCCCGCAAAAACCCTTACATAACTTAAAAAAAAACATGTTTTTTGGGGGTTTAAAAGTGTTTTTCCCAATTTTTGATAATCCTAAAATACTCATTTATTTAAAATTACACATAATCCATTAACAAAACCTTGAGTTGATCTATGCTGCAGTCTATAAAATGGAGAAAATCCGTAAAAAGCCCCTAAAAAAACAGTTTTCCGGATTTTTCAAGATGGCGCACCTGACGGAAAAATCTGAAAAAAAGCAGAGAGATAGTTTTTGATAAAATACACAAAATGCAAAAAAATGGGACCTGCAGCCCCTTCCAAAAAAAGTTATAGGTTTTAAAAAAGTTAAAAAAATTGAGGTTATGTACACTCGACCTAAGGGTTCATAAAAAATGGACGTGTTTTTTAAAAGCCTCAGCTACACGTGCAAATTTTTTGAAATTATTAAATCAATTGCAACCCAACTAAAAACATTCAATCTAAAAATCTACGTTTTTGGCTGTGGGGGGAGGGCTAAGGGGGGTGGCGAGCTAAAAATCCGCGTTATCTCATTTTTTAATTGCACAGAACGTAAAAAAAATAAAAAAATTGAATTCTGAGAGTGAGGGCATTTTGCCTATCTTAAGGTACCCTTTAGTTTATGCTCTTTCATTTGACATCTGTAAAATGTTTTTGAAATTATTTTTTTCTGACTTATGTTATTGCAAAAAAATCTCTCTGGGATATACAATTTGAATAAAATTTAAACAATTGAATGAATGGCTTTGAAAATTTTGTCACATATTAAGCACCAAAGAACCCTCATTTCACAAAACTTTCAAAGCTCTATACTTATTTATACAATTCAATAGTTATTGCGAAAATAATTTTTTGAAATTTTGACCTTATTTCTCAATTACATTAACAAAAAATGAGTGTATTAAACTTTGTAATGCGCCATTTCAAATCTCTAGAAGATTCCTGTATTAAGAAAACCATAAGTCTTACTGTTTTCCATTAAGTTGAAAAAAAAAGGGAAAATGCCGTTTTTTGACACTAAATTGTTTACAAATATAAATGACCGAGGGATCTAACGCAGGAAATAGTTACAATTTGTTCTTATAGGTATTACCTGTCGAAAAAAGTACCCTCTGGCTGTTGAAGTGTCACGAACAGGGCATATTTTTGTCTTATTACCCTGGACTATACGTGCAGACTCTCAGTCAGAAAGCGAGTAATTATGTTTTAAAACTGGACGCGAGCACCAGAAGGTTAACCCGCGAGTAGTCGCGCGGTGAGATAGAATCTCAATTTTTAATCTTTTTCGCGATAACTTGATGAAAAATTTTGCAATTTTGAAAACATTTCATAAGTGCCTCGAGAAAGAGTGTAGTAATGCGTAGGGATTTTTTTTGTTTTTTCTTCTTCTTCTTTTTGTGGAATTTATGGCTTTTGGGGAGAGCCAATTAGCTTTAACCCGCGAGTAGTCGCGCCGTTAGATAGAATCTCACATTTCATCCTTTTTCGTAATACAGGAAAACCTGTCAGTAACGGCCACTAAAAATGAAAGAACTATTGGCCGATATAGACAGGTGGCCGCTATTGCCAATTTTTGTAGTCTACATATAATTGGTTTGGGAAATTTTTAAACTGGCCGTTAGGACAGGTGGCCGATGTTGGCAGGTGACCGTTAACACAGGTATTACTGTACAGTAAAATTTGTCAGTAACGGCCACTAAAAATGAAAGAACTATTGGCCGATATAGAAAGGTGGACGGTATTGCCAGTTTTTGTAGTCTACATATAATTGGTTTGGGAAATTTTTAAACTGGCCGTTAGGACAGGTGGCCGATGTTGGCAGGTGGCCGTTAACACAGGTTTTTTAATAAAATTGTTAGAAATATATATTTTCAATATAAAAAGTAGATAAAAATAGTACAAAATAAAAATTTGTTTTAAATTCGTATTTTGAGATAGAATCTCACACGCGACTATCGACGTTACAGAAGTGAGCGCGACTACTCCCGGGTTAAGAACATTTTTAAGGGCAATGAGAGTCAAAGTCATCTTGAGAGATATGGTCAAATGTTTAATACCACTATAAAGAGAAGGTTCCGTTTTTTGGATTCCTGATGTATTTTGAAGATTGAATTTTTAAATTTAAAATTCAACCTCCTAGACCGGAATCCCGCGTACCAAAAAAAAGTTGATTAATAGCAAGCTGAAAATTTGGTAACAGCTTAACGGTGTGTCTAGTCGGACAAATATTGATGTATGGGAACACTGGAACAGGGGAAGTTTTAATTGTGGAACAGGTTAAAAATTTGGAACGTCAGACTACGAAAACTTTCGATGTATTTTGTCAGACAGAACTTCCAATGGATTTGTTACCATTTTATTAAACGCTCATGCAAAAATTAGACTGGTGTTTATCACCAACTGGGCATTTTATTGAGAGGAACACGAAGAACATGTCAAATGACAGGAATCATATTGGCTATTAATAGCGGTCTGATTTTTGCATGAGAGTTTAATGAAAGGGTAACAAATCAATTGGATGTTCTGTCCGACAAAATACATGGGACGTTTTCGTAATCTGACGTTCCAAAGTTTTAAACTGTTTCACAATTAAAACTTCCTCTGTTACAGTGTTCCCGTAAGTCAAGGTTTATCCGACTAGACACTGCCCTAATAGCACAAGGACGTCCAATGGACGTCCATTGGACGTCCTTCACGGACTTTAGGGACGTCCTTTGGACGTCCGTTTTCGTCCGAGGAACGTCCTTTATACGTCCTATTTTGGTCCAAATGTCGCGCTACCGAACGTCCATTGGACGTCCATCTAAGGTCCGAGGGGACGTATATTGGAACTTAATCGGACGCAAATTGGACCTTAATCGGACGTCCTAGGGGACGTAAATTGGACCTTAATCGGACGTAAATTGGACCTTAATCGGACATAAATTGGACCTTAATCGGACGTCCTAGGGGACGTAAATTGGACCTTAATCGGACGTAAACTGGACCTTAATCGGACGTAAATTGGACCTTAATCGGACATAAATTGGACCTTAATAGGACGTAAATTTGACCTTAATCGGACGTAAATTGGACCTTAATCGGACGTAAATTGGACCTTAATCGGACGTAAATTGGACCTTAATCGGACGTAAATTGGACTTTAATCGGACGTAAATGGGACCTTAAGCGGACGTAAATTGTACCTTAATCGGACGTAAATTGGACCTTAATCGGACGTCCTAGGGGACGTGAATTGGACCTTAATCGGACGTCCTAGGGGACGTGAATTGGACCTTAACAGGACGTCCAATTTTGGTCCAAAGGCCAAGTTGTTAAACGTCCAATGGAGGTCCACCTAACGTCGGAGGGGACGTTCGGTGGACGTCATTTGGGCATTCATAGGATGTCCCAGCTTGGTCCAATGTCTTGCTGCTGAACATCCATCTAACGTCCTGGAAGGTCATTCGGTGGACGTCTAGCGACGATATTTAGACCTGTGGAGAATGTATTGTGGGAAATAAAAAATATATTTTTTAAGGAACTTATATTTCATCTTATATCAAATTACAATTATTGGATATTACAGTATTTACATTAAATTACAATACACTTCTCCAAGAAATTAACGCACCACCTTAAATATGGGGTATATTTGATGTCTCGTATTTCCTAAACCTGTTGTCCCATCTAAGTGATGTTTTTATAATATTATAGCCTAGGCTATAGGTTACCTCCTTAAGCTTGTCATGCTGTAATATATGTATATTATATCATATCGCTCTCTATAGTAATGTGATATAATATATATTACAGTATAGCTCCCTGTGCATGACAAGCATAAGGAGGTAACATATTCTAGGGCCTAGGCTAGAATATTATAAAAAAAATCACTTAGATGCAACAACAGGTTTAGGAAATTCGAGACATCAAAAATGCCCAATTTTTAAGGTGGTGCGTAATGGGCTGTATATACAGGGTGTAACAAAAATACAGGTCATAAATTTAATCACATTATTCTGGGACCAAAAATAGTTCAAATGAACCTAACTTACCTTGTACAAATATGCACATAAAAAGTTACAGCCCTTTGAAATTACAAAATGAAAATGGATTTTTTCGATTATATCGAAAACTATTAGCGATTTTTTATTGAAAATGGACATGTGACATGTGGCATTATTATGGCAGGAATATCTTAAAGAAAAATTATGGTGAAATTTGTGCACCCCATAAAAATTTTATGGGGGTTTTGATCCCTTAAATCCTCCCAAACTTTTGTGTATGTTCCAATTCAATTTTATTATTGTGGTACCATTAGTTAAATTCAATATTTTTGTTTCTTAGTATTTTTCAGATAAGGCAGTTTTTATCGAGTTGCGACTTCTTTTTTAATATGTCCACGTAAAAATTTTATGGGGGTTTTGTTCCTTTAAACCCCCCAAATGTTGTATGTTCCAATTAAACTATTACTGAGGTACCATTAGTTAAACAGAGTGTTTTCAAAACTTTTTTGCCTCTTTGTATTTTTTCGATAAGGCACGTTTTATCGAGTCTGGCTTCTTTTTTAATATGGTTCAAAATATACCTAAAAATGTAAAGCATAAATAAGTTTGCATATTATTACCAAGTCTCCATAATCGTACTTAACCATATACAAATATGTGGTGGATTTGACAAATATTCACAATATTTCGATAAAAATTGACTTTTCGAAAAAGCAATAAGAGGCAAAAAAGTTTTTAAAACGTTGTTTAAATGGTAGGTACTACAATAATAATTAAATTGAAACGTGCACAAAAGCACATTGTTTTCGATACATTGGAAAAAATCACTTTTCATTTTGTAACTTCAAATGAGTGATAAAGGCACAGAGACTTAGATCACGAGGTCACATTGAAAGGATGCCAAAAACGAGGACTCCGAAAAGGGTACTAAACTACACTATAGCTTCAAGAAAGAGAAGAGGAAGACCGGAAAATAGATGGAAGCAAGAGGTCGAAAAAGATTTGGAAAGAATGGTGTTACAGGGTCAGAAAAGAAAAATGAATAAGAGGAAGGAATGGAGAAAAATCACATATCAAGCCAGAGAAGATCTCAGTACATAAAGAAACGTGAAAATGAAGAAAAAACAAACTTTTCAAGCCATGGGCCTCTAAGGCCCTTGGTGCTATTAATATATAACTTCAAAGGGCTGTAACTTTTCTTTTGTGCACATTTGTACTAAGGTAAGTTAGGTCCAATCAAACTATTTTTGGTCCCAGGATATGTGATTAAATTTATGACCTGTATTTTCGTTACACCCTGTATATATATAAAGGTTATATTTGGTTCTTGGGACATCAAAGTATATTTTTTAGACATTCCCTGGATATAGTCACTGATGTGACATACCTCCGATTTGTTTTTTCATGAGTTTTGTAAGAGAGACTAAAAACTTTTTTATGGTTACCTCCTGTTTTCATATATTTTTTGACATGTTTTGTAGTAAATTCAACTATCTATTTACTACAAGACATGTCAAAATTTACATGTGAAAGCAGGAGATGATCCTAAAAATGGTTTTTCGTCTCCTACAAAATTCATGAAAAATCAGATAGGAGAATTTGTACATTACAATTCTCTGATGTTTGGGAAAAAGGGCTTAAGTCAGAAATGCACATCGATAATGTTTTGATGATTTCTGGACCAGAAAAATCGGCTCTTTTTATTGGTACATACAGTTTACGTCTACAACAGTTTTTTGCTGGTCCAGAAATCATCAAAACATTAGCAATGTGCAATTCTGACTTACGCCCTTTTTGCCAAACATAAAAAAAGCAATCTGGTCATAACTGACCAATGAGCAATTTTAATTTAACCTAAATTACTAATGTTTCTTAAAATGAAGAGCTTACCCGATAGCGTCTCTTATCTAATCTAACAAGATCGTGCACTATTCTAACATACACAGCCACATCACGCACTATGCTCTGCTTTTCACTATCACCTATCACTCAAACTAGTTCAAAAGGCTTTGTCCTCTTCAATCTTCTAGTTTGCCCAGTAGTATCGAGGAGGATTTCCTCAATATTCTTGTACTTATTTAAGTTGTTTGTCGGGATTCCTGCTATCTTCTTGATGATTATATCCAGGTTCCATTCCTAGGTATTAATATTTGTTTATAAAGTAATAACTTATTATGCATGGACAATGTTGTTTCTTCCAATTAGCCAATACACTTTTTATATCTTTATTTTGGTTATATCTGGTTTTTTGTAGACCACTTTCAGCTGATTCTAAAAAAAATTAAAATGAACGGTAATTTTTCTATTCTTTACAATTAAAAATCAAAATATTTACAGGTAATACATGCATAAATGATTCGTTTCATAAAGAAAATTGAAAACGGATTTTATAATACTTACATAATTGTTTAAGAGATCCAGCCATAGCCAAAACTAGCATACTAAACAGTACAGTTGAGTACAGCAAAAAAAGCCACTAATTTCCATTTTTCACCCCCTTATCGATGCATTTTTTTCCAATCAAAATTTTTACTAAATTTTTAGGTTATCTTATGATGAAAATGAAATAATTGATGACTTGATGACCAATGACCACGCGACGCTACATAGATACTCGCGCGGCAAATTTGAAAATGAACGCAAATTGAATAGTAAATGGCCTCTCTTTAGAGTATGGAAAATTTTACCCCTCCAGGAGGACATTGTACTCTTTTCATAGAATATCTTGTGGTAACTTTCCAGCCATAATTTAATCAGATGTTCACGGAATAGAACTTTGATAGTAGAATTCCTGGAATGTTTTGTTGTTAGGGGAAACTTTTATTTGATTTATTCTTGAATATTTCCTGTTGTTAAACATTGTAACCAATAATTTACAAATAAGATTTTCATTACATTACATGAAATCAAAACATGTTTTGGATATTAAACTATATAGTTTTATAATTGTAATAATTTAATATACAATTTTGAATTAAGATTTAATCTTTCGATCTAATCGATTTAAACTACAGTAAAACTTGTGTTACCGGCCCCCTGCCAACACCGGCCACCTGTACTAACGGCCAGTTTAAAAATTCCCCACACTAATTACAGTAAAACCTGTCAGTAACGGCCGCTAAAAATGAAAAAGCTATTGGCCGATATAGAAAGGTGACCCGTATTGCCAGTTTTTGTAGTCTAGATATAATTGGTTTGGGGAATTTTTAAACTGGCCGTTAGTACAGGTGGCCAGTAACACAGGTTGTACTGTATATCTAGGCTACAAAAACTGGCAATAACGACCACTTTTCTATATCGGCCAATAGTTCTTTCATTTTAGTGGCCGTTAGTGACAGGTTTGACTGTATTTCATTAACGTAAAGTTAACGCAAGTTAATATTTTATTGAATTATTTTGCTATTTGATCTCGTAATTGGTATAATGTGTCCAATATAAGCGTTCATAAAACGTCCGTATTTCGTCCAGTATGGACGTCCAAAGTCGGACGTCCAAAGGACGTCCATATTTATTCCGTCCGAAGGACGTCCATATTTATTCCTTCCGAAGGACGTCCAACATGGGACGTCCGTTTATAGTCCATGGACGTTAGGACCAAAAATGGACCTATTTTGGACGTCCAAATGACGTCGTGTGCTATTAGGGAATTGTCCGTATTTCGTCCAGTATATATACGTCCATATTTGTTCCATCCGAAGGACGTTCAACGTCGGACGTCCATTTTTATTCCGTCCGAAGAATGTCCAACGTCGGACGTCCAAAGGACGTCCATATTTATTCCTTCCGAAGGACGTCCAACGTCGGACGTCCATATTTATTCCTTCCGAAGGACGTCCAACGTCGGACGTCCATTTTTATTCCGTCCGAAGGACGTCCAACGTCGGACGTCCATATTTATTCCTTCCGAAGGACGTCCAACGTCGGACGTCCAAAGGACGTCCATTTTTATTCCGTCCGAAGGACGTCCAACGTCGGACGTCCAAAGGACGTCCATATTTATTCCTTCCGAAGGACGTCCAACATGGGACGTCCAAAGGACGTCCATAGGACGTCCATTTATAGTCCATGGACGTTAGGACCAAAAATGGACCTATTTTGGACGTCCATTGGACGTCGTGTGCTATTAGGGTGTTAAGCTATTAACAAATTTTCAGCGTGCTATTAATCAACTTTTTTTTTGTACGCGGGATTAAGGCCTATCCGACCAAGCTTGCAAAAAACTACATAAGGAATTTTTTCAAAATTTTTTCAATATAATATGGGATCCCTTTCTTTATTGTGATATTAATAATGTATTATTGTAACAGAAATTAATAAATTTTACACACTTCAAAAAATTTCTCTTTTCTCAGTCATTCAGTCCTTTAGTGTTTTCTATAATATCTTCCATTCCCGTTACTCTGCAAATATCTTCCTTTTAACGCGGTATGTATGTTTAATTCCTAGTGATCTTTCCGTTTGCTTGTTAGGGCAGTCAATGAGGGTATGTGGCTCCGAATTCCATCCTACTATATCGATTTACGTGATATTTTCACAGTAAGTAGGGAATAGCCCAAGAAACAAAGTCTACCCTATGCCGATGTGTGCTTTTGTCTTGGGGGTGGTTCCCACCCCTTCTCGGGGGTGGAGAATTTTTTACTTATATAACTACGGAAATTGCTAGAGAACCTAATACTAAGCAAAAACTGTTCTATAATTTTTTTTCGAAAACAATACTTTTTGAGTTATTCCTAGTTGAAAATTGGCCATTTTCATTGAAACATACATAACACCTTTTCAAATGGTTTTTTGCGAATACCTTAAAAACTATGCATCTAACTAAAAAAACTACATAAAACATTGTTGTAGCTTATAAAATAACAAAGAGATTCCTTCTTTTATGAATCTTCTAGTTATAACACAAAAAGAGATATGGTAGGTGAAAAAACTTGTTTTTTTGGTGCATGCTCAAATCAGTGTATTTAACTTGAAACAACAGAGAATCGGTCGATTTTAGGTGTATAATGCTTCCAATAACTTTTGTTGTGCTTGAAAAGACCTATAAATGAAGCAATATTAAATGTCGATTACATTCAAACTATGCGAGATAAACTGTTAAAAATTTGATGACTAACGTATTTTAAGAAAAAAATGAGAAATATATTTAACCCCTCATCCACAAGAATTTAAATGCATCGTTTTCCTTCTACAATACATTTAACCATAGTATTATTTTTATGTTCAAAAAGTTGTGCTTGTTTAAAATGAATGGTTTTTGAAAAAAATAAGATCTAATTATTGGCGCATTTTTGAATTTTCTTAAAAATCTTCCTATTTCTCCATGTAACTCGAAAATGAAAAGAGATGCCAAAAAAGATGCCATACAAAAATGTAAGTTTCTTCTAGATAAACATTTTGATTTTATTTTTTATAAGAGTATTTTTTATCATTTTCAAGTTACATGGAGAAAAGGAGATTTTTAAGAAAATTTAAATATGCGCTCTATAATTTGATCTTATTTTTTTTCAAAAACCATTCATGTTAAACCTGCTCAACTTTTTGAACATAAAATAACACTGTAGTAAAATGTATTGTAGAAGGAAAACGATGTATTTAAATTCTTGTGGATGAAGGGTTAAATATACTTCTTAATTTTTTTCTTAAAATTCGTTAGTCATCAATGTTTTGCAGCATATCTCGCTTAGTTTGAATGTAATCGACATTTTATATTGCATATTTGAAAGGAATTTTCAAGCACAATAAAATGCATTGGTAGCATTATACACCTAAAATCTACCGTTTCTCTGTTATTTCAAGTTGAATACACTAATTGGAGCATGTACCAAAAAAACAAACTCATTTTACCTACCATATCTCTTTTTGTGTTATAACTAGAAGATTGAAGAAGGAACTAATATCTTTAATTTTTTATGAGCTACAAAAATGTTTTATATAATTTTTTCAGTTAGATGCATTGTTTTTTAGGTATTCGCAAAAACCCGTTTGAAAAGGTGTTATATTTCAATGAAAATGGCCAATTTTCAACCACGAATAACTCAAAAAGTATTGAGTTTTCGAAAAAAAATTATAGAACAGTTTTTGCTTAGAATTAGGTTCTCTAGCAACTTCTGTATTTGGTTAACCAAAAAATTTTTCACTCCCGAGAAGGGGTGGGAATTGCCACCAAGACAAAAACACACATCGGCATAGGGTAGACTTTGAATAAGGAGATATTTTCAGGCTATTCCTAAAATTTCATTAAAATCCATGCAGTAGGATGGAATTCGGAGGTAATAACCTGTTCTTGCTCTCATTGACTGCCCTATGTGTGCGATTCTCAGTTTATTAGCATTATTTTTGGTTTTAAAACGTCAATCAGAGGCTTACAGGTTCAGGTCAGTGTATACGTACTGAGATGCTTTTATATTACCGCTGAAGAATTTTAATATAAATCTAAATATAAAGTCTAACAAAAGTAAAAGATAAATTTAACAGTGCGCGAAGACACCAACAAAACGAAGCAGCTGCTAAGGGTTGCCTTAATGAAAACCCTAAGGACAATAGTGGGGAAAATAAGAAGAGACAGGGTAAGAAATACAAACATTAGAGAGCAATGAAAAATTCAAGATATTTTAAGATGTGTAAGGCAGCGCAAGAGGATGTGGTACAACCATGTAAATAAAACGAATGGATGAGAATAGACTCCCAAAAATTGCCTTATTAAACAACCCGCTTGGTTCAAGACCACCCGAAAGACCACCTAAAAGTTAGAGGGATAGTTGGCAATCTACCTCCCAGGAAATTAACCAGGGGCAGCTTCAGAATTTGACAGATCAAAAAATCTCCAAGAAGCAAAAAAAAAGAAGAAGAAGAAATTCAACAAAAAACAGACACTCAAACAGCACTACGTAATTTTTTTTGTATATACGCTTAAACAACAAAGTTGGATGTTGAATGGGTTGCATATTTGAGTTCATTTCAAATGAAGTAAAGAAACACAGACTTACTCACAATCATTTAATTTACTTCGACGACCGGTTTCGATATCTACAATATACAGATCAACTTCAGGTCGGCGTTACAAGTGATTAAATGCTACAATTAAAGAAATACAGAGTTAGAACATTGTCTGGTTGTATCAAAATGCAAATAGAAAGCCAAAAATTTTGAAAAAGTATGTAACTGTTGACATTTCAGAACAACAAACTGATACATACGTATGTACACATATGAGAAACAGGTACTCATAGGCACGCATACGCACAGAGATGTATGTGGTTTTTTGACTAGACTTAGGCAAATATGCAGATAAAAAAGTATGAAATATGCGCATGAACATGCAGTATTTTATGCAAAAATATGCAGTATTTTATGGAAAATATGCATATTTATCTAGAAAATATGCATGTAATAAAAAATATTTACAATATTTTCTTTATTTACAAAAATACTTATAATATTATAAATACATAATATATACACTTATTTTAACATATAAATATTATTTTGAATTGTAGTAACAATAGATTATCAAATTAATGATGTTCAAAATTTTCTAATAAAAACTTATGGCTTCTATCTGAATACATATATTTGTAAATAGAAAACTTCTTTCGACATCAACTGATATGTAACTGGGGCATTTTTCAAATTTACTATAATAGATGGTTCTAAATTAATTGGTTCGGAAAATGTCCCAGCTAGTACTTGAACCACTTCAGAAAGAACCTGGTAACAACTATTTTTTTTCATGGTTACTTCAAATTTTTGAAAAATTTCCTTTCCAATAGTACCTTTAACGTTTTGACACAATGACTCAAATTCTTTTATTAAAACTGTACTCTCTAACTGATTTTGGAAAGGTTTCATCGCTAAGTACACCAATCAATAAGTGCACAATGTATCTTCCTGACGAGTCAGTGGTCTCGTCCACACATATGTAACAGTAATTATTACCTATTTCGGCTTTTATGTTGTGGATAACTGAGAAGTGTAACAAATTGACATTATTTCTCTTTAGAGTTCTTTCACTGGGAATGTTTTGTTTCCTTATTTTTTTTAAGAACTAAAGTTTTCGTTAGATAAAATTTTGAAAGCGGTATATTAGAAGATACTAATGTACGACACAAGTCTTCGTTAAAAGTTTCTTGTTCGGTTTGTTTTTGGAACTTAACTGAAAGCACTTGGACACTGAAGGTTGATATTTTTCACCGGATGTGGTGTTTACTTTTTTAACTAAATGTTTCGCGGTTCTGACATGCTGATCTATTTGAATTTTTTTTTCAAATGAAATCTAAAAAGGAATATAAATATTCTATAGTTAACCCATTTTTAAAATCTAAGATTGTAGAAATAAACTAAAAATTAACCGTTTCGCATAACAATTAAAATATTTAAATTAAATCAAATAAAAATCGGTGTAGTAATCTTGAAAATGTCAAGAAATAACTGTGCAAGAAAGAAGAACCCCCAAATATTTACAAGAGGCTATTGGTCTTTTCTGTTTATATTTAAAGAAAAAATACTGTGAGCATAAATTAAAAGCACTTAATTAATTAAGTCCAATATATATGTTTTTGTTTTTAGCAAAATTAAAGCAAACTATGCTATTGTTAGAAAAAAAATGTTAGCGACCTTTCAGTAGACTATTGAATGATTTGAATTTTAAATAGGTATCCTATTTTTTATCGCAAGGAGTTTAAAAAATGCTTGAAAAAAGAGAAAATACATCGATTTATTGCGAACTAGCCTTGTGTCGGTACTTTTCTTCAACATAATCTACAATTTTAAAATCTTTGTTTGTACCACCGTGTAAATTTTTAAAATAAAATAAAAAATAATACGTATGTGCTCACGGTTTTGCCACAACATGGGCAATAAACTTTATCCATATCCATAGATAGCTAACTCTTTGTAAGGTTTTATCCAAGTTGAAACATTGCTTATTTTCGGCATTTTAAAAGCACAATAATTATTCACAATTAGAAATACACGTTGTTTACGCCTCCAATTTTACAACAAAAGTGAAACTGCCCGTCAAAATAAAAATTTTTACCTAGAGACAAAAACTGGCAAACACAAACCCTTAATTCCAGGACAAAACTATAAGCCGCTGTCTTTTATTAGTTACTATACTATATTAGTTACTACATATCAAGTGATTATAAAACAAAATTAAATATTGGCATTTTCATGCTATCCGTAGGTTTGAATATAAAAATATATAGTTAATAAAACAAATTTTCAAATTATATGCCCTTTATGCTTACTTTTATAAAAATATGCAAAATTTGATATTTTTGCATTTTTTATGCATTATATGCAAAATATGCAATTTGCATATTTGCCTAAGTCTATTTATGACTATTTGTTAAATTAAGTTATATTTTTTAAATTTTCAAAAAATTTCTAAAAAATTCTTAAAAACCCTTATAATTTTGATATATGAAGGCATGTAAGTAGATCAAAATTATAAGGGTTTTTAAGAATTTTTTAGAAATCTTTTGAAAATTTTAAAAATATAACTTAATTTAACAAATAGTCATAAACCACATACATCTATGTGCGTATGCGTGCCTATGAGTACCTGTTTCTCATATGTGTACATACGTATGTATCAGTTTCTTGTTCTGAAATGTAAACAGTTACATACTTTTTCAAAATTTTTGGCTTTCTCTTTGCATTTTGATACAACCAGACAATGTTCTAACTCTGGCTTTCTTTAATTGTAGCATTTAATTACTTGTAACGCCGACCTGAAGATGATCTGTATATTGTAGGGATCGAAACCGGTCGTCGAAGTAAATTAAATGATTGTGATTAAGTCTGTGTTTCTTTACTTCATTTAACGTGGTTGAAATTTAAAACTTACGTGTAGCCGAAGATCCATTCAAAATTATCCATCAGACTCCAAACTGTATATCCCAGCATAGAAACTTCATCTTCTTCCATTGATTCTCTTATATACCTCAAATAAGACTAGAAAACAATAAACAACCCATTATATTTTAAGAAATTAATAATTTTTAAATATAAACTTAAAAGGCGTTTCATTTGATTTAACTATTTAACCATAACGTATCTAAATAATTATGTACACTTTTATAAAAAAAGAACTTTTTATAATAAAACGTTTTCATTATTTATAGGACCCAATATAAAATTATTATAAACTATTTTCTTGTTTTAATTTCTGTCATAAAAGAATTTTGTAATCGACTGTTTTAGAGGCATATTTTCTCTAGCGGATTTAACTCATATTCGCTGTGTGCAAGTACTTTGAGGGGATACGAGAAACGATCGTGCGCGAATAGCGGAGAAATATTGCAACTTTCTTAAATAATTCATTGTCAATTGAAATTGTCAAATTGACTTATATTTTTTACCTACTGTCATTGAAGAAAATGGGATTTCGCAAATGATGTGTTATAAATTTTAGAGATTATAATATGTTGCTCCACAATATTGATATGATATGCAATTATTAAAGTGAATTTAATCAATGGTATTTTGCTTGTAGTACAATGTTTATCTTTTAATAACATAACCTCAATCTTACTTTTTCTTCTTATTATTTTTTGGGCTGTGGACTTGACAATTATCCAATAACCAGGACTAATATAATTGGCCAAGTGCTAAAAATATTGCTGAACTATGAAACCAGGTGTCGCTGTTCCGAACTTGCACGGTCTCAATAAATCAAATAAAATATTGAAAATGGTAAGTATAATATATAATATTCATATACAATAATAAACTTATATGTAAAATATGAACTTTAAGTATATTAACTTTTATTTACAACGTCAAAAAAACTGTCAAAGCGTTTAGACAAATTTAAGAGTTCCTCCGGAAAATTTGTAGATTTAGTTAGTTCTAAAGTCTTTTTTCATTCAACTCAAATCGATTGTGAAGTATTAAAGTGTGTTTCAAGAGATTCTACAGAGTGTTTAGCCGATTTTGTTTGTTTTTCCGTATATTTTAAGTTTTGTTATTTGACAACTGTACTGTAAGTAGAAATTTTTTTATATACTTATATTTGAACGTCGCTCGTGCCCCGGGATGTCCGTGGGCAAAAATGGAAAGGATCCACCAGATCCTGGTGTAGAAAATATTGGGTTCACAGATGAGAGCGATATAATTATGCAGACAAATGATTTAAATCAGAATAATTCTCATAGTGAATGTTTAACTGATACTAGTAAAAGTACTAATGATACCATAAACTTGACATCTACTTCAAATAAAACAAATACTATTCAAAAAAGTCAGGAATTTAATTCATCTAATCGATTTAGTTTAAATGATACTGGTCCGTTTTTTATATTTGTTCAACACATAAATTTGAGTATCGGTCGTTTGCATCCAATGAAACTTGGAGGAAAACTACTTTCGCTATCTAGTTATGATAAACATATTATTGAAATTGTTAGTGTAGGTAAAAATCGCATTAAAATTCAAGTCAATTCAGGTGCTGTTGCGAATAAATTAGTAGTTGAAGATTTTTTCGGAAAAAATAACCTAATTGCATATATTCCAAATTATTTAACGAAAAAAAAGGGTCTCGTTCGCGGAGTGGACACTACTCTAACTGAGAGTGCACTACTTAATACTATTAAATCTAATATTCCAATAAAAAAAGTTCATAGAATGACTAGAATAGTTCAAAGTGACGGTGTATCAGAAAGAGTTCCTAGACAAATGGTTATTATTAGCTTTGAAGGTAAATTAATTCCCCAATATATTTACATCAACAAAGTTAGGTGTCCAGTTGAAATATATGTTAGTCCTGTTATGCAATGTTTCAACTGTCTTCGTTATGGCCATTCAACGACTCAATGCAAGTCCAAAAAAAGATGTAAGAAGTGCGGTAATGAAGGTAACACTGATTGTCCCGATAAATGTACTACGTTTTGCGTTTATTGTAAAAATAGTAGCCACTACTCAGTTTTTAAAGAATGTCCCGAATATTTAAAACAAAAAAAGACTAAAGAAGCTATGGCTAACTTAAATATTTCATTTAAAGAAGCCGAAAAAGCTCTTGAAAATCCATGTTATTCCAGTTTAGTCCAAAAAAATAAATTTGCACCTTTAATGACCTGTGACACAGACTTTCCTCCATTAAAAAGCTCCTCCCCTAAACCCTCGAATTCCACCACTACTTATAAAAATAATAATCATCTGAATATAGCCCCCCCTAACGATAACCCCCCCAAAAAAAGGAAGACTACTGATACAACTCCTAATTTTCCTCCTGTGCGTAGGGAATACCCGACCAGTTTCTGTTCGGGATCTGTATTTCAATTTGGAAACCATGAGCCCCGTAATGAATTTGATATATTTATAGGCCAGCTCAGTGCTTCACTCAAAAATTTAATCAAACAGAGTGTCCTTGACTATTGTAATTCTTCATCAAATGTAGAAACTAATTTTAAAAATTACGAAATTGAATTAGAAAATAACATTAAAGATATTATAGGTAATATTTTTACATAATTTTAATGGCTGACAAAAGTATTAAAATTATTCAATGGAATATTCGTTCGCTAAATGCGAACCGATATTCTTTACAGCAATTACTGTTTGAAGAACGTTTTGACATAGGTCTTTTATCAGAAACTTGGTCAAAACCATCTGATACTGTTTGCTTCAATAATTTCAATGTAGTTAATAAAAGTAGAATTAGAGGATATGGAGGAGTTGCCATAATTTTAGCAAATAACATTATTTATAATCCCATTTCATTTGTTAACAATTTCAATCCTAATTTAGAAGTTTGTGGTGTAGATATTAAAATTGACCAAAAAATGTATACTATCCTGAGTGTGTACCGTCCATCAAATGTTAGAGTAACAGTGCAAGATTACGTTAGTCTTTTTTCTCAAATTAGCAATGATTGTATTATTACCGGAGATTTTAATGCACATCATGGATTATGGGGATCAAATTCATGTTGCGTCGATGGTAATATACTAGTAGAAGCATTAGATTTCTTTCCTAATTTAATTGTTGTTAATGACGGGTCGGCTACTAGAGCTACTCCTCCAGGGAATATGAAATCTGTTGTAGATCTTACTATTATATCCTCTAGTTTATGTCCATCCTTTGACTGGACTGTTCTTCCAGATACCTATGGATCAGATCATTTTCCAATTAGACTTTCTGTGCAGAATATGAAAATTGAAAATAGAACTTTTATATCTTCGGCTAAATGGTCGATGTCTAATGCAAACTGGGATAATTTTAGAAACAACGTAGAAAGTGCCTTCAGACACGAACCAAATAAAAACCAAACAAACGAAATTATTTTCTTTTTATAAGATTCTATTACTGATGCAGCCAACAAATCTTTCAAAATTATCAAACCGTCAGTCAAATCTTTCAAATCGCCACCATGGTGGGATGATGAATGCCTCACTGCTTCTAACGCTAGAAAAAATTCCTTTAAAATTTATAAATCTAATCTTACCCTTTCAAACTTCATGGAATATAAGAAGAATGAAGCTATATGTAAACGAACTTTCCGCTCAAAAGCTGAATCTAGTTGGGCTCGGTTTTGTTCCTCACTTTCTAGGCAAACTTCACCTTCAGAGCTTTGGAAAAGGGTAAACAAAATTCAAGGTAAGAAAAAGTACACCGCTAATGATGAATGTATGGTAGAAAGGCTCTTTACAAAAATCTCTCCGGATTATGTCCATTTACCACTATTTATGCCGAGCATCTCTACTAATGACCACTTTTTACTAACCCCCATTTCAGCTGACGAACTTAAAGCAAATATCAAGAGTTCTAAAAATACAGCCCCTGGTATTGACGGCATTAACTATAGTATGCTATTAAACCTACCTGCAATTGCTATATATTATTTGTGCAAAATATACAACAATATTCTACTTAAAGGAGATCATTGTGACGCCCTCAAACAATGCCTGGTTATTCCTATACCCAAACTAAACCAGCGTACCGAATTAAGGCCTATCTCTCTCATGTCCTGTTTGCTTAAAACATTTGAACGAGTTATGAAAAGCAGATTAGAATGGTGGTGTGAGAACAAAAATATATTTCCAGTGTCTCAGTATGGCTTTCGTAGGAACAAGGGAACTATTGATTGTGTTTCTCAATTAACAACTGATATTCAGTTATCCAATTCAAATAATAATTATCTATCTGCCATTTTTCTTGATATTTCTGGGGCTTATGACAACGTCAATTTAAATTTATTGTTCGAAAAACTGAAGCACATAGGTATTCCACCTTTGTGTGCTTATGTATTAGTAAACCTATTCCTTAATAGACAGGTATTTATTAGATGTATTGATAGATTGATTGGCCCAAGAGTAGGCATCAAGGTTTACCACAAGGATCAGTCCTCAGTCCCTTGTTGTTTAATCTATACACTCTAGATCTCCACAGTATAGGAATTAGATGCAGTATATTACAATATGCAGATGATTTCTGCTTTTACAATGTGAATAAGTTGTACCAACAAAGTATTAATTCAACTAAGATGGTACTGGGTGATGCAAGAGAGTATTTTTTTAAACAAGGATTTGACCTTACTGCAAATAAATCAGCGGTGGTGTTTTTTACGCGACATCGCTTACCAGTTATGACCAGCATCATGATTAACAACCTAAGTATACCCGTTCATAAGCACTACACTTATCTTGGTATTACATTGGACACCAAGTTAACATGGGATGAACACATTAATAAGTGCTTAATAAAATGTGAGAAAAGTTTAAATATTCTTAAAGTAGTTAATCGCTATCGATAAGGTGCTGACCCTAAAATTAATTTAATGTTTTATCGTGCATATACCAGATCCATTCTCGACTATGGAAGCATTCTATATGGATCTGCCACAAACAGTCGCCTTAAAAAACTAGATCGCATTCAATATAAGGCTCTGCGGTTAGTTCTAGGTGCGCTCAAGTCTACCCCTATAGAGAATCTTTTAGCTGAATCCATGGAGCCTCCTTTACATTTAAGACGACTATTTTTGGCTGAAAAATTTATTCTTAAATGCCAATCTTACAACCAAACT
The DNA here is from genome assembly GCF_917563875.1 of Diabrotica virgifera virgifera. Taxonomy (NCBI): domain Eukaryota; kingdom Metazoa; phylum Arthropoda; class Insecta; order Coleoptera; family Chrysomelidae; genus Diabrotica; species Diabrotica virgifera. Next base: position 207,554,537 of record NC_065443.1, on the reverse strand, counting down.
GAACTACTACAAAAAATATGTGACATCTCTGTTTCTAATCTTGTCGACAAATGGTGGCACAACAGGAATTCTCCTATTTTAGCAGTAGCATACTCGAACGTTTCTCAGCACCTAAACAGTCCAGGTGAATTAACTTTCTTTAAATCGAGTTTTAATATATCTTATGCCAATGTTAATGTTTGGTTCCCAAATTTTGACAGTGAGAATCCAGTTGACTTTCAGCAACATATAGCCAAGCTTGATAATCCATGCAGGATTTTCACGGATGGTTCAAAATCAAGATTGGGAGTTGGATGTGCTGTATATATTCCGGATCACCAAGAATCCTTGATGTTCAAGTTAGATAAACAATGTTCCATATACTCTGCAGAAATGTTCGCGATTTATCAAGCTCTAGAATGGGCTGTCAACAAAAAAATTTCTAACAAGCAAGTTGTAATTATGTCAGATTCAAGATCTTCGTTATTAGCTCTAGAAAACACACGTAAACATTTATATAAAAATAGCCTTGTCGTCAAAATTTTAGAAAACCAACTAAAGCTACTGGAAAAACAGACTTCTGTAACTTTTGTCTGGGTAAAAGGCCATATTCTTAAAAGGATCGGAAATAACTTGGCTAGATAGAAGCGATCTAACAGCTACTCGCAAGAAAAGTTTGAAACAAAATTGGGATATTGAGTGGCACGCTTTCTGCAATCGAAGCAACAATCTCTACACCAAAATTCATCCTAGTTTACCTACTGAGCCTTTTGCTATCAGAAGTTATCCCAATAGAAATATATATGCCATGTTTATTAGATGTCTCTTTAATCATGCCACTGTCAAGTCACACCTCTATAGATTTAACCTATCCGAATCAGATCTTTGCGATTGCAATGGATATGTTGACGATATTAATCATTGGTTGTTTGGATGCAAACATAATGATTGAAATAAATGGCGACTCGATTCTAGTTTTCTGTTGACCTAGATATCAAAATATCAAAAGGCACCGCTGGGAAAATATTCCAAAAATGCGGTTCAGAGAAACTATATGAAACGAGTCTTTGTACTCTCATACAGAGTATGGCATTAGTAAAAATACAAAAATAGACGGTTTAGTTTTGATTTAAATCTGTCTCCTGCCATCCCCCGATAGCGCTATTTCTAGGTCTACCTTTTGTCAAGGAGGCTATGCAAGAAGACAAATTTAAATCAAAACTTCCGTAGTTCTCGGTATACAATAAAACTATTTATACCGGAGTAAGGTTAGAACGCCCTCTAACGGGGAATAAGTGAAATAAATGGCGACTCGATTCTAGTTTTCTGTTGACCTAGATATCAAAATATCAAAAGGCACCGCTGGGAAAATATTCCAAAAATGCGGTTCAGAGAAACTATATGAAACGAGTCTTTGTACTCTCATACAGAGTATGGCATTAGTAAAAATACAAAAATAGACGGTTTAGTTTTGATTTAAATCTGTCTCCAGGAGATCGCTCATCAACGAAATTGAAAATGGTTATTCATTTTTGATTTACATTTACTCCGATTGGAGTATGAAGGGAACCATTCTCGTTGGAACTTTACCGCGCTGAGCAGATGGGACGTGAATTGTAAATTGTAGAATTCCCTCATCTTCCTTAGTCTCAGCATCCGTATGACTTGCAAATTGTAGAAACCTCGGAGGTGTAACCAGAGAAGGTTCCCATTGTTTTCATTCTGGTGGGATGTAGAAGAGCATTATGTTGTTTTATATGCCATTAGAGTGAAAACTTAGTCTTTTTGCTAGCATTTGCCGCTAGGGCATCTATGCCATTTCGTTTGTTGCAATCCGGGACTGCACGCTGGGGTTTTTTTTTTGGTTGGATCAGGGAGAGCAGCATATGTGCCTCCTGATGAGAGACTAATAAGTTTCGAAACCGGTAGAGGTGCTTGCTGCACTCTCTGATTGGACTAGAATATGGTTCGGCTGTATTTTCGTCTTGCAACGGAATTGAAAATGGTTATTCATTTTTGATTTACATTTACTCCGATTGGAGTATGAAGGGAACCATTCTCGTTGGAACTTTACCGCGCTGAGCAGATGGGACGTGAATTGTAAATTATACAATTCCCTCATCTTCCTTAGTCTCAGCATCCGTATGGCTTGCAAATTGTAGAAACTTCGGAGGTGTAACCAGAGAAGGTTCCCATTGTTTTCAATCTGGTGGGATGTAGAATAGCATTATGTTATTTTATATGCCATTAGAGTGAAAACTTGGTCTTTTCTTTTTAATTTAACATTTCGCTATATTAATAATGTTTAACCATAATAGACTATATTAAAAATTTTTTGAATATAAATCGAAATTTTGATGTCAAGTCGCTACAATTCTACAGGGTGTGAATGTTGCTATGAAATTAACAAAAAAAGCTAATTATCTTTTAAACTACCTCGTATAATATTACAAAATCCTATAGTTTATGAAAGAAGGCATCGAGGAGAATTAAAAAGTGTAAAATTGTACAGGGTGTTCTATTTAAAAGAAAAACATAATTTTGTGTCACTCTGTCAGTACGGGTGGCCCTCTATATTTCAAAATATTTTTAAATTATGGTCCTATCTGCACCTATATTTTATCTAAACAACTTTTTTTGGTATCTCTTGGACGACAAACAAGTAATTGGACTGTCACACTAATTCCCCACCCTATGTGTACCAACGAAGCCAACCTATCGTTTTAATTTTGTTTGTATGCGTGGAATTTAAAATTTTATTCTATTCTTTAAAATGTTAATTTAAAATATATTTACCTCAATGTAGTGTACTCTTCTGTCATCTTTCAAATACATATCTCCTGCTGGGGATGGGTATCCATTTTCTGTAATGAATACTCCAGGGTTGTTGTATTGGTCTTTGATCCACTTTAACAAAGGTTTTATGCTTTGTGGAACAACCTGTGTAATTTAAGCAATAAAGAATATAAGTAAGTATTCATCAAAATTTAAATAAAAACTATGAGGTTTAACTAACTAACTATTTAAATAAAACTAATAAGTAGGTACTTTTACGTGAAGGAAAGGAAAACAAATTTTTAACTGGATTCAACATCATAAAATAATAATAGTACAGTCAAAGGAAAATGATGAATAATTTTACATGGTGTAAGAGTAAATAATAGAGAGCTATTTATGACAGTCATCATGCGAAGAAATACAAAACAACAGCTTAACAAAGAAAAAAAATATAGAATTTTATAGGAACAGACCGAAGAAAAAATTAGAAATTAAACACATTAATAACCATGAGAGACCTACAATTATATAAAAATAAGCTTGCAGAAAGCACCAAGAGAAATCCTTGAATACCAAGTCAATAATGAATAATATTTATATCGGTGAAATGAATAGTAGGTGAAATGAAAAGTAGAATAAGACATATAGGAAAAAGACGACGATATTAAAAATTTTCAACTACAAGCAATAACATTGATTAGATGGTAAATTGTATAACCTGATGAACTCACATATTATAGTTCTTCCATTGTGTCTTTGCACATGCATGAAATTATTCACGAATTACTTGTTATACTAGATCTATTTTTTTACTCACAGAAACTAGTATCGCCAAATTAAACCACATAGAAACCACAATAAGTTAAACAAGGATAAACAATATAGTTCAGAGAAATAAGGAAAAAAAATATCGTGTTGGTGACACATCCCCCTCCAGGCTGAAACCAAATTTTTCGAGTAATATGGTTATCTATAATAATAACCTATATGTTTCCTGCAGCCGATTTTGATGATATACATAGTTATAAACAAATGAAGATCAAAAAACAGTAAATTTTCGATTTTTTCGTCTATTACTAAAAAATTGGGCATTTTAAGCAAATTTGAGAGTAATAAACTCATAAACCGTATAAAAAACTTCAATATGGCGTTCACTGAATATGTCTATCCTTATTGGTTACTTAGAAAATTGCCAAATAAATCATAAATTTTGAGTTTTTATAAATATTCATAACTTATGTAAAAATTAACTTAGAACCTTCTTATTACACGGAATGCTGAGACTTATGGTGCTTAAATTATACTCTAAATTTCAAAGCAATTGGTCAAATAGTTTAAAAGTTATTTAATTTGTTTATCCAAAATTAATTTTTTTTGCAACACTGTAAGTCAGAAAATGATGAACTTACAGTAATATTTTTGATAGTTTATAAAAGAAGAAAATTTACAGTATTAATTTAATTTAAAAAAAAATGACGAAAAATAATTATAAATATTGCAAAATAATTTTGCAAAAACATGTGATTTAAAAAAATGGGGGGGCTACCTTTGTCCCTAAATCTCCTAGAACAGTTGTTTTTCTTTCTAAATGTGTATAAAAATTCAGTCTTTCTAAATATGAAAAAATAATTTTTCTACGGGTAACGGTTAAAAAGTTATTCTAATTGTTTATAAGTAAGAAAAAAATCGACATGTTTTTGCAAAATAATTTTACACTGTTTAAAATTATTTTTTGTCATTTATTTTTAATTAAGGTAATAGTATAAATGTTCTTCTTTCATAAACTGTCCGAAGTATTATTGTAACCTCATAATTTTCTGACTTATAGTGTTGCAAAAAAAAATTAATTTGGGAAAAACAAATTAAATAACTTTTAAACTATTTGACCAATTGCTTTGAAATTTAAAATGTAATTTAAGTACAAGAAGTCTCGGCATTCCGTGTAATAAGAAGATTCTAAGTTAATTTTTACCTAAGTTATGAATATTTATAAAAACTCAATATTTATGATTTATTTTGCAATTTTCTAAGCAACCAATAAGGATGGACATATTCAGCGAATGCCATATTGAAGTTTTTTATACGATTTATGAGTTTTTTATTCTCAAATTTGTTTAAAGTGCTTAACTTTTTGGTAATGGACGAAAAAAGCGATAATTTACCGTTTTTCGATCTTCATTTGTTTATAACTATGTATATCATCAAAATCGGCTGCAGGAAACATATAGGTTAATAATATAGATGTCCATACTACTCAAAAAATTAGGTTTCGGCCTGGAGGGGGAAGTGTCACGAGAAAAACCTTATTTCTCTGGACTAATACGGCATGTCTCTGATACCTTGTTTACTATGAATTTTTACGATTATCATTTTCAGTGACAGTGTCATTAGCGCATTTGTTGTGTTAATTGGAATTTATAACTTATATTGTGTTTAGTTTATAAAGTTTTATTGTGTTAAATATATTATAACGTAGTTAAATATAAATGTACCATATAACTTTATAAAATACGTCCACCTATAAAAGCCATTTCCTAATTATTAAATGGACAGTACATATCAGTGATATTACATAAGTATTATAGACTTACGTTCCACTTAATGTTTTGATTTAACTTATTTGTAAATGAATCATTACGTTTGTGCAAAGATATAATAGAAAAACTATACAAGGATGGAGAAACACACAAAATTGTTGAGGTCTAAAATTGTTACGATATGATAGGAAAACAGATATAATTTCAACAAGATTACTGTCTAAATAGTAAATAGTAGAGATATTTTAAAAAACTTACTAATAAAGAGAAACCGAAATTGTGAAGTAGCCACAAAACTTGGCTACTGTAAATCCCGGGTGTCCACACTGTCCACTTATATTTTCCCCCATTTTAACTGCCTATAACTTCTAAACGGCTCAAGATAGAAATATGCGGTTTTCGCTGAAATGTTTTATTTTGGTAAAAGCTTTATTTTAATGGATTGAGCTTTCTATATCGCTTTCAATTACGAAAAAAAATGGCGGATTTGTAAAGAAAACGTTGTTGACTTTTTTTTAATGAAACACCCAGCATATTTTTTTGCAAATTAAAAGAATGGTCATTCACCTATCCAGCGATATAAAGTTTTTTTAAAATCGGTTGTCAAATGACTGAGTACATAATTTTTAAAATGAGAGATGCAACGTTGAAATCACATAGAATATCAATTTATTATTAAGAGGATGGGTACTTATTTTCGGCTGCAATGCTATTCAAATGGGGATTCATTTTTTTCGAATCCTGAGAAAACTAATAAGTATTTTTGAAAAATTTAAACACAGAATGAAAGATTACGTTATTAGCGAGGGCCGAAAGTCCCTGAGAACTTCTATAATGTTTGTATTGTCTATAATGATTTTAATAAGTTACAGGGGCGAAAACCTAAGACGGAGACAGTAACAGCAGCAGACAGTAACGGAGACAGTAACAGCAATGGTTACCAGAATAACAAATGAGGAAGTGGCTCAAGCGCTTCAAAAAATAAAGAAGGAAAAGCAGTCGGACCAGATGATATTCCTGGGGAAATATGGAGAGCATTGGGAGAAACAGGAATAAGTTGGCTAGCAGGTCTATTAAATAGAATTATGGAAGTTGGACAAATGCCAGACGAATGGAGAAGCAGTATATTAGTACCTGTATACAAAAACAAGAGAGACATACAACAATGCACAAACTACAGGGCTATAAAACTACTTAGCCACACCATGAAAATATGGGAGATGTGACGTTCCGCCCCTTATAGAATCGATTATTGATGGGAAGATATTATTTAACTATCCAAAATATTATTTAATTATTTTCAGAATTATTTTCTTTCAATGTTTATTCAAATAGAACTTAAACCCATCTCAGAATTTTTAAATGCTTGATGACGTCACATTTAAAACGTGGCAACATTGGTTTCCCCACTTTGACAGCCAATGCTTAGTAGAGGGGTACGAAGGATTCAGCTGTGAACGTGAGCCTTGGATTGTGATTGTTTCTCGAGTGTTCGGTCTGAATCGTAGTGTGCGGGGTCATTAGACTCAATTATTCACCTCTAATTCTCAGTTCCAAATTGATTAAATATTACAATAAAAGTATAGTGAAGTTATCCAGCAGCAGTGGATTTGAAGAATTTTAGAGCATACTATATCCAATGAGTTCTACCCCGGTAAATACACATTTTATTAAGTATTTTATTCAGCCATTTTGGAAGTCCTTGACATTTGCTAACTAAGTTTCACATAGTCTATTTTCATGGTTTTTATGTTTTATTTTCATGGATCAAACTCATCTAGAGATAATTCAATATTCGTTGTTAATTTGTGCTTCCAGTTGGAAAATAGAGCTAATTTAAACTCCATTTTTTATATTCCTTTCAAGTCTACAGAACTCCTATCTTTTGAACGATGATCAAATAAGTATCCATCGCTTAGTCTTACTATATTTCATCCTTGTATAATATATCTATATACCGGTGTATATATTATAATAAAATATTCTTTCACAGTAATTATATTTTGTATTTCAATTGGAAATTACTTGTGTTATTTGACCAAGGTCATCTGATAGCAACCTGATAAAAGGTCAAGCTGTCTAGTCATTCAAGTTTTGGACTTAATGACCTATTTCTTCTTATTCCCATAGGAATAAAAACACCTCCTCGTATCTCTTGCTTCTTTTTTTTTTGACATTGGTAGATTGGTAGTAACACCACACTGTGTTTTTTTTAGCACCTACCATGAAATCTTAAAGCCACCCTACAACAACACCAAGGCCAGACCACACAGAGAGAAACAATCAATAGGCGACCAGCCTGGATTATTTCCACATTTTCTTTTTTTGAGTACCTTCAGCTGCTTTCTACCAGTCTTCCTCTCCTGTACCTCCAGCAGGACAGCTGCTAGCGAGAGTTAGCACCCTTGGGTGCTCATTACATCAACTTCAAGATTAGGAAAGAGTGGTTTGTTTGGGAACATTTACTGTGCTCTTATTAAAGACAGACTGGTTTTGTGATATTTAGTACATTTTTTTTTATAGTTCAATTGCACACACATTTTTCCTGCTTTATATTTTTTATAGGTTTTTTTTTCTTTACAACATAATATTTAATTGATAGCGTTCCCCAACACTCTGCAATCTATAAAGGTATAAATTTCTGAGCTCAGATATTTTCCCTGATAATAGTAGTCGGTACTCTTATCTTGATTATTTTTAGGCTGTGTTCCACTTTTGTATAATTATTTAAACTCATTCCATTATTTTAGTATATGTTTAATTAAATTTTTAAAAATTAACTTCACATATTAGTCAAAATTGTAATTATTAACTTTATTTAACTTGAACTTATTAACTTTACTTAACTTTAACTTATTAACTTTATTTAACTTTAACTTTAATTTATTAAATTCATATGAACTTCTGGATTCTAATCCCTCAGATTAGTTTTTGGTTTCACTTGTTATTATTACTATTATAAACCACGAGTTAGGAAAAGGATCTGTGTATCCACTCGTAGGTTTATTTATTCAATAAGGCTTGTGCCTGTCCCACTCACAGTGAGGTATTTATATGTTATATATAGTATCAGGTAGTATTTAATTAAGGTGTACGTATTATAAACGTACAATTATTATTTGGTGAGGGTTCTACTAACCTAGTTGTAAGTTGTACTTCCTGTATTAGAGGTACCCGTAGTCAGTTTTTCTAACCTTATAAAGAGTATTCTTAGATCATAGTTGTATGATGATTTTGTAATTGACTTTCACTAGTATCACTTTTTCCTGTCATGTTAGAGTTACACACTAGTTACTTGTCCTAACTCAGAGATTGTTAAAAAGATCTAGTAGTTACATTCAATAAATATACATTTATTGTGATTTTTTTTTTCTTATTACTCCTTTATTTTTAGTAGTATATTTTATAATTTAATAATCTTTAATAACTTTTCACATACTTGTACTACAAATTTAACATACTCTATAGCAGCGTAGAATACCTGGAAGAGCGTTAACCTAGTTATCCTTCTTCTGGCGCCCAAAAATTCATTCTATTTTCAGTATATTATTATATTTACTCTATCTATTTTCTGAACATTATCTTCATATCTTCTTTTCGAGCCATCATTGTCACTTCCTTTAATCTATTGTCTGGCCAAAAATAGCCGTGCAAATTGGCCGAATCCTTCCTTGAGTGTCAAGTGGCCCTTCTCATACATATTTAGCTAGCCATTCAAGTTATATCTATCTATTAATGATTTCTCATCTCTAGTCCTGTATCAATTCGATATTCTTTGTCTTGGCATCCTTCCATACAAATACTACTACAAAGTTGTATTTTAGTTACTCCAGCTTCTTCAACGGAGAAGCCACACATTTTTGTCCTTTGGCTACATTAAGTAGATCTTCTTCTTTTTACTACTTCTGTTGGAGTTTACCACTCCCTTTTCATTCACTCCAACAGAAAATCATCAGCTAGTTGTTACATTGGCGCCCAACGTGGGGCTTTATTTTTGGTCTGAGACAGTATTCATTTAGGTCAATTCTTCTCTTTTATCTGAAATCTCTTTGTTATTTCCGTTTGGTATCCTATACACATATTGTTACTTATTTATTTTATTTTTAATTTCTGATACATATCAGGTATTCTTAAACGCTGTTTTGATTTTTGTTTATATTTTGGGACCTCATTATAGTATATGTTTGTGCAGCTTACATTCTGGGTTAGATTTTGAATTTTTATTGGGAACTTATATTTAATATTGCTATTAATAATATAATTCATATAACAATTTTATTTCTTCAGTCAATAGTGGTATAGTTGGAGGTACAACTAAGTGTTGATTATTATTATTATTATTATAGATATATATTTTTTCTAGAGTGGTGGTAAGTTACATATAAATAAAAAAATTTACTTCCAGTATTTAGGTAGTAGGTTTACTTGAGTATACAATATTTATTGGATTATTTATCCATTTATTTGATCTTATATATTTATTTGATCTTATTTATTAGATTATATACTGCATTATATATATATGTTTTTTTTTTGCTGGCTATTTTGATTTTGTTGGTGTGTTGCTGATATTTTCTCGGTTTATATTATATATATTTTGCGTGCAAACTTTCATATTTTCATATTTTTCATATTTCTGTTCTTTGGACTATTTGTCAATAACTTTGCTCTCATCATGTGTGCTTTTAAAGCTGAACATCTTCTGGTGGATGAATTGGATTATGAATTAAAGATTCGGGACATAATGCCAGAGGAGTCGACAACTGTCGATAAAAAACGCAATCTTTTGAGAGGTGCTTTGAAACAAGAAGCTGACAATAGAAGTTTTCTCCAAATTTCAGCTGTATCCCTTCCTTTTGAGGAACAACAAAAAGGAATCACTGAAACATTGGACAGCTTGTCTAAAAAAATCGAAAAGTTTAGGGGAACTGTAAAGGATACAGAGTATGCGCGATTAACATCTCGTCTAGGCCATATTTCTGCCCGTGTACACTTGCTACACTGTCCTTCTGAAGAACAGGAACCGTTCAAGAGGTCTGTTTCTCTTAAAATATTAACACTAGAGGGTGAACTTGATTCTAGAGTTAACCCCATTGCTACCTCTACTCCTAATGCTTCAGTCAATGTACCTAGCTTTACGTACTCCAAACCTGTTCAAGTACACAAATGGGGTATTTCATTTTCAGGTGAAAAACAGCACACTGATGTGATGTCATTTTTAGAAAGGGTTGAATGTCTTCGAATATCTAGAGGTGTTTCTGAAGAGGATTTGTTTGCTGCTTCTGCTGAGTTGTTCACCGGGACCGCTTTTACATGGTTTATGAATAACAGGGGTAATTTTTCTTGTTGGTCTGATCTGATTAAAAAGTTGAAGTCGGATTTTCTTCCGTATTCATTCCAGGATGATTTATTAGATCAAATTAAGAATCATAAGCAGAAACCTGGGGAATCTGTTACTATGTTTATTAATACTATATTAGGTATGTGTAGTCGTTTAGACACTCCTTTGTCAGATTTAGCTAAAATTAAAATCATCCTTAAATGTCTATTGCCCTTTTATCATCAACAATTAGCTCTTATGGACATTCAGAACATTGATGACCTTACTATAAAATGCAAACGTTTGGAGGAAACGTTATCCTGGTCTTCTCAACCTCCATCCACATCTCGATCCTCTTCTAACTCTTCTTCTCAGCCAACTTCCTTTAGGCAACGTTCTTGGCTAAATAAGGGTCATGAACATAATGTTTCGGTTGTTAGTTCTCTTGTCTGCTGGAATTGTGATCAGCCTGGTCACCCATTTTACAATTGTGGGATTCCTCAAAATCGTATTTTCTGCCATGGTTGTGGCCGAGAGAACACCCTTAAAAGAAACTGTTCTAAGTGTTCGGGAAACGACACGTCGGAGGTCCGTCCCCTGAACGTTTCTCCGTCCAACATCCAATCAGGGAATCAAACCCCATCGTCAAACGAAACTGCTGGACCAAGCACATCCAGCAACCCAAACCCATCTTCACGAAAAGGGAAAGGGGTGTCGTTCAAGAAAGCAGCACACACCACAAAACAAAATTAAACCAGAAATTTATTTCTATAGATAATACGTTAGATTCGCTTGATTCAAATGATCACAGATGGTCATTTACAAACGCTTCTTTGATTGGTAGTGTTCAACGTAACAATAATAATTGTGATAGTAATGTGGTTCCATTATCTATATTAGATTCTAGTTTTGTTAATGATGATGATACGTCTGGGTTAGTTCCATATAACGGTTGTAGACAACCAAATACTTTAGATCTAGATATTAATTCGTTATTAGTTAGGAAACAAAATGATAATAGGCCATATCTTCCTATTCAAATTTTAGGACAATCGTGTTTAGCTTTGTTAGATAGTGGCTCTAATATTTCATTGATAGGGGCACATTCGTTAAATTTATTGAAAAATTCTAGTATTCCCATTATGCCCATTTCATCTTTGCAAGTATCTACTGCAGATGGTACAGTTCAGTCCATTACGGGCAAACTCCAAATTAAAATCACAGTGGCAGATTTATGTAGGGAAATTACATTTTATGTTATTCCTTCCGTGCAGAATTCTATAATTTTAGGTATGGACTTTTTCAATGCTTTCCATAGTACCTTAAGTTGTTCTGATTTTTCTTTTTCCATATCTGAATTTAATTTATCTACCCTTAGTGCTATTCACGATTTTGCTAGTTTATCAAGCTCTGAACAAAGGCAATTAGAGAGTATGATCTCTAAATTTACTACTCTTTCTTCAAAAGACAAACTAGGTCGTACGTCGTTAATCTCTCACACTATCGAAGTGGGAAATCCCACTCCTTTCAGATTATATCAGTACCCCATACCTCAAGCCTGGCAGGCAGATTTAGAAAAGGAAGTAGATTCGATGCTTGCTTTAAATATCATAGAACCTTCAACATCGTCCTACTGTTCTCCGCTCTGGTTAACGAAGAAGAAGGATGGATCCTTCAGGATCTGCTTTGACGGTCGAAAACTAAACAGTATCACAACTAACAGGGATGCTTATCCTATCCCCAGAATAGATGTGATTTTGAGCAAACTTCAGAATGCCAAATACATCTCTTCTATTGATTTGTCTAAGGCCTTCCTACAGATCCCACTGAGTGAAGAGAGCAAGAAGTATACTGCTTTTGCTGTCAGTGGTAAAGGATTATTCCAGTTTGTCACCATGCCTTTCGGTCTTGTTTCTGCTCCTCAGACAATGTGTCGTCTGATGGATTTAGTCATTGGTCCACCGTTAGAGCCCTATGTTTTCTATTATTTAGACGATATTTTGGTTGTCACTCCTGATTTTTCCCTTCATATGGAAATTTTAGATAAGTTATTTTTACGTCTTAAGGAAGCTAATCTAACGGTCAATCTGGATAAATGTCAGTTTTGTCGCCCTAGTCTTAAGTTCTTGGGTTATGTTGTGGATAACCAGGGGCTGAGGACTGATCCTGAGAAAATAGTTGCTATCAAAAATTTTCCTATACCAAAGACCACCACCCAAGTCCGTAGGATATTGGGAATGTGTGGCTATTATCGGCGATTTGTACCGTCCTACTCTACTTTGTTGTCACCTCTTACTGATCTTTTGAAGAACAGGAAAAAGGGACAGACCATTACTTGGACTCCTGAGGCTGACGAAGCTTTTAGGCGCGTTAAAGATGCTTTAACGAGCGCTCCGGTTATGATGTCACCTAATTTTGATGAGCATTTTTATCTAATGACAGATTGCTCTAATACAGCTTCTGGAGGCGTATTATTTCAGTTGAAAGATGGCTCCGAACACCCCATAGCGTACACTAGTAAGAAGTTGAACAAGGCCCAGAAAAACTATTCAACTACGGAGAAAGAACTCTTAGCTATCATCCATGGGTTAGAAGCTTTTCGTTATTATCTGGAAGGTCGTAATTTCACTATAATTACTGATCATAGTTCCTTAGTATGGCTTCATAGTATGAAAAACCCTTCACAGAGGCTTTCTCGATGGATATGCAAACTGGCTGCCTATTCATATAAGATTGTCCATAGAAAGGCAAACGGGGTAGTGGTCGCAGATGCTCTTTCACGTGTCCATGATATTAATGTCCTAGATCTGTCCTCTTTAAGTCCTGATATGTGGTATCAGAATATGATTGATAGGGTCACTCAAGACCCACAAAAATATCCTGATTTTAAGGTAGAGAATAATATTCTGTACAAACACATCTTAAGTCCGATAGAGTCCTTATCCAATATGTCGGAGTGGAAAATAGTTGTACCTACGCCAAATAGGGAAAATATTCTGCATATGTTTCATGATGAAGTTACGGCGGGTCATTTTGGTTTTTATAAGACTTATCACCGTATTGCCGAATTATATTATTGGCCTGGTATGCGGAAGTCTATAAAAAGGTACATTTCTAAATGCATGGTTTGTGCTACTTGTAAACCAAGTAACCTACCACAGGCTGGACTTATGGGTTCCTTCAGGAACATAAATTTTCCTTGGCAGATGATCTCAATGGATCTCATTGGACCTTATCCTCGGAGTTACAAGGGTAATACCTATTGCCTGGTAGTTGTGGATTATTTCACTAAATTTCCTTTAGTTTGTCCCCTTCGCCAGGCCACAACTCCAGCAATTTTAAAATATTTGGAGGAACAAGTCTTTTTGGTGTATGGTGTTCCTCAAATTGTGTCATGTGACAACGGTCCTCAGTTTGTATCGAAGGCCTTTAAAGATCTTCTAGCTAAATATAAGGTTCAAAAGACCTTTTATAATGCTGCCTACCATCCACAAGCAAATCATACTGAGAGAGTAAATCGCAGTATTGTCACAGCTCTAAGGTCCTATACTTACCCTGATCACAGAGCTTGGGATCAATATATTCATTCCATAGCTCAAGCCATAAGGACTTCTGTCCATGAAGTTACCCAGTGCTCTCCAGCATATTTGAATTTTGGTAGGAATGTGGCTTTATCAGGTGATTATTTTGGTGTAATTTCAGACAATTCCGAAAATCTTCCTCAAATATCTGAGAAACTTCATCGCTTAGATGATCTCCAGACGTTACCTCATATTTTCGCAGACATTAGGAAGAAGTTAAAAACTTCTTACCTAAGGAACCAGCAGCACTATAATTTGAGGAAACGAGATCTGCGATTCTTTGTTGGTGATCGAGTCTTAAAGCGCAATTTTGTCAAATCCAATAAGGGTGATGCCATTTCTGCAAAGTTTTGCCAGAAATATGTCCCATGTACTGTCTCAAGGGTAATATCTCCTTTGATTTATGAATTAAAGGACAATTCGACTAATAAGCGAATTGGTCAATTTCATGTAAAGGATTTACTGCCTGACAACACCATGGACGATGTGGATTCTTCAACTTCATCGGAAGAAGATTAGCTTAACAGGGTTGTTTAAGCTAATATCTTCCTGTGTTTGCCTTTAATTAGTTTTATTATGGTATAGTATTTTAGTTTAAATTGTTAATCACCAGATAATGCCTGACCATAGCAATTTTTATCCTTCGGCATGGCTTGATGATTTCTCACGTATTAGTTATTAGGTACCGAATTCTTGTGTAATACCGCTTGTATGAGTTTATTATTATTTTTTTGTATTATAGATTGCATTTGAGTCATTATCGACAAATATTCTCAAATACTAATCCAGCCAGTAGTATTACCAAGTTAATAACCTCCACTTGTACTCTTAGTTTTGTACTCAACCTCTCAGAATAAAAGGGCTGTTGATTATTATATATTAAGATATTTGGATGTGTGGGCTCATACAAGTATTCTTGCTTAATATAGATGGAGCTATGTTACACTACCATATCTTAGATTATGTGTTATATCTTGGATATTTGATTACATACCTATTATTTTTTTTTATTGTTTTTATATCATGTCATTGGATTTGCCATATTGGAAAGAAGTTGTGGTTGTTAATTTGTTATTGGGTTACTTTATTGATATTTGTCACAGGTACCTTAAATACTTTATATTAATTCGGATTCTTACTTCCTCCACAGGATGATTCTGGAATGAATTTGGAATTTTGATTTATAAATGAATTCTTGAGTCCTTCATATTTCTTCTTATGAACTAGTCTGTTAATGCTCAAAGTTGGTGAATACGTGGGTTCGAAGTTCAGCAACTGATCACTGCTATCCGATTTCGTAATCCATGTCTTTCTTGTCAGAGTAGGCAGATGTTTATCCATGATAATATTTCTGGTTGGGAAATGGTGTACAACACTTCCTAACCATTCTTGTGCAATTGTTCCAAATATTCCAGGCACATTTTCACACGATAATAGGGAAGTCTAGTTTGCTTATTTTATGTCTCTTAGTTCATAGTATATAGATGCTTGACTTTCCATAGACGTAGAGTCGTAATGTTAGTGATTAACCCACTGGGACAAATTATTGATTTTCTTTTTAGTAGATTCCCTCTTCTTTCCTTAGGCATTAATTGTTGCTTAGATTCAGGAATATCTCCTGGATAATCCTATGTATGTTCACATGAATATACAGTCTTATGAAAGATTGGGAGCTCGTTCCCGTCATATTTTGTATTTACCATGGAGTCATAGAACTTATAAGTTCATCCTTTATTTTTACTATTTAGTTTCGATAGGCTCATATTACCGGATGAGGGTAGATCTAGAGCTAATTTAGTTAGTTATTTAGTATTAGTGAGAATTGGTCCATAAATCTTCCTGATCGTTCTTCTTTGAATATGCTCCTATAAATCTGGTGTCCATTGCTAGTCCGATTTTGGATTAAGTGTCCGATTCTTCACTTATTTTGTTTATTTGGTTGTATAGGTTCGTATTACCGGATGTGGGTGTACGTAGACCTAATTTATTTATATGATTTAGTATGGATGTGAATTGGTCCATAAATCTTCCTGGTCGTTCTTCATTGGATATGCTTTTGTGAATCTGTTGTCCATTGATAGTCTGACTTTGGATTGAGTGTCTGATTCCACATTTATTTTGGTTAATGTGTTTGCATTCCTTTGGTATGTTCACTATTTATATTAGTTGGTATTGGTGAAAATTATTCTATAAATATTCCTAGTTGTTCTTCTCTGGATATGCTATTACGAATCTGGTGTCCATTGCTAGTCCAATTTAGGATTGAGTGTTTGATTCTTCACTTATTATAGTTATTGATTTCATTGGTGACTTTAGTATATGTACTTGCGTTATGGTATGAATTGGCTCTCACCTTTGCCTGGTTGTTCGTCCTTGGATATACTCCTTATAAATCTGATGTCCATGGATAGTTCAACTTTGGATTTACTGCCAATTCGACACTTATTTGTCATTATAAATTATGTCTCATCTTTAGCACTTTTACTAGGACTTCGGGTCATATTTTGCAATTTCCGTTATTTGCTGCAGTGACCATCCTACTTTCCCTTGATTATTAGTGGTGATTATTTGTAATCTTGCGAATCAACGGGGAATGATACACTAAGCACTACTACTCTAGTTTAATATTTTGAAAAAAAAAAAAAAAAAAATTTTTTTTAAATAAAATTTTTTTTTCTGGTGGTTGAAAGGGAATGTGACGTTCCGCCCCTTATAGAATCGATTATTGATGGGAAGATATTATTTAACTATCCAAAATATTATTTAATTATTTTCAGAATTATTTTCTTTCAATGTTTATTCAAATAGAACTTAAACCCATCTCAGAATTTTTAAATGCTTGATGACGTCACATTTAAAACGTGGCAACATTGGTTTCCCCACTTTGACAGCCAATGCTTAGTAGAGGGGTACGAAGGATTCAGCTGTGAACGTGAGCCTTGGATTGTGATTGTTTCTCGAGTGTTCGGTCTGAATCGTAGTGTGCGGGGTCATTAGACTCAATTATTCACCTCTAATTCTCAGTTCCAAATTGATTAAATATTACAATAAAAGTATAGTGAAGTTATCCAGCAGCAGTGGATTTGAAGAATTTTAGAGCATACTATATCCAATGAGTTCTACCCCGGTAAATACACATTTTATTAAGTATTTTATTCAGCCATTTTGGAAGTCCTTGACATTTGCTAACTAAGTTTCACATAGTCTATTTTCATGGTTTTTATGTTTTATTTTCATGGATCAAACTCATCTAGAGATAATTCAATATTCGTTGTTAATTTGTGCTTCCAGTTGGAAAATAGAGCTAATTTAAACTCCATTTTTTATATTCCTTTCAAGTCTACAGAACTCCTATCTTTTGAACGATGATCAAATAAGTATCCATCGCTTAGTCTTACTATATTTCATCCTTGTATAATATATCTATATACCGGTGTATATATTATAATAAAATATTCTTTCACAGTAATTATATTTTGTATTTCAATTGGAAATTACTTGTGTTATTTGACCAAGGTCATCTGATAGCAACCTGATAAAAGGTCAAGCTGTCTAGTCATTCAAGTTTTGGACTTAATGACCTATTTCTTCTTATTCCCATAGGAATAAAAACACCTCCTCGTATCTCTTGCTTCTTTTTTTTTTTGACATTGGTAGATTGGTAGTAACCCCACACTGTGTTTTTTTTAGCACCTACCATGAAATCTTAAAGCCACCCTACAACAACACCAAGGCCAGACCACACAGAGAGAAACAATCAATAGGCGACCAGCCTGGATTATTTCCACATTTTCTTTTTTTGAGTACCTTCAGCTGCTTTCTACCAGTCTTCCTCTCCTGTACCTCCAGCAGGACAGCTGCTAGCGAGAGTTAGCACCCTTGGGTGCTCATTACATCAACTTCAAGATTAGGAAAGAGTGGTTTGTTTGGGAACATTTACTGTGCTCTTATTAAAGACAGACTGGTTTTGTGATATTTAGTACATTTTTTTTTATAGTTCAATTGCACACACATTTTTCCTGCTTTATATTTTTTATAGGTTTTTTTTTCTTTACAACATAATATTTAATTGATAGCGTTCCCCAACACTCTGCAATCTATAAAGGTATAAATTTCTGAGCTCAGATATTTTCCCTGATAATAGTAGTCGGTACTCTTATCTTGATTATTTTTAGGCTGTGTTCCACTTTTGTATAATTATTTAAACTCATTCCATTATTTTAGTATATGTTTAATTAAATTTTTAAAAATTAACTTCACATATTAGTCAAAATTGTAATTATTAACTTTATTTAACTTGAACTTATTAACTTTACTTAACTTTAACTTATTAACTTTATTTAACTTTAACTTTAATTTATTAAATTCATATGAACTTCTGGATTCTAATCCCTCAGATTAGTTTTTGGTTTCACTTGTTATTATTACTATTATAAACCACGAGTTAGGAAAAGGATCTGTGTATCCACTCGTAGGTTTATTTATTCAATAAGGCTTGTGCCTGTCCCACTCACAGTGAGGTATTTATATGTTATATATAGTATCAGGTAGTATTTAATTAAGGTGTACGTATTATAAACGTACAATTATTATTTGGTGAGGGTTCTACTAACCTAGTTGTAAGTTGTACTTCCTGTATTAGAGGTACCCGTAGTCAGTTTTTCTAACCTTATAAAGAGTATTCTTAGATCATAGTTGTATGATGATTTTGTAATTGACTTTCACTAGTATCACTTTTTCCTGTCATGTTAGAGTTACACACTAGTTACTTGTCCTAACTCAGAGATTGTTAAAAAGATCTAGTAGTTACATTCAATAAATATACATTTATTGTGATTTTTTTTTTCTTATTACTCCTTTATTTTTAGTAGTATATTTTATAATTTAATAATCTTTAATAACTTTTCACATACTTGTACTACAAATTTAACATACTCTATAGCAGCGTAGAATACCTGGAAGAGCGTTAACCTAGTTATCCTTCTTCTGGCGCCCAAAAATTCATTCTATTTTCAGTATATTATTATATTTACTCTATCTATTTTCTGAACATTATCTTCATATCTTCTTTTCGAGCCATCATTGTCACTTCCTTTAATCTATTGTCTGGCCAAAAATAGCCGTGCAAATTGGCCGAATCCTTCCTTGAGTGTCAAGTGGCCCTTCTCATACATATTTAGCTAGCCATTCAAGTTATATCTATCTATTAATGATTTCTCATCTCTAGTCCTGTATCAATTCGATATTCTTTGTCTTGGCATCCTTCCATACAAATACTACTACAAAGTTGTATTTTAGTTACTCCAGCTTCTTCAACGGAGAAGCCACACATTTTTGTCCTTTGGCTACATTAAGTAGATCTTCTTCTTTTTACTACTTCTGTTGGAGTTTACCACTCCCTTTTCATTCACTCCAACAGAAAATCATCAGCTAGTTGTTACAGAGAGAGTAATTGATAGGCAGATACGTGAAGAAACCGAAATATCCGATAATCAATTTGGCTTTATACAGGGCAGATCGACAACAGATGCAATTTTCATTGTAAGGCAACTGATGAAAAAATACAGAAATAAAGAGACCAACGCTCATATGGTATTCATTGATCTTGAGAAAGCATATGATAGAGTTCCTCAGTGGAATCTAGAGAGATTCTGTGGCGGGCACTTAATAAGAAAGGATTCCCTGGCGAATATTTAAAGATTGTGAGAGATATGTATGAGGGAATAACGACTAGTGTTAGGACAGCTGTGGGAGAGTCTGATAAATTTCAGATGAAACTAGGATTGCACCAAAGCTCGGTGCTTAGTCCTTATTTATTCTCATTAGTTTTGGACCAGATAACAGCAAAACTACAGGTTAGTATTCCATGGTGCCTAATGTATGCTGATGATGTAGTGTTAATAGGAAATAGTGAAAGAGACTTAGAACAAAAACTGGAACAGTGGAGACAAGCTCTGGAGGAAAAAGGTTTAAAAGTTAGTAGGACAAAAACAGAGTATTTGGAATGTTCATTTAAAGATGGAGTTACTACAAATAAAATGGTACTTTTGGATGGTGAAATGATTGTGTAAAGCAATAGTTTTAAGTACCTAGGATCGGTATTACAGCGTAATGGAGAAATAGATGGAGATGCATGCAGTAGAATTAGGGCTGGATGGATGAAGTGGAAAGAAGCGAGTGGTGTGTTGTGTGACAGAAAAATTCCAATGAAGCTGAAGGGAAAATTCTATAAAACAGCCATAAGACCGGCTGTGATGCACGGAACTGAATGTTAGGCAGTGAAAAAGAAAAAGGAACAACGAATGCATGTGGCGGAAATGAGAATGCTTAGATGCATGAGTGGAGTGACAAAAAAGGATAAAATTAGAAATGAGTATAGTAGGGGAAGTCTAGGTGTGGCACCAATTGATGCCAAAATGAGAGAGCATAGGTTAAGATGGTTTGGTCATGTTCAACGTCGAGATTTAAATCACCAAATACGAAGAATAGCTGAAGTGCAGATTCCTGGAGGGAGTAGGAGAGGAAGACCAAAGAAGACCTGTAAGGAGACGATAAGGCAGGACATGTTGGTAAAGGGGATTAACATTGATATGACCCAAGATAGAATTGTGTGGAGAAATGAAATTAGGGAAGCCGACCCCGCATAGGGATAAGGCAAAGAGAATGATGAATGAGGGGTGAAAAACTAAGAGAAAATTTAGTTTTATTTTTAATTTCAAATATCTGATTCAAAGTAAACTTTTTATTTATTCTAAGGGACTTTCGGCCCTCGGTAATAATTTAGTCTTTCATTCTGCGTTTAAATTTTTCAAAAATATTTATTGCTTTTTCCAAGATTCGAAAAAAATGAACACAATGTCCGTGGTAATATTTTCCAAATCTATCTTTGTCTTACAACGCACACAGCCGAATAGGATATTGTCAGCATATTGTCAATGAGACACTGACAATCAGTGACAATTTAAAATATTTGACATGGCATCGGGAATATTTTGAGTTGTTGATTAAATACTATTCATATATAGTGTATTTGATAAATAATTGGTTTAAGACGTGAACTTAATAAAAAGTTATTTATTGTGTATTATTTGTGGAAGATCCAAGCAGAGAATACATCAGGATAATATATTCTGTGATCCAAGTATTTTGTTGTTAAAGATGTTCAAAATTGTAAGCGTTCCATAGTAATAATATATTATTAAAAAATTACTTTAACACTTTTCCTCTTTTCTCGATTGAGTATTAGTTTTTGTTGTACAAATAAATTATTACAATCACTGAATACATAGTTAATGAAAAAATTATTACATTTATTAACTGAATTAATAATTTGCAATTATCCAAAATAACAGTTATCCAAGAACATTCAAAAGCCATCTCTTTAAGTTAATCAAGACATTTTCAAGTAGAATGTCATTCTAGTAATGTTTATATATCCATACCAGTGTGAATTTTACTACACGTAATTGGCCGTGTAGAAAAAGTAGGGATAGCCGTAAAATATTTGCGAATTATGTACCCATGGCCTAAATAAAAACATGTAACAGCTACTATGATTAAAATAACTAAATTGATATTCTGTTATTATTGATAGGTATATGTGATTTCCACACTGCATCTCTCATTTTAAAATATAATTACTAAGTCATTTGACAACCGATATAAAAAAAAAATTTTACGAGCGTGCAAAAATGTCTACTTTCGCGCACGCATTTTAGTTTAGAAAGTTTAACTTTTCCGCACGCGTGTTACTTTTCCGCACGCGGTTTTTACTTTTCCGCACGCGTGTTAATTTAGATATTATGTTAATAATATGGCCTTAAAGTAATTATAATACATGCAATAAACTAATATTTAGATATTATTTACCAATTTATTTCAAATATATCTTATTGTGATCCTGTTTTAATGAAATTAACGCGACAATTCGATGAAATAAAATTATTTTGACATAATATTCGAAAGTCAAATCGGTAGACAATAACAGTCGTTTTGAATCATCGTCATGGAAACCAATATCGTCGTCATGCTAACTAATTATATTGAAAGTTTCGTTTTGACAACCTTGTCAAAGAATTAATTTGTATATGTATTTTCATATTAATTAAATTAATCGATTAAGATTTGGTAATTTTTTTAAAGACTCTTAGAAAAAATATTGCTCCTAACTCTTGCAGAAAGTCTCTTTTCTGCACTGGACTGCTTGCCGAACTACCGCTTCGCGTCGTTCGGCAAACTGCAGTCGCGTGCGGAAAAGAATGACTTTCTGCACTTGTTAGGAAAATAACTATATACCGCTGGATAGGTAAATGATTGTTCTTTGAACTTACGAAAAATATATATACTGGGCCTTTTTTTTCAAACATCTGCAATTTTTGTTGTAATTGAAAGCGATATAATAAATTCAATCCATTAAAACAAAACTTTTACTAAAATAAAACTACTAAAAATTTCAGCGGAAACCACATATTTCTATCTAGAGCCGTTTAGAAGTTATAGGCAGTTAAAATGAGGGAAAATATAAGTGGTATAATACCCTTAACCATACACATAACAGCATAAGAAGAAGAGTTATATACATCGGTAAAAAAGTAACCATTCGTGACGTAACCAGAAGATTAGTTCTTCTTCTTCTTCTTCTTAAGGTGCCGAGACCGCTTGTCGATCGTTGGCTCTCATGTTGCGCAGCATATTAACAATCATTGTCTTATTTACAGCCGCACGAAATAGTTCAGTGCTAGTTTTCCCAAACCATTGGCGTAGGTTTTTAAGCCAAGAAGTTGTACGGCGGCCCACACTTCTTTTTCCCATTATTTTACCTTGCATGACAAGGTGAAGTATGTCATATTTTTCTGGGTGACGCATTATATGACCAAAGTGTTCCAATTTGCGCCTTTTAACCGTGTTCACTACTTCGCAACTTTTATTCAAACGTTGCAAAACCCTTTCGTTTGTGACTCTTTCTACCCAACTGATCTTCAGAATACGGCGGTAGACCCACATTTCAAATGCTTCTAGGTTTTTTAAAAGCGATTCTGTCAGTGTCCATGCTTCAACCCCGTAAAGTAGTACTGGGAATATATAACATCGGACCATTCTTATGCGAAGTTCCAAATTTAGATCATGACTGCACAGGATTTTCTTAAATTTCATAAAACTTGTTCTTGCTTTGGCAATTCTACTTTTTATTTCTGTACTAGAGTTCCAGCTTTCATTAATATGAGTACCCAGATATACAAGATTACTTACTCGTTCAATTGAGTCATTACCGATTGTTACGTTATAGTTATTATTATTTACGGCTGCCTGTTTACTAATAACCATAAACTTTGTTTTTCTTGCGTTGAGTTTGAGTCCATATATCGCGCAGAATGCCACCATTCGATTCAATAACGCTTGAAGATGTTCAATTGATCCAGTCAGCAACAAGGTGTCATCTGCGTATCTGATATTGTTCATACGCATACCATTAATGAGTATTCCCTCTTTTGCGTTTTCCAAGACTTCATTTAAGATTGTTTCAGCGTAAAGATTAAACAACATTGGTGACAATATACAGCCTTGTCGAACTTCGCGCTTGATTTTTACTTCTTGAGAGCACTGATTCGCAACCCTAATACATGAAGCCTGGCCCCAATACAAATTTGCGATTATTCTAATGTCCCTACCGTCCAGACCGGTAGTTTTGAGAATATGTAGCATTTTTTCATGGCGAACTTTATCAAAGGCCTTTTCAAAATCAATCGCGCACATGAAAACGTCATGATTTACATCTCTGCATCTCTGAATTAAAGCTTGGGTTGCGAATAGTGCATCACGCGTTCCAAGGCCACAGCGAAAACCGAATTGAGTACTTGAGATTCTTTCCTCAATTTTTCTATATGTTCTTTGATGAATGATTCTAAGAAACGTTTTCAATACATGACTCATTAGGCTGATGGTGCGATAGTCGCTGCATTTTGTGGCTCTGTGTTTTTTTGGTAGTACAACAAATGAGGATTTAAGCCAATCTTTAGGAATTTTTCCGCTTAGATTAGTTCTAATAAAGTCCTAATAAAATAATATTGTTAATATTGAAAGTATTTAGCAGATGCCGCACGGCATCTATGTCATCATGTTGAAATATTCTCTATCTGAGGAAACCCCTATAAGGATAGAAACTAGTTAGAATGATTTTCGTGTTCTCTGAAATTACTAAAGTAAACAGGCTCTTGTTTCGCTTCACAACGAAATTATTATTTATTATTTTTAATAGTTCTACTTCTAAGCTGAGCATTGGGAACTAATTTTTGTTGGAATTTTACCGTGTTGGACAGGCGGGTAGTGAGGTGCAACCCGATAGATCTCCCTGGGTATTCTAAGCTCCGGCAATTCGTTGGCTTGAAAATTTTAGAAGCCAGGAATGGTGTAATCAGATTATTAGTTCTAATAAAGTTTTATTTTCAATATTGTTAATATTGCAAGTAAAACCTTCGTTCGTATTTAGCAGATGCCGCCACGGCATCCATGTCATCATGATCCTTCGCTTGTGGACCGAGGCAAGCGGCCTAAATTTTAGTTGTTTAGAGAGAATCAAATATGCGCTTTCTGAGAAAACCCCAATAAGGGTAGAAACTAGTTAGAGTGCTTTTGGTTTGGCGCTCTCTGAACTAACTAAAGCAAGACGCTTAAGACGGCTCTTGTTCCGCTTCACAATGAAATGATTATCTATTATTTTTATTAGTTCTACTCCTATTCTGAGTATTGGGAACTAATCTTTCTTGGAATTTTACCGTGCTGGATAGAGGGTACTAGTGAGATGCAGGGCCGCGTTTAGGTCAATTGACGCCCTAGGCAATTCTCTAGTAGCCGCCCTTCAAGCATATACCATTTTTGCGAAAAAAAATGAAAGCAGAATTTTTTATTTAAATAAGAATACATAAAAATTGTCATTCCAGTTCGATCACATCAGATTTCTTTCTTGATTTTTCTTTGGAAAAATCATCTATAATGTCATCATAATTTATCGCCTTTGTTACGTCACTTTCTATGGACAAACTCGACAAATTGTTAAGAAGTTCTTGCATCATACTTGATCGGAAATTATTTTCACGACTATTTTCAATTCTTGACATTTTCGAAAATGACCTTTTAGCGGACACGTTCGTTGGCAACTGGGAAGCACAAATAAATGCGCCAAGCAATATCAAAATTAGGGAAAATATCTTTCAATCTCCTCTTCTTTAAATATTTAGATATGTCAATTATTGGTGATTGGTGATTTTATTGTGGTATCCAAATGACCCTTTAAGGGAATGCATTCATGTATGAATGATGTAGGTATCTATTAGTGCAGTCAGTGAGGGTGTTTGGCTCTGAATTCCATCCTACTGCATCAATTTACTTGATATTTTCACTGTAAGTAGGGAATAGCTCAAGAAACAAAGTCTATCCTATATCCTATGGCGCTTTTAACTTAGGGTGGTTCGCACCCGTTCTCGGGGGGTGGAAATTTTTTTTATCAAACTAACACCGGAAGAGTCCAGAGAACGTAATTCTAAGCAAAAACTGTTTTGTAAATTTTTTTGAAAACTCGATACTTTTTGAGTTATTCGTGGTTAAAAATTTGCCATTTTCATTGAAAAATGACACTTTTCGGAGACAGTTTTTTGGGAATACCATAAAAATTATGCATCTAACGAAAAAACTATATAAAACATTTTTGTAGTTTATGAAAAATCAGAGAGATTCATTTTTTCATAAATCTTCTAGTTTTAATAAAAAAAGACATGGTAGGTGAAAAAAGATTTTTTTTGGTGCATGCTCAAATCGGTGTATTCAACTTAAAATAGCAGAGAAATGGTCCATTTTAGGGGTATAGGTATAATGCTACGAATACCTTGTGTAGCGCTTGAAAATACCTTTAAAACGAGAACTGTTAAATGTCAGTTACATTCAAACTAAGCGAGATAGGGTGCAAAAAAACTTACGACTAATGTATTTTAAGGAAAAATCAGTATAAAATAAGAAAACGTATATATAAATTTAGAAAAAAAAGTATATTTAACCCCTCATCCACCAGAATTTAAATGCATCGTTATCCCTCTACAATACCTTCTACTATAGTATTATATCTATATTCAAAAAGTTGGGCAGGTTTAAAATGGATGGTTTTTGAGAAAAACAAGATCAAATTATAGAGCACATTTTTAAATTTCCTTAAAAATCTTCCTTTTTTTCCATGTGATTCGAAAGTGATAAAAGATACGTAAAAAAATACCTGACAAAAATGTAGGTTTTCTTTTAGATAACAATTTTATTTTTCTTTCATTACTGTATCTCATTATCATTTTCGAGTTACATGGAGAAAAAGGAAGATTTAAAAAAAATTTTAAAATGCTCAGTAGTAATTGCACAAGAGCTCTAAAATTCTATATTAATTTTAGAGATCGAGTGCAATTTGTTGCGATTATTTCATGAATAAAACTGTTCAAAACCAAAATTTTATTGTAATTTATTTATGTAAGTACAAATTAATACTGTTAAACACACAGTTGATATAAAATATTTTACGGTTGAAAGTCATCACTTTTATAACTTTTAAAACATTAATTGTCATTAATGCCACTGAATGTATTTTTTCGTAGCAACGAAGGGCATCTGACGTAATATACTTGACGACGGGATATTATCAAAAATTATCACCTTAATTTGATCTTATTTTTTTCAAAAACCATACATTTTAAATCCGTCCAACTTGTTGAACATAGAAATAACACTATAGTAAAAGGTATTGTAGAAGCAAAACGATGCATTTAAATCTGGTGGATGAGGGGTTAAAATATACATACATACTCCGCATTTTATCTCAAAATAAATTAGTAATCCTTTTTTGTTGCACCATATCTCGCTTAGTTTGAATGTAATCGAAATTTAACATTGCGGTCGTTTTAAAAGGTCTTTTCAGGCGGTACTTACAAAAGATATTGATAGCACCTTAAAATCGACCATTTCTCTGTTATTAAGTTGAACACACCGATTTGAGCATGCACAAAAAATGTCTTTCACCTACCATATCTCTTTTTATGTTATCACTAGAAGACTTATGAAGAAACGAATCTCTTTGATTTTTCATAAGCTACAAAAATGTTTTATATAGTTTTTTTCGTTGGATGCATACTTTTTAAGGTATTCGCAAAAAACCGTCCGAAAAGGCGACATTTTTCAATTAAAATGGCAAATTTTCAACCACAAATAACCCAAAAGGATTGAGTTTAAAAAATTATAGATCAGTGCGCCCACCGCCTTTGCGGTGCTGCCGACTGCCCAATAATCCCTAAATTTACAACTTCTGTCCTTTTTGAATGAATAGTGTTAATAAAATGCAATTTGTTTTCTAGAAATGAATGCCCACTTATATTCCATTGATGGATGTACGATGTACTTAAATGTTATTCGATTTCAATTTTATAATATGTACAAATATTTTTTGTACAGTATTTTTGCCGCCCTCTCATAATTTGCCGCCCTAGGCAACTGCCTATATTGCCTAATGGATAAAGCAGCCCTGGTGAGATGCAACCTGATAGATCTCCCTCGGCCTTATTAGCTCTGGCAATTCATTGGCTTACACATTTTAGAAGCCACGAATGGTGTAAGCAGAAGATTAGGCCTCACCTTTATTACGTTCTAATAAAGTTTGATTTTCAATATTGTTAATATTGAAAGTAAACCTTTTGATCGCTTATTAGACTGTGCCAAGGTAATCAAAATTCCAGAAATTGACTGCAGAGCTCTTCAGATTAGGTGATGACATCCTTATGGATTATATGTACAAAAACCATATCAAATTCTGAAATGAAGGTTAGATGCCATCAGAAGAATTGAAATTATTTGTCCTGTGCATATATAGGAGTGTAAAAGCTTTAGGTGTACCTAACTCATTTGAACACAATACAAAATATTATTCTCTAAAATTTTATACAGGTGTCTATTTCCATCGTGGAAGAATTCTATGGTAAATACCAAAATGGTTTTATACCTGATAAGTTCACAAACAGATGCAAAATGAGATATAATATGGTAGTAATACTAAATTTAAAACCTATATTAGTAAGAATTAATTTAATACATACCTTTACCGTGGGAACATTCGTATCTTCCCATTTATCATCTTGGAAAGTAGTTATCAACGCATCGTGTTCTTTTGTAGGATGATCTCCTAGCGGAGGTTCTTCGCCTGTATCGAGTACCAACTGGGCGGTGTAAGTATTAAGTCCAAGAAAATCGGCAGTTCCCTTGATGTAGTCAATTTCTTCTGGTGTGAATGCTGGAAGACGGGATTCATTTCTTCCTTCTAATTTACTGCGGATGGCTACTCGGGTTTTTACTATTTCTGGCCAGTCTCCAACGAAAATTGGGTGAGCATAGACTCCAAGCTGTAACATAGAATTCAAGTTACATACAGAAGGTATTATTCGCTTTTTATCTACTTTTTACTATTAAATGGTATCATATGTAATTAGTACAGCCATTGAAGCTTATTAGCTCAGAAATTTTTCACTATAAACCGATTTACATGAAATTTTGGAATTAGGCTTATCCTAGCCTTAACTTCAAAAGTGATATTAGAATAGAATAGAATAGAAATATGCTTTGTTGCCACTAAAAATTTTTACAATTTTATGGACAAAGCTTACATACAGTCAAAAGAAAAACATAATATCAATAACAAATAACAACCACAATTTACTAAAATTAGATAAATCGTCAATAATGTACAGTATAAGATATAAAAGCCAAGACAAAACAATTTATTGCAAAATTTATATAAATTGCAAATTGAACATACAACAAATAAAATAAAATAGGTACAACATAAGGAACTGACACATTTATGCTACTGCGTATGAAACCCAATTTTCTTAGTTATTCATTGAGAAATTCTTCTATTGAATAATATGGTCTTTTGGATAAATAGACTTTTGTCATTTTACGGAACTTAGGGAAAGATGTTGCAGATTTAAGTTGTTGTAACGGAAGATGATCGTACAGTTTCTTTGCGGAATATAATATAGATTTCTTTACTATCTCAGTGGATGGAATCGGTAAATAAATATCAAAGATTGCATTTCTGGTGGAGTAAAGATGATTGGGCCTTGATGGAAAGACATGATGGTGTTTACGAATTAAACAAACCGTTTCTAGAATATATAAAGATGGAAGTGTTAAAATTTCGTGATCTCTGAAGTAACTTCTGCAATGTGTAGATCTTCTGAGGCCAAACAGATATCTTATTGCCCTTTTTTGCAATCTAAAAATGACATCAAATTGAGCAGCTGTACTAGAACCCCCAAAAGGACGACCATATCGAAGATTAGACTCGAACAACGAAAAATATGTTATTTTAGAAGATGCTAAATTGAGTTCCCTTGAGACAGATCTTATTGCATAGCACGCTGAGGCGAGTTTCTTACTTAACGAATCGATATGAAGGGACCATTTGAGGTTGCTGTCTAAAAAAAGACCAAGAAATTTAACATAATCAACGTTACTGATCTGGCTGTTATTAAGAGGCAAAGGTTTTATTTATGTTAAAAGAGAGTAAATTAGAGTCAGACCAGGTCTTTATCGTCAGTAGATCCGAAGTTATAGTTTCATGAAAATATGCAATAGTTGAGTTGCTCCAAGTGATACTGGTATCATCAGCAAAAAGAAAAATTTTCCCATTGATTTTTAAAATAGTGATGTCATTTATAAAGATAAGGAACAGTAGAGGACCCAATACTGAACCTTGTGGTACTCCACATACAATGTTTTTGAGACTAGGGTCAGTATCATTTGCTCTAACTAGTTGTTTCCTATTATTCAAGTAGGATTGGAACCAATTCAAAGAAATACCACGAATTCCATAGAAATTTAGTTTTGTAATCAAGATGTCGTGATTTACACAATCAAAAGCTTTGGCATAGTCGCAGAAAACAGTGGCAGTATAAAGATTATTGTTTAGTGCTTGGTAAACCTCATGTAGTACAGAAACGGAATGGGACGTTTCATCGCCGCCAGTTCATCGCCGCCGTTTCGATGCCGCCGGTTCATCGCCAGTCCATTTCATCGCCGGCCGTTTCATCGCCGGCCGTTTCATCGCCGGCCGTTTCATCGCCAGTTAGTCAGTTGATCTTGTATTATGGGAGATGACAAGACACGACGTTAAATTCAGTTCAAAACTTATGACAAATAAATAGATGAAAAATATTATTATATTCATTTACTATTATATTTCTACTTCCCCTAAATTTGACACTAAACAGTATTAAATTTGTAGTGTTAAATTATATTTTATGTTATAAAAGTTTAAAAGTCTATTAAAAGATTAAGTATGGCAACGGGAATGGTCATATCTCGCATTTCCTAGAATTCCTAATTAATACTAAAAATAAATAATAAATGTAACTGTCGAAAATTGGGAAATATATCAGCGATTAACTGACTGGCGATGAACCGGCGGCATCGAAACGGCCGGCGATGAATCGGCCGGCGATGAACTGGCGGCATCGAAACGGCGGCGATGAACTGGCGGCGATGAAACGTCCTAGACCCGTACAGAAAACATGACATCAGTGGTACATTTATTTGTTAAAAAGCCGAACTGATTTTGTGATAAAATGTTGTTATCAACGATAAAGGACATAAGTCGAGTTTTAATGAGTCTCTCAATAATTTTGGAGAGCACCGGTAGTAAGGCAATAGGTCTATAGTTGCAGGCATCAGATTTTTCGCCAACCTTATGAAGAGGAATAATGATGGCTGTCTTTAGGCACTCTGGAAATTTACCTTTTTCGAACATTAATTATTAGTGAGAGGAGATACAACACATTTTCTGTGAGATTAGAGAAAATTTTTATAGATAGTCCATTAGTAGTCCATCAGTATATATATATCAGTATATATTGACCCGAACTCCGCTTTCACCATGGGGGTGGTTGCCACCCCTTTTTGGTGGAGGAAATTTTTTTTTCAAAGTAACCTCAGATATCGATAAAAGACCTAATTTTAATTAAAAGCTGTTTTATAAACTTTTTTCAAAAACCCAATAATTTTCAAGTTATTGGCAATTGAGAATTCGGAAATTTCTCACGATCTTCAACAGTTTTTTGCAAATATCTCCAAAAATATGCATTTTCACGATAATATTATAATAAAGATAATTGTAGCAGGTAAAAAGATAAACAAATTGGTTTTTTAAATAGTGTTATAAGTGCAATATTAAGTGAGATATTGAAGATCAAAACCGTTTTTTATTATGTGGGAAATTTAATCGATGTATTCAATGCCATCTAGCGGAGAGCGAATAAATTTTATGCATGCTAATGAGTAAGAATTTTATAGCGCTTAAAATAAGCTTTAAAATGAGCTCTGCTAAAAGTATTTTCTAGGTAAAATGAGTGAGCTGTAATGAAAAAAAAAGGAACATCTAATGGTTTTTTTAAATCAATGGATTTCATAAGTGCCATTTCCACCAAAATTAAAATTTATTGTATTCCGTCAAGAATCAACTTTATTATAAAGAGCTTGATGGATTATACCAGTTTCGCTACATTGGAACACATATTTTTTAAAAAAATCACGATTGCATGAAAAAAAAATCGAATTAAAAAAAAAACACCTTATTTTCATAATATCTCAAAAATAATGAAAGATACGTAAAAAAGTGTAATAATAAAAAAAATAGGTATTTTTTGTCAAAAATTTTGATTTGTTTGTTTTTCCTATCATACAAAAATTTACGAAAATATGATTGATTAAAGAGCGCGCGGTAGCGCAACCACAGTCTCTCTCGAGCCCTTTGGCCCTCCACCGTTTCAAAATAAAAGGTTTTTCACTAGATATTATAATGGAAAAAGTTGTAGGAATGATGTAGATTCTAGACAGAATACGATTAATTTTAATTTTGGTGGAAATGGCACTTATTAAAGCCATTGTTTAAAAAAAACATTAGACGTTCCTTTTTTTTTCATTACAGCTCACTTATTTTACGTACAAAATACTTTTAACAGTGCTCATTTTACAGCCTATTTTAAGCACTATAAAATCCTTTCTCATTGGCGTGCACAAAATTTATTCACCCCCCGCTAGATGGCATTGAATACATCGATTAAATTTCACACAAAATAAAAAACGGCTTTGATCTTCAATATCTAGCTTAGCACTTAGAACACTCTTTAAAAAACCAATTTATTTATTTTTTTACCTGCTACAATTATATTCAGTATAATATTATCGTTAAAATGCATATTTTTGGAGATATTTGCAAAAAAAACCGTCGAAAATCGTGAGAAAATTCCGAATTTTCAATTGCCAATAACTTGAAAAGTCTTGAAAAAACTTTATACAACATTTTTTGCTTAAAATTATCGCACCCTCAGTTCAAGACTGCAGTAACTCAAAAGTTTATGAAAATGAAGTAATCATGGAATTCGATTTTAAAAATGCATATCTATCCCCTGTAAAGCTTTAGCAACTTTCAAATGCTTAATGGGCTAAATATTACAACAACAACAGTTTAACTATTTTGCGTTTTTGAACATAAGTTCCAAACTGTTGTAACTCTAATGTAACAGTTACAACAGTTTTTCACGGAACATTGCAACGGATTCGATAACAAGCAAGGAAAAAAGTAAGATATTTGTTATTTTAATATCTATATCTGTGGTGTTTAATTTTAATATACAGAGCGTCTACGTAATCCATTAACGGCTGAGACAATAAACAAAGATTGTCTAGACCAATCTATTCATGTATATTTTATGTCCTTTGTGTAATATTATATTTATTTTCCATAAGATTTTAAAAGGAAAAACAGTTATCTTAAAACTTGTGTATTGACAATACTGAGAGGTCAAAAATATCTATTCTCAGAAAACTTGCCAAAGAACAGCCAAAAATTCAAATGGCCAAAAGAAAAGGATTTGGTATACTTATGCCATTCGGGTATGATACCAGAAGCCCACCATAGTTTTTATAAAAATATTTTGGCACAAGATGATGTACGAGAAGAGGACAACAACTACGGTAAAACCTGTCAGCAACGGCCACTAAAAATTAAAGAACTATTGGCCGATATAGAAAGGTGGCCGTTATTTCTAGTTTTTGTAGTCTAGATATACAGTAAAACCTGTCAATAACGGTCACTAAAAATGACAGAACTATTGGCTGATATAAAAAGGTGGCCGCTAATACCAGGTTTTGTAGTCCAAAAAATTTGGTTTGGGGAATTTTGAAGCTGGCCGGCTAGTTCAGGTGGCCGGTTTTGACAGGTGGCCGTTAACACAGGTTTTGTATATACACCGTTCTTAGGCGTCAACGCCCTTCGGTAGGGATCTATGGGGGAGTATCACCGAGCCGCAAGCCCTTATCCCTTGCCGTACTGCTCCCTCATAGGTCGATCAGATGCCCGCATATTCCAGTCTAAGCGCCAGATTCATATATAGAATTTTATACTGACGCGTTAGCCTTTTTGTTTTTCCGATGGCCTGGCTTGGGCTTGAACTCTCGTATGACCTCACAGCGTATGACCTCGTATGACCTCGTATACCTCACAGCGAAGTGAAGTGCGGGTCAGCCGCTAGTCGCACTGAGCTATCCGATCGATAACACAGGTTTTACTGTACATAATTGGTTTGGGTAATTTTTAAACTGGCCGTTAGTACAGGTGGCCGTTGTTGGCAGGTGGCCGGTAACACAGGTTTTACTGTAAAAGTAAATGTGTCTACGCTTTTTACAATTTTCTCCGTGCAAAACTGTTGTAACTTTGAAATTCTAATACTAAATATGTAGTGATTAACAATTTTTTCCGTGCAAAAGTGTTGTAACTTTGAAATTCCTAATTTTTTGCGTTAATATTATTTTATTTAAATTTCTATTTTTGGTTAATGTAATGTAGGCTAAAAAGCATGCAAAATCATAATTAAATGTTAATTTTTCTTAAAATTTGTGTCCTATTTCACCGATATTTGCACGAAAATAAACAAAATCGTCTTTATCTCGAAACTTACTTATTTTGACTTACTGCAGTCTTGCACTAAGGGTGCGTTATGTCTTCTATGGATATCAGAAGTTATTTTGAAAAAAATAAATTTTCCACCACCGAAAAGGGATGGCAACCACCCCCAGGGTGAAAACGGAGTTCGGGTCAATATCACTTTTTAAGTTAAGGGTAAGATGGGCCTTATTCCAAAATCTCATTAAAATCGGTTCATAGTAAAAAATTTCGGAGGTAAAAACCTATTTTACGCTTCAATGATTGCACTACATAGACATAAACTGTATTTTTCACTAAATTTACTTACATTAAATTGCTGAACTCTCTCCGTGGCTTCGATATCTTTGGGATTGTCACTTCCAGGTAGAAAGGCGTTTGTATTAAAGGACATAGATAGTTTTCCTGAAATAGCGATACATTATAAGTAGACTTAGGCAAATATGCAAATAAAACATTATGAAATATGCGCATAAATATGCAGTATTTTATGCAAAAATGTGCAGTATTTTATGCAAAATAAGCATATTTATCTAGAAAATGTGCATGTAATAAAAAATATTTACAATATTTTTTTATTTTCAAATATACTTACAATGTTATAAATACATAACATATACAATTATTTTAACATATAAATATTGTTTTGAATTGTGGTAACAATACATTATCAAATGATGTTTAAAATTTTCTAATAAAAACTTTTGGCTTCTATCTGAAGACATATATTTGTAAATAGAAAAACTTCTTTCGACATCAACTGATGTAACGGGGGCATTTTTCAAATTTACTATAATAGATGGTTCTAAATTAAGTGGTTTGGAAAATGTCCCAGCTAGTACTTAAACCACTTCAGAAAGAACCTGGTAACCACCATTTTTTTCCATGGTTACTTTAAGTTTTTGAAAAATTTCCTTTCCAATAGTAACCTTTAACGTTTTGACACAATGACTCAAATTCTTTTATTAAAACTGTACTCTCTAACAATGATAATTTGGAGGATTCTAATTGAGTTATAGTTTTCTAGACAAAACTATAATTTGATTTTATGAGTGACAGTTGCTGTTGGAGGATGTTATTTTGGAAGGCTTGCTTAGCTTCCAAAAAACATTGGCAACTATCATCTATTAAAAGGTTAATTAT
The DNA here is from genome assembly GCF_917563875.1 of Diabrotica virgifera virgifera. NCBI lineage: Eukaryota > Metazoa > Arthropoda > Insecta > Coleoptera > Chrysomelidae > Diabrotica > Diabrotica virgifera. The sequence continues at coordinate 207,519,182 of NC_065443.1, read as the reverse complement.
TTTTTTAAATCAACAAAATGATCAGCATGAAAATTAGCTACTTCCAACCATGTTCCCCAACGTGTTAAAATGGGTTACGGTAGCAGGAAGCATATCTCTGTAACATTGTACTCTTACAGGTGATTTTAGGAATACCTTTTTGACGCTCGTTATTAAACTGTTAACTAGTGGAAATTTTTTTCTTACTTCCTCCGCAACTCTGTTTATTCCATGCGCTAAACAAGTGACATGTATTAAGTTTGGATAAAATATTTTTAAATTCTGTCCTGTTTTCACCATATATGGTGCGGCGTCAGATAAAATAAGCAATAATTTATCATTAGGCACAGCAGCAGGAAGAAAAAAGTTTGCTAATGCTTCTTGTAGAAACCGTGATATTGTTAGAGCGTTGGTTTTTTCCATTTGCTTACAGGAAATTAAATACGATTTTGGAAAAGTTTCATCGCTAAGTACACCAATCAATAAGTGCACAATGTATCTTCCTGACGAGTCAGTGGTCTCGTCCACACATATGTAATAGCTATTTTTATAACAAGGGAGGAAAGTGCTTCTTTTCCTCCCGAGAATGAAGTTTATGAAATCTAAAAAAGAATATAAATATTCTCTAGTTGTACCCATTTTTAAAATCTGGGATTGTAGAAATAAACTAAAAATTAACCATTTTTGCATAGCAATTAAAATATGTAAATTAAATCAAATAAAAATCGGTGTAGTAATCTTGAAAATGTCAAGAAATGACTGTGCAAGAAGGAAGAGCCCCAAATATTTTCAAGAGGCTCTTGGTCTTTTCTGTTTACATTTAAACAAAAAATACTGTGAGCATAAATTAAAAGCACTTAATTAATTAAGTCCAATATATGATATGTTTTGGTTTTTAGCAAATTTAAAGCAAACTATGCTATTGTTAGAAAAAAAAATGTTAGCGACCTTTCAGTAGACTATTAAATGATTTGAATTTTAAATAGGTATCCTATTTTTTATCGCAAGGAGTTTAAAAAATGCTTGAAAAAAGAAAAAATACATCGATTTATTGCGAACTAGCCTTGTGTCGGTACTTTTCTTAAACATAATCTCCAATTTCAAAATCTTTGTTTGTACCACCGTGTAAATTTTTAAAATAAAATAAAAAACAATACGTATGTACTTACGGTTTTTGCCACAACATGAGCAAAAAACTTTATCCATGTCCATAGATAGCTCTTTGTAAGGTTTTATCCAAGTTAAAACATTGCTTATTTTCGGAATTTTCAAAGCACAATAATTATTCACATCACAATTAGAAATACACGTTGTTTACGCCTCCAATTTTACAACAAAAGTGAAACCAAGTGAAACTGACCGTCAAAATAAAAATTTTTACCTAGAGACATAAACTGGCAAACACAAACCCTTAATTCGAGGACAAAACGTGACAAAACTATAAGCCGCTGTCTTTTATTAGTTACTATACCAAGAATTTGAATACTTACCAAGTGATTATAAAACAAAATTAAACATTGGCATTTTCATGCTATCTGTAAGTTTGAATATAAAAATATATAGTTAACACCAAATTTTCAAATTATATGCACTTTATGCTCACTTTTATAAAAATATGCAAAATTTGGCATTTTTGCATTTTTTATGCATTATATGCAAAATATGCAATTTGCATATTTGCCTAAGTCTAATTATAAGTAACACGAGGAAATTTGAAGTTTATGAAATAAAATAAGAATTTAATTTATAAATTAATCTAAATAGTTACATTATTAATATATTGTTATTGAATGCGGGTATTACCTTGTTGTTTATTTCTAAACTCTTCAGCGTAGACATGGTAAGCTCTAGCATGAGCTTTAAGAAGGTTGCGTAAACACTGATACTCCAAAATACCTTCTGACTGAATAAAAGGTGGGACGGCTCCTGTACCATAACCATAATAACATATTGTCAGAGGTTCATTTATCGTGATCCAAAACTTAACATCATCTCCAAAAAGTCTATAGGCAACCCTTGAATAGTTTCCAAACCAGTCGACTATAGATTCGTTTAGGAACCCTCCCATATCTTGAAGTTTCTGGGGAAGATCAAAATGCAAGAGAGTCACCATAGGTTGGATACCTACTATTTTAAGTTCGTTGATTAATTTTTTATAATAGTTAACACCAGCTTCGTTGATATTGTCATCCAAACCTACGAATAACAGTACAAAATAAAAAGAATAAATACAAAATAAATACAAAGAAAAACATTAGTTGAAGACAATAGTTTACAAGTTTAGATAAGTTTACCGATATATAAGTTGAAAAACTAGAAGCTAGACGAGCTGAAAAATTGTTTTTTTCTTTGATCAAATAATAATTTCGCTTTACCTGTGGGTAAAATTCGTGACCACGAAATGGAAAATCTGTAGTGATCCACATCTAAGTTGTTTAAAATGTCCACATCTCGTTTAATACGATTGTAAGAGTCACAGGCAACATCACCATTTGAATGATCAATAGTGATATTCGAGTTTGTGTGAAGCTGATGATCCCAGATGTTTTCCCCCTTTCCATCTTGATTCCAGCCTCCTAAAAGTTACAAAGTATTTTAATAATTTTTAAGCGACTCAAGATAATCTTACAGAAAATTTTGGTGTACTGAAAACAATAGTGATTCGTGATACTTGAGTTTTGAAGGCGCAAAAACTAATACAAATTTTACATATAAAAAACTAATACAAATTTTACATATAATAATACAAAAAACAAATACAAACAATAATTGAGTTATCCCACTCAAAAAGGTCCAGAACATTGTTTAAATAATGAGAATGTCAAAAAATGAAGAAAATATTCTATTTTTTTTTTCAAAAAATGAAAATATTCTATTTTTTTCGTTTTTTGATTATAACTTTAAAAGTATTTATTTACGAGAAAAGTTGCAGTGACATAAAAGTTGCGTAATTAAACTCTCTACAAAATATAGTCTAGGCGCCAAATAGAGGTCACCGTGTCCTTTTCACTTCTGATGAAAAAACTCAACGGTTTCTTATGGATTTTTTGCTGCTGATTACGAATTTCGAGGGTGGATTTCGATCTGAGTGGTCAAAAAATTGTTATAAACAATTTAATTGTTTATAAATTGTTTATAAGGCTCTGGCTCATAAACTAAAAGAGATAAAAAAGAATGTTTCAAATAAAATTTGTTCGTTAATAAAAAACGAAGAAAAAACCGTTTACTAAACTTAAATCCAACAATTTGAACTCAAGATATTGTAAAAATAGTGCACAATCCAAATTGCAAATTGCAAAATAAGTATTTTTCGAAGATTTATCGATCGTAACTCGGTTTCTACGCATGCAAATGAGCCTTAGAAGGTTTCATTTTACAGTGATAATTAATTAATAGGCTTCCAAACAGATTTTGTTAAATTACTTGATATTCATTTGTTTAAAGTTATACCCGATTGAAGTTATACATTCAATTTTTGACAGGTCGTTGGATGCCCAATCAGAGCAACGTATCCGCTGTTTTGCACGTAGCACCAAAAATTAATGTTTATTTAAAAAAATTTCTGCCGCCGCCGTGCTAATTAACCGATTTTAATGTGGCAGGCATTGCATTGCAAATGAAAGGCACAGTGTTCTTCTATACAAAAAAAATTCAACTTGTTATCTGCTTTATTTTCAGTCCTTCAAAATTTTGAAAAATTGCATTTTTTGCGAAAGCTGGATTGCAATATTATATTGCAAAAGTTATTGAACCGATCGTAATTTTACAGTATTGTTTTATTATATCATACAGTTTTTCTGGGTGAAATAATAAGGTCCTATGTAGCATAAATGGTTGAAAAAAGTAAAATGCAAATACTCTTTTTTATGGGTTTTTCGCAATTATTGCTATTTTGCAACAAGGGTAACAATTTGTAAAAAAGTTAACCAATTTTATTAGTCTAGGCGCCAGAGGGGTCACCGTGTCCTTTTCAATTCTGATGGACAAAATCAACGGTTTCTTGCTCTAGGAAGGAAAAGTACGACTTTGTTCCCTACAATCAGGTCAGGAAAAGTACACTTTCGGTAGAGGTAGGTGGAAAAAGTATTATTTCAATGGACAGAGTATGTGTTTTTATTTTGCAATAAACAAATTTATCTATTTATATAAAAATATATTAAAAATTAAAATTTATTAATACGTTATTTGTGATTTTCACTTTGATTTACATCGGTTTAAAATAATGATAAAATCGCTTCAGTAGAACCCACGCTAATGCAATTTTTTTTATTTTTCCATTTTGAAAGTTAGATTTAATTGTTTTTCTCAGCTCAATAATAAGTATTTTTTACTGATCCGGAATATGTTGCTTAATTTTTTTTAAGGTGTTTGTGATTTTCAAATATTATAAAAGTTTGTAGATAGAAAGAGCTTCAAATGACAAACATTATGGCGCAAGAAAGATTCACCTATTGTTTATACTTTTGTTGTAAATGGCGCTCAACTTTGAAAGTCTGTATCTCGGAACCTACCGAACATAACCTAACTTTTTTTTAAAGAAGAGTTTTTTAAATACCTTGCCAATGAGCTTTTATAAATTTAATTTGATTGCGTAGTGTATAAGATATTTTATTTGGTTATGAGCAAAAAATTAATGTTTATTTAAGACAAGCTGAAAATGCAAGCATTATCATAACGAAAACTTTGTTTATTTACGTATTTTAATTCATAATATGAAAAATTGCTGTTATGAAAAGTTGTTTAGAACTAAAAATTATGTTTTTATGTGCAATTATATCACTCTAATTTAAATGTTGTGAAATATAAAGGTACTTTACTCTTGATCGAAATTTATATTTATTATATACCTCGTATAAAATTAATAAAATTTGATATATGATGGTTGCATCATAAATCTTAAACCATGAAGAGCTTTTTATGAAGAATAACTTTTCTTCGTCAAATTAAAAGTAAGAGAGTTATAAATGAATATGTTGTTGGTATCCATAATCTGAGAAAAATCTTCAAACATTTTTTTCCATTAGAAGGATGTAATTGCACATATCAGACCATAATTTTTTATTCCAAACAACATTTCATATATGTAGTCGGTTCGCTAAACTCAGAAACAACTTGCTAGTGATTTTAGTCAGTAATTTTACCAATTTGGCAAAAAAAAATAATTACTAAATAGTTAATAATTACTAAATAATTTTAGTAATCTTGCCAATTTTGGCAAAATTGGCAAAAAACAAAAAAATTAGCTACTAAAATCACTAGCCAGTTGTGTCTGAGTTTAGCGGACCGACTCTAATAAAGTCCTTTTTATGAGCATTTTTCAGTGGGTCAGAGTTTTTCGATTTCTTTCTAACGCATTAAATTGTATGTGACAGAAAAAAGGCACGTCTGTGATTACCGACATTTATAACATTTATTCTAGTTATTCTAGTTGTCGATAAATGGCGCTATAATCGAAGAAAGAATTATTTACGAATTATATAATATATCTACGAATATAATCTGTACAATTTATAAGAATATGCAAATCAAAGAAAATACCATTTTATAAATGCAATAAACACAATTGATTTGTTTTTATGCCAAATTGCAAGTAAAATGTGACAACTGTCAGATTGAACTAAAATGTGATGTTAGAATAAATGTCATAAATGTGTATTATCACGAACTTATCTTTTTTTCTATCATTTGTGACGCACTGAAAAATGCTCATGAAAAGGACTCTAACAATTTTTATTTCATAACAAATGGAACAGTCCATTTATCATTAGGTACTCCCATTAAAGGGGAGGCCGTATACTCGTATAAACCTTTTTAAAATTGTTAATAAATTATTGCTTTCAAAATATACTCAAATTGTATTTTTGAACATCGTATTTAATTTATATAATAATTAAATTCACTATCAAAGGTCATTCATATTTTATTAATACTTTATTTAAAATTTAGTTTGACATTCACGAAGTGTCAAACTCAAATAATGTAAATGTCCTTTGCTTTGCTTAACAAATTCAGATTAAAAAACTAGCCTACTTACTAGCAATGATTTCAGCTGACGTTTGTGTGTTGGCAGAAAATAAAAGGATTGTGACGTCACATTTTAGATTTTGAGGTCGATTATCTCGAAGACGGTTAGAGATATCGAAATGCCGTTTTCAGATTTGGATTTAGAAGACAAAACCACATGAGAATCCATCGATAAATCTGCTCTAAATATTGCAGGAGCGGCAACGCAATAACACACAAACTTTGCGAATTTATAAACGAAAAGTTTCCGTTAAAAATTCCTGACACCCTACTAATTAACCTATTTTAATTTTGCAAATAAAAGGCACAGTGTTCTTCTATATGTAAAAAATTATCAACTTGCTTTCTGCTTTATTTTCAGTCCTTCAAAATTTTGAAAAATTTCATTTTTTTGCGAAAGCTCTATTGCAAAGTTATATTGCAAAATTTATTAAACCTATCTTAATGAAGTTTACAGTAATGTTTTATTATATCATACAGTTTTTTTGGGTGAAATATGAAGGTCCTAAATGTAGCACAAATGGTTGAAAAAAGTAAAATGCAAATACTTGTTTTTTTATGTTTTTTTTTTCGCAATTATTGCTATTTTGCAACAAGGCTGACAATTATTAAAATTTTTAACCAATCCTGTCTTGTGGGAAATTTAATTACGCAACTTTGTGGCAATAAAAAGGAAAGAAGAAGTTGTCAACACATATGGGATGAACGAAGGCTCCGTTGCTCAGAATCGGTTAGAGATATGGGTGTGGTTCTTTACATTTTCTTTTTAGCTGGGAAATAGGTGAATAATAGACAAAAAAAAATAAAAAAGGGAAATAGCTACTAGAGCTAAACTAGGAAATAATGGACAAAAAAATTAAATAATTAATGAATCAATATAAAGCCGAAAGGGTGAAACTTAGGTTTCCAACACTCGAATGACAAATATTCAACAAATCAGGACAGAATATGATGATTTAGATTTTTGCATCGTCACCTTTTTCGCTAAATTTTGAATAAGCGACTATTAATTAGAAAAATAAATAAGTTTTATAGTGTTTACATTTGCAAGATATTTACATTCGACTACGCCAAAAGATTGATCACAATTCATTCCAAATGAAACTGGCTTAAGTAAGAAGAACAACAAACAGGGCACTTAGATCACTACGTTTAAGTTCTCAATGTTTATTCTGGATAGGAGTTGACATGGAAAAGGGATTAACTTTATAGCGGACGTTGAAGTTGCTTACATTTATGGTGAACAATAATGAACCAATCAACGTTCACTTGTCGCTCACTGAGTTCTATAGTGGCACATTTTCAGAAAATGGTGTTTTATAATAACCACTACTTAAAAATCCCGAAATTTCTCTTTATAATTAAACGAAACCGGCATAACGGTAGCTTGTATAAAATCCCCTAGATAGAGTTGTACCACGTGCATATTTCCCTCCATTTCGCTCGGGCGGCAGCACTATACCGTCACATATTTAATATGCCGTTGACATTAGGTGTGTTTGTGTTGCTTCTACGTGAAATACCGGCACATTTTAATCAAACTAATGTTATGCCACTTTTAAAATTTTTATAACCTTCAATAAAAATATCTTATTTTTAGTCTATACTGGCACATTAAAAGTTGTGCCAGTATGAAATGAATTTTTGGGCAAAAACATGCTATTTGTGTCACCAAAATATACGGTTGTGTCGGTATAGAATTTACTTTAATTCAAATACTTCACTTTTTGCCATGAAAGAACCAAGTTGTGCCAGTATAGGTTTACATTTCCTTATATTTCACTTAAGAATGTAAGAAGAAGAAGAATGTAAGAAGTGGATACAAAACCAAATTAAACACCTCCGAAACTTGTTCTGGAACTAGACGTTCCAGGCAGATCAGTTAAAGATCCGTGTGACATCACAAAATGCAGGCAAACATGTACCGGAAATGCACAGAAGAAGAGAGACGAGCGTTTTTAAGTTATACTGGGATTTGGAAGACATTTGCAGACAGCTAAACTACATTATAATGACATTGATGCAACAGGTTAATGTAGCAAAGATTGGTGAAAGAACCAATAACAATACTTTTTATTTTGTTAAACAATGTACAAAAGTAAGGGTGTGCAAATTTTTTTTCACTTCGACTTTATGTATTACTTTAGGTGTTTAAAGAGAAGTCTTTATTAAATGATGTTTCAATACTGAAAGTCGAAAAGGATAATCATGGCATTTTCCTATATAAATGGTGTGTCCTTCTTCTTCTTATTATCGTGCCCTATCAAGTCCTCTTGACGTTGGCGATTAACGTGGCGAAACTGTCTCTCTCTCGAGCTGTTCTAAGTAGTTGTTCTGCTTTCTTTATTCCTGTCCACTCATGGATATTCTTCAACCAAGAGGCTTGCTTTCTACCAATTCCTCTGCGTCCTTCGATTTTACCCATCATAATAAGTTGAAGAATATTATACCGGTCTCCCCTTACTACGTGTCCAAAATAGGCCATCTTTCTATATTTGATGTTATTAAGCAGCTCGCGGCAGCATTTGCTCTCTTAATAACTGCCACATTTGTCAGCATAGTGTCCGTGTCCTTCCTTTGACGAATTTTATTTTAAAATGGTGAACTTATTCAAAGAAATACGAACCATAAATCCTAGCAAAGTATTCTCTTTTAAAGACATTGAAATTAAAAGGGTTTATCAAAATAAAATTACAATTTCCAGAAAAAACTATGAAGATCTAATGTATCCTATTCGATCCAATACAATTAATAAAAGTCACAGTGAATTTTACAACAACTTACATTCCACGTTTTTATTCTTGTTTCTAAAACAAGGTTTTTCTGTAACTGATAATCATTTTAAAATTCATTTTTAGTTATTAGTCAGAAAAACATTGTTGTCTTCATATAGATATAGTATATCTTTAGGGCGAATAAAAATATAATTAAAAAATTAAAAAATAAAATCGATTATTTTATGAACTCTTTATGCCACTACTTGCGACCGACAATCTTTGCCAAAACACTATACAACTTGATTTCAATACTGACATATTTATATCAGAGTTCTCGAAATTGATTTAATGGAAAAAAAATGTAATATCTAACCATTCATTAACAAGTATTTGGTTTCTTCGGTCGACGTCTTATCCATAAATTGTAATTTTGAATGGTATTTTATGATGTCATGAAACTTCATGGTCAATTATCTCAGAACTTCATTTTTACGGTTGTGCCGCTATAGAACTCAGTGAGCGTTTTGTTCTTTAATGCAAGGAAACAGTGTAAACACCAAAATTTTTCCAATAGTCCATAGCGTATAAACATTTTATTAAATGGAACTGGAGTGTTTCTTACCTTGAAGAGCCTGTTATCTTTTAGACTATAAACATATCAACATATATCAATCTACGCTAAAGCGTAGAAATATTACAATTCTACTTAGAAATTTTGTCACCGCGTAATTTTACTACAGTCTAATTTAAAATTATTCCTATAACCGGGATATTCTAATAGGTAACCGATCATTAGTTGCTAATAAAACAGTTTCGGCACCTCAAATTTCTATTCCTTAAACCGGGATATTCCTATAACCGGTATTCTAATAAGCGGGTTCGACTGTAATACAGGGTTATACGAGACTTTTTCTTCTCCAAGTGAGATGGAATTCTTTTAATAAATTAACGTGTTTCTGTATAGTTTTAACTTTTATGTCAGTACAGCTTTTCTCGGAAATGAATACTTTTAAAGATATAATCAAAAAATGAAGAAGAAAATCGAATTTTTTCTTAATTTTTTGACATTTTGATTATTTAAACAATGTTTCTGGCCTTTTTGAGTGGAAAGATAACTCAATTATTATTTTATGAGTTACTTCCAAGCAATTTCTGCAAAAAAAATATAAGTCGCCTCTCAACATCCAAATATACTCATATTTTTACAGATGAGCCCTGGACTATAAAGCATAATCGGACTAACTTAATTACAATTATTTTAAATACAACTCAAACTTAAGTATGTACAAAATTCTTAATTACTCTGAAGGGCCTCATTTCTCCATTCACTTCTATTTTGTGCTTTTCTGTTACTGTCACTCGCCTTCACATGTTTAACGTCTTCCTCCACTTTATTAATCCACCTCGTTCTGGATAGACCTCTTCTTTTGGGACCGATTAGTTTTCTTGTCATTACTAGTTTAGGTATTCTGTTCACTGACATTCTTTCGACATGTCCCAACCATCTGATTTTTTGTGACTTGACGAACCTAGTGGTGATAGGTTATTTGTACAAAGCCATTAATTCGTTGTTGGTTATTATCTCCCTACCGTGTTCTGTCTTCCGTCCTTCGAATATACGTCTCAGTATTTTCCTTTCCCATCTTTCCAGAGTATCCTCTTCCTTCTTATTTAATGTCCATGTCTCACCGGTATGTGTTACTGTGGATCTAATTACTGTTTTATGTAGGGTGTCCCAAAAGTAGCGGAACGGTCAAATATTTCTCGAAATAAACATAGTATCGAAAAACTGAAAAATACGTGTTCAATAATTTTCAAAAATCGATCGAATGACAAAAAACCACCCCCCGCTCCACCCCCTAGAGGTTGGGCAGGGGGTAACTTTGAAATCTTAAATGGAAACCTGAAGTTTTTATTTCAGATTTTAATTCCTTACTTAAAATTAAGTAACTTTTATTCGAGACATTTTTTTGAACTATGGATAGATGGCGCTATAATCGAAAAAAAAACCATTTATTCTGATGTCATAGGCAAATAATAGAAACGGTCTAATATCTCGAGAAATACACTTCCAAATGAAAAACGAAAAAATGCGTATCTAATATTTTTCAAAAACCTATCGAATGGCACCAAACACGACCCCCAATCCACACCTGGAGGTGGGGTGGTGAGTAACTCCAAAATCTTAAATAGCAACCCCCATTTTTTTGCAGATTTGGATTCGTCATGAAAAAATAAGCAACATTTATTCGAAACAATTTTTAGAATGATTAATAGATGGCGCTAATAGATAGTCTTTTTCCAATTATAGCGCCATCTATCAATAATTATAAAAAATGTTTCAAATAAATGTTACTCAGTTTTTCATGATTAATCCAAATCTCAAATAAAAAATATAGGTTGCCATTTAACATTTTAAAGTGAACGCCCACCCCAGCTGTAGGGGTTGGGGTGAAGGGGCATGTTTCATTCGATAGGTTTTTGAAAAATAGTAAACATAAATGTGTTTTTTGGTTTTTCATTTGAAAGCGTATTTCTCGAGATATTAGGGCGTTTTTTATAATTTACCTATGGTATTACAATAAATTGTTTGATTACAGCGCCATCTATCCGTAATTCGAAAAAATGTCTCAAATAAAAGTTGCTTACTTTTACATAAGGAATTAAAATCTACAATAAAAACGAGGGGTTTCTATTTAAGATTTGAAAGTTACCCTCCACCAAACTTCCAGGGAGTGGAGTGGCGGATCGCATATGGTGTCATTGGATAGATTTTTAAAAATTATTGAAAACGTATTTTTCAATTTTTCGATCCGTTGTTTAGTTCGCGAAATATTCGACCGTTCCGCTACTTTTGGGACACGCTGTATATGTATTGTCTAGACACCTATTTTGAATTTATTAGGATTCTTAAACTAACTAATTTTTATTCCCTTTTGCTATTCTGGCATCGAGCTCCCATTTCTCTTTTCCATTTTCATCGAATACTTTTAGGTATTCAAAACTATCCACCCTTTTAAAACTATAGCTTTTGCCAATTACAGACCTCACACTTAAGTCTTCTTCTTTTTTTCTTCTGTCTGTCTCATGATCATATTACGTATTTGGTTTTGTCGTCATTTAGCTCCAATCGGAATTTCTGTGCTCCTTCAATAATTTCCTTCAAAACTCCTCTTAATTCTTTCGCGGTTGTTGCAACGATTGTTAGGTCATCAGCAAATGCCAGTCACTGGTGCTCATTTTTTAAGTGATTGTTTCTTCCACCTTCATGTTGCATTTTCTAATTACAGTTTCTTACACTAAGTTGAATAATGTAGTGGATAAAGGAGCTCCCTGTCTTAACCCTTTTGCAACCGTAAATTAATGTGAAATGTGTCCCTGTCAAGCAGTTTCACAAGTAGAGTTATTTAGTTAGTTATTTAGTGTCATTTTAACCAGCCTGATCAGTCTCATTGGTATACCCAAATGTTCCGTTACTCGATATATTTTGCCTCTACCATCATCCTCTACTATCATCTATCACATCTTTGACTAAAATCCATAAACAAAACATACAGAGAAAGTTAACCTTCCTAATAAGTTGTCTGTATCTCTTTTAAGGAGGAGATTTGGTATATAGCAGATCTTAATCTATAGCAGGTCAGTATTTAATAGTATTGCTGAGTATGAATAGTATGGGGAGAGTAGGGTAAAGTGGAATAGCTAAACTTTGATATTAAATAAATTTTACAATTTTCTAAATGAAATCTTGTAAAAAACGTATCTTATTCCAGTAAAGTTTAAGATCATTATGTCGAAATATAAATTAAATTAAGTCAGTAAATTTTTTTTATGCCTGGGTTTGTCAGGCGTTGGCTTTTTTTCAGTTTGCTCCGCATTTAATCCTCAGATTTAACGCATCAACACAAATTCCGTGTTGCATAATAGCAGTTTGATTTTGGCAAAGGATGCCCGTTCACAAAGATCTGCTTCCAGATGTCATTGGCTCCACAGAATATTGTTGGGTCGTTTTTCGTTTATAATTTCGCATTTTACACCTGAAAATACAGATATTCTTTTTTAATGGTGGCAGTCAAGTTATAATTACAAGTGGGGCAAAGTGAAATATCCTTTGCCCCACTTTTAATTATACTTGACTGCCACCATTAAAAAAAGAATATCTGTATTTTCAGGTGTAAAATGTATGTAATAAAATCTAATAACATTTTACATTCTAACATTCTACATTTAACAATCTATATTTTATATAAAAGATAGTTAAGTGTGATTGTTTTTGTGTATTGCTTTCAAAAATATGTTTAGTTAAGTAAGATTGAATAATCAGCAATTACACTCACCTGCAGATTTTACAAATAGTCGCCCTAAAATGTATAAACAATGATATTTTCAATAACATCGACAGATGACCATTACAAAATGGTCGATAAGCACTTACTACTTCTAAACATTGATTGGATTGTAAACGCTGATGGCTCCGTTTGCGGAAGAATTTGAAAACGAGCTATTCTGCTTTACCCCACTATTTTACTTTACCCTTTCCTTCCCTACCTCTATAATTATCACACTTCAGTTTGTCTCCTTTTTATACAACGAGAATCATACCAATCCGTTGGCATTATTTCATTTTCTCATACTTGCACTATTAGTTGACATATATCTTTCTCTGCAGTTAATATCCTCCAAACTTGATCATTTCTATGCATATTATGCCATTTTTCCCGGCATTTTTCATTTCTTGTATTGCTGTCACCACCTCCTCCTTTGTAGGCTACCTTTTAACTATCTCATCTTCTCCAACTGCCCAGTTGTCTACTACTTTGTGCTCCATCTCACCATTTAATAATTCTTCAAAATGTTTTTCCACTTCGTCAATATTTCTACCGGAGCTGTAATACGCCAGTCAATGAGAGAAAAAACAGGATATTACCTCCGAATTCTATCCTACTGCATGGATTTTAATGCAATTTTGAGGATAGCCTCTACTTTTCTCCTAATTCAAAGTCTACCCTATGCAGATGTGCGCTTTAATCTTGAGGGTGGTTCCCACCCCTTCTCGAGGGTGGAAATTTTTTTTGTCAAGACAACCACGGAAGTGGCTAGAGAATCTAATTCCAAGCAAAAAATGGTCTATAATTATTTTTTTTAAATCTCAATACTTTTTGAGTTATTCGGGGTTGAAAATTTGCATTTTCTTTGAAAAATCTCACCTTTTCGGACGGTTTTTTGCGAATACTTTAAAAATTATGCATTTAACGAAAAAAAAAAAAATAGGTATATAAAACATTTTTGTAGCTTATGAAAAATCAAAGAGATTCGTTTCTTCATAAATCTTTTAGTTATATTACAAAAAAATATGGTAGGTGAAAAGAGTTTTTTTTGGTGCATGCGCAAATAACTTAAAATAACTTCAACCTAAAATAACAGAGAAATGGTCGATTTTAGGGGTATAATTTTACCAATATCTTTTGTAGTGCTTGAAAAAACCTTTAAAACGAGCACTGTTAACTTTCGATTACATTTAAACTAAGCGAGATATGATGCAAAAAAAATTGATAACTAGTTTATTTTAAGATAAAATACGAAGTATATTTAACTCCTCATCCACCAAATTTAAATGTATGGTTTTACTTCTACAATACATTTTATTATATTGTTATTTCTATGTTCAAAAAGTTGGGCGAGTTTAAAATGAATGGTTATTGAGAAAAATAAGACCAAGAGACATTTTGAAATTTTTTTAAAATTATTTTTCTCCATGTAACTTAAAAATGATAAAGAGATACAGTAATAAAAGACAAAACAAAATTGTAATCTACAAAAACACCCCACATTTTTGTACTATTTCTTTTTTCATATCTCTTATCATTTCCGAGTTACACGGAGAAAATTAAAGATTTTTAAGAAAATTTAAAAATGCGCTCTATGAGTTGATCTTATTTTCCTTAAAAGCCATTTATTTTAAACCCGTCTAACTTATTGAACATAGAAATAACACTATAATAAAAGGTATTGTAAAAGAAAAACGATGGATTTAAATATGGTGGATGACGGGTTAAATATATTTCGCATTTTATTTTAAAATAAATTAGTCAATTTTTTGCACCGTATCTCCCTTAGAGTGAATGTAATTGACATTTCACAGTACTCGTTTTAAAGGTATTTTCAAGCACAACAAAAGATATTGGAAGCATTATAACCGTAAAATCGGCCATTTCTGTTATTTTAAGTCGAACACACCAATTTGAGCATGTACCAAAAAGAAAAATCTCTTTACACCTACCATATCTCTGTTTGTATTATAACTAGAAAATTTATGAAGAAACGAATCTCTTTGATTTTTCATAAGCTACAAAAATATTTTCTGTAGTTTTTTCGTTAGATGCATACTTTTTAAGGTATTCGCAAAAAACCGTCCGAAAAGGTGACATGTTTCAATGACAATGGCAAATTTTCAGTCACAAATAACTCAAAAAGTATTGAGTTTTCAAAAAAATATATAAAACAGTTTTTGCTTAGACTTAGGTTCTCTACCCTCTTCTATGGTTATTTTGACCAAAAATGTTCCACCCCGAGAAGGGGTGGGAACCACCCCTTAAGATAAAATCGCCTTAGGATATAGGGTAGACTTTATTTCTTGAGCTATTCCCTACTTACAGTGAAAATACCTAGTAAATTTTTGCAGTAGGATGGAATTCGGAGCCAAATACACTCACTGACTGCACTATAATAATTAGATCTCCGTCTTTGCCTGTAATATAACTACAGTGGCTTTGGTAACCTTTTCCCATCTTTTTAACTTTCTTATAGAACGATCTCACCCCTTTTGTTTTAAAGAAGACTTTTCCAAAACTAAAATATTTGATATGCCGTCACCAAAATGGAAAATAAGAACAAAAGGTTTTCGCGAAGTGACCCTACTGATTCTTTAGCATTATACTGTGGTTATACTGATAAATGATCACCTGTATTATTATTAGTATATTTGACGTAAATTCGAAGATAATTTTCGTTGAGTAATATAAGATCCTGTAATAATACAACTTACCTTCTACTTGATATGCGGCAGTTGATACACCAAACAAAAATCCTTCAGGAAACGGTAAGGAATCTGGTGTAGAATATACACTGCAACAAAAATATATTTACAAAATAAATTGAGTGACTATTTTTGTTTTTTTTTTGTTGTGTATTCCTCAATACTGGAAATCAAAATGTATCTCCACTCATTCAGTTAAATATTCACAACTACCAAATTTATATATTATGCTTCTTTTCATGAGCATTTTTCAGTGCGTCCCAAATGATAGAAAAAAGGTAAGTCCGTGATAATATACATTTGTAACATTTATTCTAACATGACATTTTAGTTAAATCTGACAGTTGTCAAATTTTATTTGCAGTTTGGCATAAAAACAAATCAATTGTGTTTAGTGCATTTATAAAATGGTATTTTCTTTGATTTGTATAGTCTTATAAATTGTACAGATTCGTAGATATATTATATAATTCGAAATAATTTTTTGTCGATTATAGCGCCATCTATTGAAAACTAAAATAAATGTTATAAATGCCACCGACGAAATTTAATCAACGACGTGCATTTTTTCTGTCACATACAATTTAATGCGTTAGAAAGAAATCGAAAAACTGTGACGCACTGAAAGATCCTCATGAGAAAAAGCATACAGTGCGTCCATAAAGTGACGCATAAATTCATTATTAGCTAAATAAACAACATTATTACAAATTACCGAAACAGGTCGATTTTTGATTTTAATTTATAAATTTCTGGCATTTATATCATACTAGTGACGTCATCCGTCTGGACATAATGACGTAATCGATGATTTTTTTAAATGAGAATAGGGATCATGAACTAGCTCGTTTGAAAGTTTTTTTTTTTTTAAGTTTTTAACATTAACATAGGTAATGGTTTATATATTGTGTCCAAAAATTTTTTTTTAAATTAAATTAATTGACACAAAAAGAAGTATGTGCATAATTTATTTAACCTTTAACTACCCGCGCATCAAGTTATAACATAACTACACGTGGGGCGTACTTTATGCGCCACAAGAAAATACACTTAAAAAGAGCGGATTTGTTTATTTATTTATTTTTTTAAATACACTTACTTGTTTATAAACCTTATTCGGCATTAGCGAATACTTTGCTGTACGAGTTCGAACGAGTTCCTTCTCAGTAAGCCAATTGATATTTGTAACTGGAATCTGATTCCATGATAAATAAAATTACAAAAAAAATTTTTTTAAATGTGACTTTTTACATGAGAAAAAGTATTGTTTATAAAGAAAAATATAATTTGTGCCATAATGACCAAAAAACAAATGAAAGATGTACTTACATTACTACTTATATTACTATAATCGTGGCGTATATTGTCCACCACCGGAAACAACAAATAATAAACTGTAAATTACGAAACGAAATAACGAAACCAAAACCAATTGTAAAGCACATTCCTGTGATAGGTTAGATAGATATACAAAGTCAAAAATTAAATTTTTAAATATATTTTTAGTAGAATTCTTATATCTGGCGTACAAAATACGCCAGCGCGTGTAGTTAAAGGTTAATTCAAAATACATTTTACTGCTGTCATAAAACATAAATAAGATGTTTATATGTTAGACTAGTTTGACTAAATGACGTCACTAGTATGATATATGTATATGCCAAAAAATCATAAATTGCAATAAAAAATCGACCTGTTTCGGTAATTTTTAATAAATGTTGTTTATTTAGCTAGTAATGAATTTATGCGTTACTTTATGGACGCACTGTAATATAATAACATTTAATTCTGTGATAATTTTACCCCTTGCAGATTTTTTCTCATAAATGTAAAAATTTTCGTAAATGATATTTTATGTTTCCTTTGTAATTGTATGTTACGTTTATTTGTTAAAAAAAGTCTAAATTCTTGTCCACAGCATTCATGGCTGTTTGTTTCAATACACCAAAAATGTCACCAAAATTCTCGTTTAACAGATTATTCTTTAAAAATCATTTATTATATTATTAAAATCACTCATTTTACCATTTTTCCCATATCTAGAGACTCCAGAAAAACACATAATGCATATTTTTTTATTTTTTAGTATTAACTTTATATTTTGACTGTATTTTATAATGACCGGTAAAAAATACCGGGGATCTGTAGTTACGTGGTAATATTGGGATGTCTGTAGTTAAGGGTTTTAACCAATAGGAACACAGTCGGTGGGAAGACCACGAATACGACGGAACGGCAATTTATTGAAGGCACAATGAAAAACAGATTAAGAATTTTATATATTAAAAGAAGACAAATAGTGTCAAGTGATCCTAAATATTGTGATATAATTTTGAAAAACGAAGTTTAATATATAACATCACAATAGAAAATATTGCTATTAAATGTTAAGATTCAAATGGGATCCAAGTTAGCATACATACATTTTTAGTTAGACTTCCAGAATCACTTCATAGAAATTTTTCACTAAAAAGTACAGTTCTAAATAAAAATTCACAAGTGTTTGGTGCGATCGGTTTGTTAAATTACATAAGAGTAAATGTGTGTGATAAACAGTATTTTTAAGATTCTAAACAATCAGTTGAAAATTCCTCAATCTATATTTCCATTAAAAAAAATGATTTAAATAGAACTTCATTCATTGTTGTATGTTAGCCTGCAAGCATATTACAGTATAGTTACGGTAGTATAGAACAAAAATTGGGAACATACAGGATTAATGTGAGGAAAGTTAAAAAACATCTTTACAAATACAAAAAATATTTTTAAAAATAACGTAAAAATACCAAAAATAAATCATAAATACCTTGAAACCACAAGAAGGAGTAGTAAGGACACCTTCATTTTGTATATACCCACAATATAATATTGATAAAACAAAATTCATTTTTGTATAAACGAAGTTCGAATTTTATATCTATAATTGAAGTACCTATTTCTTGCTAAGTCGCGTCGTTATCTAAGTAATTGATTATATATAATATACTTATCAATAAATTATCATAGTAGCATCCTATTTATTGTTGCCTTAACAAGCTTAAAAGGCAGGTGTTTTATGAGATGTTCTATGATACAGCAACTTATTGGCTTGGCACGAGCCACTAACTAATCACACGAAAGATTACTCGAAGGAATCGAAGTTCGAATAGAAAAAAAAGCACGAAATCATCATCATTATCTTTGTCTTTATCCCTAGGCGGGGTAGGTTTCCCTAATTGCATTTTTCCATAAGTTTCTATCTTGTGTCATATTATTAGTATAAGAGCTGTGAGACATTTTTGAGTAGGTATTTTAGGCAACCTGAAAATGTTTCAGGTCACTCTTCTATGATAGCCTAATACAAAAATGCCGGTCTGGCTGGAGGGTAGCGGTTATTTTCCCCAAAAATCCCCCCCAAAGTTAAAAAAAAAGGGTAAAATTGTTATTACAAAAAATATCATTGATATGACTTGAAAGTAAATTTAAATATTCAAATATAAAGAAAATGAACAGACCAGGCGATTTGAGGGCGATTTTAACTCTGCAAGATACTTGCATGGGCGTCTCAGGATTATTTTCAGGGGGTGCATCTGAACTTCAGAAGATTTCATCTGAAGCTGTACATACTATTAACGAGTATAAAATATACAACTATACATGCATAGATATGTAAATTCCTTCCGGACAGGGAGGTGCAATTATTATTTTGACAGGGTATTTTTTAATTTTAAAAATAAATATTCTAAAAAAGACAGGTTTTTTTGGTGAAATTATCCAATTGCCATGTGGTCAAACAAATTACGCGTGCATATAAATGAAACCGCTATAGGTAAGCAGCAGTGTGAGAAAGAGCATATACCGATAGCTGTTTGCGTCCTCTGTTGTAGCTGAGCGAGTCCGTTCGCTCGAGAAAATCACGTGACCTGGCGATATGCGTGTTGTTGTGCCTCGAAACGTTAGAGTAATTATTATATATATTATAGTTTTTCAAGTAATTTTTCTTAATTAAAGAAAAATAATACGTACTATACAATAGATTTTGCAAATATGATAGAAAAAGACAAATTTATTATTATAAATATATAGGTAGAAACGTATAAAACTATAAACTAAATTAATTCTGTGTCCGAATCTTGTACTTTTTCTTCAAACTCCTCATCTGAGCTTAAATGTTCATTCTCTTCTTCTTCGTCAGACTCCCCTCGAGACTCAGATTCCTCGTCTACATGATCTGTAAATAGTTGTAATATGTATTTAGAATTAATTAAAAATTAATCAATGATTAATTAATTGAGTTGCTACGTATTGTCTGTCCTTTTATACGGAGTCGAAACCTGGGCAATCACGGGCGCATCTGAAGAAAGACTTAATTGTTGAGGGGTGGTGTTATCGAATAATGTAAAAAATATCATGGACACAACAATTATTAACAAACAGGGAAACATTAAGAAAGATGAAAAAGGCAAAAGAAATACTCAACACTACGAAGGAAAGAAAAATGAGCTAAAATAAATATACATTCTCTTCTTCTTCGTCAGACTCCCCTCGAGACTCAGATTCTTCCACCTGATCTCTAAATAGTTGTAATATGTATTTATAATTAATGAAAAATTAATTAGTGATTAATTGATTGAGTTGCTACGTATTCTTACTTATATAACCAATACTTAATAATTTTCCTTATATAACCAATCACATCACGTTTTTTATTTCCTAGTATATGACCAAAGTAGCTCATGTTTCTTTTCTTCGTAGTGTTGAGTATTTCTTTTGCCTTTTTCATCTTTCTTAATGTTTCCGTGTTTGTTACGTGTGTCAATGATATATTTAATATTATTCGATAACTCCACATCTCAAAAAAGTCTTTCTTCAGATGCGCCCGTGATTGTCCAGGCTTCGACTCCATATAAAAGGACGGATAATACGTAGCAACTCAACTAATTAATCACTAATTCATGTTTAATTAATTCTAAATACATATTACAACTATTTACAGATCATGTAGAAGAGGAATCTGAGTCTCGAGGGGAGTCTGACGAAGAAGAAGAGAATGAATACTTAAGCTCAGATGAGGAGTTTGAAGAAGAAGTACAAAATTCGGACACAGAATTAATTTAGTTTATAGTTTTATACTTTTCTACCTATATATTATTTATAATATTAAATTTGACTTTTTGCATCATATTTGCAAAATCTATTGTATAGTACGTATTATTTTTCTTTAATTAAGAAAAAGTTACTCAAGAAACTATAATATATAATAATTACTCTAACGTTTCGAGAAACAACAACATGGATATCGCCAGGTCACGTGATTTTTCTCGAGCGAACAGACTTATTTTTCGCGAACGAAAATATTTATTTTTAATATTAAAAAATACCCTGTCAAAATAACAATTGCACCTCCCTGTCCGGAAGGAATGTACATAGCTATGCATGTATATTTGTATATTTTATACTCGTTAATAGTATGTACAGATTTAGATGAAATCTTCTGAAGTTCAGATGCATCCCCTGAAAATAATCCTGGGGCGCCCATGCAAGTATCTTGCAGAGTTAAAATCTCCCTCAAATCGCCTGGCCTGTTTATTTTCTTTATATTTGAATATTTAAATTTACTTTAAAGTCACGTCAATGATATTTTTTGTAATAACAATTTTTACCCTTTTGTTTAACTTTGGGGGGATTTTTGGGGAAAATAACCGCTACCCTCCAGCCAGACCGGCATTTTTGTATTAGGCTATCATAGAAGAGTCACCTGAAAAATTTTCAGGTTGCCTAAAATACCTACTCAAAAATGTCTCACAGCTCTTGGACCATTTACCGACATGTCCCGCCTAAGCGTCTTCCCCCGTTTTTCTTTGGTCTTCCTCTTCTGCTTCTTCTAGGAACCCGCAGTTCAACAATTCTTTGTATTGTGTGATGCTCTCCTATTTTGGTATCAATTGGTGCCACCCCGAGACTTCTAATGATATGCCCATTTTTATTTTATTCATTTTTGTTATTCCACTCCTCCATCTAAGCATTCTGATTTCCGCCACATGCATTCTTTTTTCCTCTTTCTTTTTAACTCCGCAACATTCAGTTCCGTACATTGTAGCTAGTCTTACGGTTGTTTTATACAATTTTCCCTTCGGCTTCATTAAAATTTTTCTGTCACACAACACACCACTTGTTTCCTTCCACATCTATCCAGCCCCCATTCTACTGCATGCATCTCCATGTATTTCCCCATTACTCTGTAATACTAATACTAGGTACTTAAAACTATCACTCTTCACAATCATTTCACCATCCAAAGAGATCATCTTATTTGTAGTAACTGCATCTTTAAATATTCCAACTACCCTGTTTTTGCCCTACTAAGTTTCAAATCTTTTTCCAGATCAAGAAATTGTCTCCACTGTTTCAGTTTTTGTTCTGTATTATATCCTACTACACTATACTACTAACACTATATCATCAGCATACACTATAGTCCTGTCGCCAGGGGGTATATCGGCCTCCTTAATTCAGATGGACTTACCCAAAAAATTTTTTAAATATTTTGACCCGTAGAACACGAATTTTTTGGGTAAAAGTTGATCCGAACGTCGATAAGATTGATAAAAACAAAGAACTTGAGAAATTGCATAACAGCGATTTATCGCAAAACAAAACATTTTTTTGTATTTTTTGGGCGATTTTCAGCAAAAAATGGTCTTACAAGTTTTTTCGTAGGATGCATTATTTTCGAGATAAATGCGATTGAACCTTCAAAAAATCGAAAAAGTGCAATTTTTGAAGCCGAAAAACTTTTGATTTAAAAATAAAATAGGAATTCTGCTTACTGCATTTGAAAGTTCAAGTCAAATTCTATCGGTTTTGATTATTTGCATTGCTAAAAATTAAGTTTTTAATTATTAAACAAAGCCATAAACACATAGTTTTTCCCGTACCCAATGTATGCGTTTTAATGTACGTAATCTACATAGAAATTATTGTCTGTATGCGCGCCTACTCGTTCGATTTCAAATGAGAAATGCATTGAAAACATCATTCAATCTCTATGTGTTTATATCTTTGTTTAACAATAAAAAAATTAATTTTTAGCAATGAAAGTAATCAGAAAAGATAGAATTTGACTCCAACTTTCAAATTCGGTAAGCAGGATTGCTATTTTATTTTTATTGCTAAGTTATTCGGGTTCAAAAACTGCAATTTTTCGATTTTTTGAAAGTTAAACCGGGTTTATGTCAAAAACTATGCATCCTACGAAAAAACTTGTAAAAACATTTTTTGCTTAGAATGACCCAAAAAATACAAAAAATGTTTTGTTTTGCGAAAAATCGCTGTTATGTGATTCCTCAAGTTCTTTGTTTATAACAATCTTATCGACATCCGGATCGACTGTACCCAAAAAATTCGTGTTCTACGGGTCAAAATACATAAAAAAAACTTTGGTAAGTCCATCTGAATTAAGGAGGCCGTTGTACCCCCACTGGCGACAGGACTACTAAGCGCCATCCGTAAATTACACCTTAACAAAAAGCACCAAATAATTTTAATAAAATAATAAAAACGATGGTACGAGAGCTGGAGCTCCGGATCGCAACAGAGACTGTAACAGAAGAAACAGGACATAGCCCTATTAAAAGAAGAAGAAAAAGAAGAAGAAGAAGAAGAAGAAGAAGAATAAAACGAAGAGAATATATAGGTGTCTTGTACAAGAGAACTAAAATTATACCTTATAATTAAGCTAGGAAATTGCTATATTTTCTCGATTCTGCTTTACGGAATGGAAGCATGGACCCTTAACGCGGTGATGACTAATATGCTAGAAACATTTGAGTTGTGATTTTATAGAAGAATCCTGAATCAATCGTGGACAGAAAATGTAAAAAACAACGAAGCCATGAGAAGACTTATTAAAAAAATGGCAATAATGGAAACCATCAAAACACGAAAGCTGTAATAGCCATACGTGGTGAGATACCACGTACTTCAATTGATTATACAACAGGAAATCCGGGGCAGGAGAAGTATAGAAACAAGAAGAATTCATGGTTGCGTTACTTGGCCACCCACCTGTCTCTTGACAGTTTGAATATTAAATTTAAGCGAAAAACAATTGGTCCAAGAGCTGTGAGACATTTTTGAGTAGGTATTTTAGGCAACCTGAAAATTTTTCAGGTGACTCTTCTATGATAGCCTAATACAAAAATGCCGGTCTGGCTGGAGGGTAGCGGTTATTTTCCCCAAAAATCCCCCCAAAGTTAAACAAAAGGGTAAAAATTGTTATTACAAAAAATATCATTGACGTGACTTTAAAGTAAATTTAAATATTCAAATATAAAGAAAATAAACAGGCCAGGCGATTTGAGGGCGATTTTAACTCTGCAAGATACTTGCATGGGCGCCCCAGGATTATTTTCAGGGGATGCATCTGAACTTCAGAAGATTTCATCTAAATCTGTACATACTATTAACGAGTATAAAATATACAAATATACATGCATAGCTATGTACATTCCTTCCGGACAGGGAGGTGCAATTGTTATTTTGACAGGGTATTTTTTAATATTAAAAATAAATATTTTCGTTCGCGAAAAATAAGTCTGTTCGCTCGAGAAAAATCACGTGACCTGGCGATATCCATGTTGTTGTTTCTCGAAACGTTAGAGTAATTATTATATATTATAGTTTCTTGAGTAACTTTTTCTTAATTAAAGAAAAATAATACGTACTATACAATAGATTTTGCAAATATGATGCAAAAAGTCAAATTTAATATTATAAATAATATATAGGTAGAAAAGTATAAAACTATAAACTAAATTAATTCTGTGTCCGAATTTTGTACTTCTTCTTCAAACTCCTCATCTGAGCTTAAGTATTCATTCTCTTCTTCTTCGTCAGACTCCCCTCGAGACTCAGATTCCTCTTCTACATGATCTGTAAATAGTTGTAATATGTATTTAGAATTAATTAAACATGAATTAGTGATTAATTAGTTGAGTTGCTACGTATTATCCGTCCTTTTATATGGAGTCGAAGCCTGGACAATCACGGGCGCATCTGAAGAAAGACTTTTTTGAGATGTGGAGTTATCGAATAATATTAAATATATCATTGACACACGTAACAAACACGGAAACATTAAGAAAGATGAAAAAGGCAAAAGAAATACTCAACACTACGAAGAAAAGAAACATGAGCTACTTTGGTCATATACTAGGAAATAAAAAACGTGATGTGATTGGTTATATAAGGAAAATTATTAAGTATTGGTTATATAAGTAAGAATACGTAGCAACTCAATCAATTAATCACTAATTAATTTTTCATTAATTATAAATACATATTACAACTATTTAGAGATCAGGTGGAAGAATCTGAGTCTCGAGGGGAGTCTGACGAAGAAGAAGAGAATGTATAATTATTTTAGCTCATTTTTCTTTCCTTCGTAGTGTTGAGTATTTCTTTTGCCTTTTTCATCTTTCTTAATGTTTCCCTGTTTGTTAATAATTGTTGTGTCCATGATATTTTTTACATTATTCGATAACACCACCCCTCAACAATTAAGTCTTTCTTCAGATGCGCCCGTGATTGCCCAGGTTTCGACTCCGTATAAAAGGACAGACAATACGTAGCAACTCAATTAATTAATCATTGATTAATTTTTAATTAATTCTAAATACATATTACAACTATTTACAGATCATGTAGACGAGGAATCTGAGTCTCGAGGGGAGTCTGACGAAGAAGAAGAGAATGAACATTTAAGCTCAGATGAGGAGTTTGAAGAAAAAGTACAAGATTCGGACACAGAATTAATTTAGTTTATAGTTTTATACGTTTCTACCTATATATTTATAATAATAAATTTGTCTTTTTCTATCATATTTGCAAAATCTATTGTATAGTACGTATTATTTTTCTTTAATTAAGAAAAATTACTTGAAAAACTATAATATATATAATAATTACTCTAACGTTTCGAGGCACAACAACACGCATATCGCCAGGTCACGTGATTTTCTCGAGCGAACGGACTCGCTCAGCTACAACAGAGGACGCAAACAGCTATCGGTATATGCTCTTTCTCACACTGCTGCTTACCTATAGCGGTTTCATTTATATGCACGCGTAATTTGTTTGATCACATGGCAATTGGATAATTTCACCAAAAAAACCTGTCTTTTTTAGAATATTTATTTTTAAAATTAAAAAATACCCTGTCAAAATAATAATTGCACCTCCCTGTCCGGAAGGAATTTACATATCTATGCATGTATAGTTGTATATTTTATACTCGTTAATAGTATGTACAGCTTCAGATGAAATCTTCTGAAGTTCAGATGCACCCCCTGAAAATAATCCTGAGACGCCCATGCAAGTATCTTGCAGAGTTAAAGTCGCCCTCAAATCGCCTGGTCTGTTCATTTTCTTTATATTTGAATATTTAAATTTACTTTCAAGTCATATCAATGATATTTTTTGTAATAACAATTTTACCCTTTTTTTTTAACTTTGGGGGGGATTTTTGGGGAAAATAACCGCTACCCTCCAGCCAGACCGGCATTTTTGTATTAGGCTATCATAGAAGAGTGACCTGAAACATTTTCAGGTTGCCTAAAATACCTACTCAAAAATGTCTCACAGCTCTTATACTAAATATTTATTTCTCAAATAAATATTTTTCCTGTTTTCTGACAGCAGAAAAATGTATATTGTGAAGATTAATTAGGGTAATGATCTCAGGTTGTAGGGTTGATTATAAGAAAATCACGATAACCGAACGAATTGTATATTTTCGTCTATACGTTACAAGATCTGAATGCTAACTAACTAAAATAAAAACAGCAAACTGAGAAAGGTCTTTTGTATCTTTCTCAGGTAAATACATCCGTTTCCATCGATGCATTGTGCTACCTAAAAACCGTTGGTTCCCGGAAAGTCTTATCCTATGGTACGCGTCTTACCGACGCGTTCCCTACATAGACGGCGTAGAAGGGATCGTTTTGTTACAGTCTCCCCCCCTGGCATCGATATCGTTAGAGGAGAGGCCAGCAGAAGATGTAGTTTTCTTCCTGGGACGTCCTCGTCTTCGTCTTGGCACTACAGGGGTTGGAACTTCAGAGTCATTGAGCTTCGCAGGTGTAAGCGCCGATACGTGGAACACACCGAGGGCAGTAGGGGTGTCCACTCCACAAAGCTCATAACTTACAGGCGATACCACTCGCTTGATCCTATAGGGTCCATCTCTCTTCGGGTAGAATTTAGCCGTCTGTCCTTTCGACCTATTACTAGGAGCAGTTGTATTGGCCCACACTAAATCTCCCTCTTTGAATGGACTGGGTTCCTTCAGGCGTCGATCAGCATATTTCTTTTGCCTATCTTGGGCGTTGTCATGCTTAATCTTCGATTCATGCCATGTTTCAGTCATGCGTTTTAAGTATGGAGATATTTGAGGTATAAAATTCTCAGTTTCTACAACTTGGCGAATATCTCGATTAACTTGGTCTAGAGTTCGCAGCTCACGTCCAAAAGTTAAGTAAGCAGCGGTTTGTCCTGTAGACTCGCTCCATACTGAGTTCATGGCAAATCTAACCATTGGCAACTTCTCAGGCCAAATGTTATGCTCCGTTCCTACAAGCATAGCAAGTCTCGGCTTCAAATCTCTATTCTTGCGCTCTACCATATTAGCAGAAGGGTGATAGAGTGGAGTAAAGGTCTCTTTGATTTGCAACACATAGCAAACTTGTTGCATCACGTCAGACACGAATTGCACACCATTATCACTGATAATCCTTCTCGGTAGGCCAAATCGTAAGAATAC
Source organism: Diabrotica virgifera virgifera (assembly GCF_917563875.1). Taxonomy (NCBI): domain Eukaryota; kingdom Metazoa; phylum Arthropoda; class Insecta; order Coleoptera; family Chrysomelidae; genus Diabrotica; species Diabrotica virgifera. The sequence goes on along the minus strand of NC_065443.1, from coordinate 207,491,626 downwards.
CTCGTCAATAAGCTTCATAGCGCATTCTTGTGCAGTTGCTTGAGTTAAGGCAAATAACTCCACCCACTTAGTACAGGAGTCTTCAACTATGAGAATCCAACGTTCACCTTTCGATCCTTCAGGTAACGGTCCAAATAAGTCGATGGCAAGTGTCTCGAAGCGTTGCGCATACACAGGGGTTTGTAATAGTCCACCTGGTTTCTGATTAGAGGCCTTATATCTTTGACAATCTTGGCATTTATCAATGTATTCAGCAATAAAACGACGCATGCCTGGAAAAAAGAATTTTTGAGCAATTCTTCTCAACGTACGTTCGATACCATAATGACCAGCCGTCGGTGCATCATGATATTCTCTCATAATGGCTTCACGCTCGTGTGTGGGTACTACTAACTGAGCCTCTTCTTCGTCTTCTTCCGATGAATAACGGTAGAGTACTCCTTGTGTAAGCAAGTATCCACGATCTGTCCATTTTACATATTCATTCGAATTTGGGTCTTCGAATGATTGAATTATTTTGGCGACATCTGGGTCTTTCAATTGTTCCACCCTGGTCTCATATGCCGATCGATGAGGCAAGTCAATTTGCACTTCACATATCTCGCAAGACAGTACATCATTGTGTTCACATGGCGGTCTGGAAAGTGTATCGGCTACCATGTTACGTTTACCTGGCAGATAATCGATGGTTAAGTTATAACCTTGGACCAATAGTGACCATCTTGCCAACCTTCCTGTGGGAGCTTTCAGGCTTAGCAGCCACCTTAAGGGTTGGTGATCAGTCTGCAGCGTTATCTTCGTACCTTCAATATAACCTCTGAACTTTTCTAAGGCCCATACAACAGCTAAAGCTTCTCTTTCCGAAGTAGAATAGTTGCGCTCGGCAGCGGTAAGAAGTCTGCTAGCGTATTCCACGGGATGCTCGTCATCGATATCTCCTTGTAGCAACACTGCTCCTAACGCGTAACCACTGGCATCAGTACGAATGATATACGGTTGGTTTTCATCTGCTTGCCGTAAAATTGGAGCGGTAATCAGTAACTTCTTAAGTGTTTCGAATGAGTTCTGTTCCAGTTCCGTCCACTTCCATGGCTTATTTTTCCTGGTTAAGTCACTCAAGGGTCTGGATATGTCCGCAAAATTATTTATAAACCGGCGGAACCAACTAGCCGTCTGAAGGAAAGATTGCACTTCCTTAACGTTTCTCGGCGGTAACCGTTCCGATATAGCAGCGGTTTTATCCGGATCGACCGAAATTCCTTGCTGAGTGATCAAATGTCCCAAGTATTTTACTTTTTCGCGAGCAAACACGCACTTTTTCCGATTTGCCCGAAGGTTAAATTGGTCTAGTCTATCGAACACTAACTTTAGATCGTTTAAATGTTCATCAAAAGAGCTGGATAGTACGATGATATCGTCTAAATAACCTAAAACCACTACGTTACTAAGACCACGACGAAAACGGTCCATGAGTCTTTGAAAAGTCATTGGGGCTCCCTTGAGACCAAAAGGCATCCGTAAGTATCGGAAAGTCCCGAACGGTGACACAAACGCAGTCTTATCACGGTCCGCTTCCGCGACGTTGACTTGATGATACCCCGATCGTAAGTCTATCGTAGACATGTAAAATGTTCGTTTCGCGGCGTGTAGTAAATCGTCCATACGCGGTAACGGATACGAGTCACTAGTAGTTACGGCGTTTAAACGTTGATAGTCAACGCAAAGTCTCGTACCGCCATCCTTTTTCGGTACTAATACTACCGGCGCGGCCCACGCACTTTCGCATTCTTCGATGATGCCCTCCTCCAGGAGTTTATCTAGCTCGGTTTTCAATACCTCTCTCTTTGCAGGTGACATCCGATATGGTGGCAGTGCGATGGGTGCATTATTTCCTGTGTTAATGCGATGCTCAGCGTAGGCTGTAGGCTCTCCCCCCATTCTGAAAGTATCCTTCCTACCTTCTAAAAATTCATCCAATCGATTGCGTTCATAATCCGCTAGCATCGTTCCTTCATCTGGTCTCAAGTTTTCACAAAAATGAATTTCAATACATTCTGTACCTGTATCTTCAAAAAGCAACTGCTGTCGTGTGCTGTCATTTGCAAAATACCATTCTTTATTGTGAAAATCTAGAGCGATTTGTGCATTTATCAAAAAATCGATACCTAGCAGAGTTTTATTAGGTGCATCAGGAAAAATTATAAACTTTGTAGGCACCGTTTTACCTCTTATGTGTACATCGACTAAAGTTGTCAACACTAGTTCTGTTCTCCCAACACCATCAGCGAATTTTACAGAAATTTGCTCGGGCTTAAAACTTTGTCCTTTGTTTTCTAAAAGGTTGTACAACGTTGTACCAGCTATACTTTGTTTAGCACCTGTATCTATTAACCCTTGGCCCTCATGACCTAATATATTAATACGTAGAACAGGTCTGGGTTGAGGTGAAATAAACGTGTCTAAGGAAGAGAAATCTAGCGAAGATGTTACTGTATGACTACAAACTGGGCAGTTGGCTCTGATAAAACCCGGTTTCCCGCATCCGTAACATGATAACGGGTTGTTTACACTATTTCGCGACGAGTTCGAAGTGGATGCTCCGACGGTAGCACTAATCGTACGCGAAGAACTCGCGGTTTCTTTCGGAATTGTCGGTGTGTCTTTAGATTGTTTATCACGTAACTTTCGACACTCGTCCTTAGAATGACCCGGAACGCGACAAAATCCACATCGCGGACGTCTTTCGTAAGTTTGTCGATTGTTTGGAGTTTTGTTATCGTCAGAACAAGGTTTCTCAAACACATCTTCGACCTTTCGTGCCGCCGTAAGCAGCGCGGTAAAAGTGGAAACGGAATCCCTCGAAATCTTCTCTCGAATCCCCTTGTTTAATAGTCCGTACACCATATCCAACTGGATCTCTTCTGTAAGGCTGCCTGGGTCTAGTTGTGCCAGAACCGCCCTACAACGACAAACAAAGACATCTACTGTTGTTTTTTCGTTTTGCTCCTCGGCAAATAACTCGCGGTACACGCGATAAGCAGGTTTTTTAGGACCGAACGTAACTCTAAGCAGACTAAGAAGTTCCTCCCATGTCTTAATAGTGTCTTTGACGCCTTGATACCATTTTGCCGCGAAATTATCGAAAAGCATACCGATTCCCCGAAAAGCATTCTCGTCCGACACTAATGCGCAATCTTTATAAATTTCGACAGCGCTGATGAAAGCATTAACGTCGGTGTCTTTGTGTCCATCAAAACGCGAATGGCATTTCGATAGGTTGCCACTTTGAACCGACGCCGGCGAAACGGGAGCACTCTGTACCGCTAATTTCGATAACAGCTCTTTAAATTGTTCGTTTGTCAATACTACGTTTTGAGCCATGTCGTTAATGTTTGTTGCCACCGATCTATTTGAAATAGAGTCCGACTTAGAAATAATTTTATGGTACTCGAATGTTCAATGTTTTGCGTGGAACGCAAATTGTAAAAATGATTGGTCATGCAAAATTGGAATGTACTTGCCAGTAAATAGCTCTCCTGTGTCCACGCTTGGATAAGGGATACCTCCAACAGCTTTCTGCATACCACCTGTACAATTCTTGGAACAGCTCTAGCACTAATTCACTTCCGAGTTTCACAAAACACAAGGTTTTTACACGTAACCGAAAGCAATCAATCGTTTAATACATAATAAAAATACACAGAAGTGTCTGAATAACTAAAACGAATCACTTTGTTATTTATTAACAAACAAAAGTCCACTTGATTATTTATTTAACCAGCGAAGCACTTAATATTATTTTAACTGGAGTTAGCGAGGTTATAACAGTGAAAATAGTCCGATTAAGTTATCGAAACTCACTTTTCACGCGAAAGAGTGTCCAAATATGCTGAAGCACGCTTTTTTCATTCAAACTACCGAAATATACGATTTATCGCGAAATCCCCAAGCCCCACGTTGGGCGCCAATGTGAAGATTAATTAGGGTAATGATCTCAGGTTGTAGGGTTGATTATAAGAAAATCACGATAACCGAACGAATTGTATATTTTCGTCTATACGTTACAAGATCTGAATGCTAACTAACTAAAATAAAAACAGCAAACTGAGAAAGGTCTTTTGTATCTTTCTCAGGTAAATACATCCGTTTCCATCGATGCATTGTGCTACCTAAAAACCGTTGGTTCCCGGAAAGTCTTATCCTATGGTACGCGTCTTACCGACGCGTTCCCTACATAGACGGCGTAGAAGGGATCGTTTTGTTACAATATCAAATTAAATAAATTACATACATTCTTATTTTTTTGTGTCAATTAATTTAATTAAAAAAATTTTTTTGGACACCCTGTATGTATGTAAATTATGTTAATATGTATATAACTGAATAGAGAATACTTGATTATCTTAGCTAGCACAAGACCCCTGTTCAGATTATAAAAAATCATCGATTACTTCATCACTCCCAAATGGGTGACGTTACTTACAAATATGATATAATATAATATACAGTGCGTCCATAAAGTAATGTATACATTCATTATTTCGTAAATCGGCGACTTTCAGGAAAAATTCCGAAATAGGTCGTTTTTAATTTTTAAATTATAATTTTGTGGCACATATATATCATACTAGCGACGTCATCAATCTGGGCGTGATGACGTAGTCGATGATTTTTTTTAATGAGAATAGTGGTCATGTGTGTTATGTTCTGAATATTAGGTATACGGGAAAATCTAATTTACACATACACTGTACTTTAATAATTACTTTTATTTAATTAGTTTTATCATACATGTTAAATTATACGACATGACATGAGTTGTGACTTGTGACATAACTCAAACTGGAGGCCTGGCTGTCAGCTGCGTTGCCAGACGTCTTTGATGACCTTGATATATGGCAATGTGCTAGCTCATTTGAAAGGGTACTCAATTCTCTATTCACTAATATAAACATTAAAATAATTTTACTTTTAATATTAACAATATTAAAAATAAAACTTTATTAGAACTAATCTTCTGGTTACACCATTCGTAGCTGTTCAAATTTGCAAGCCAACGAATTGCCGGAGCTAGGAAGGCCGAGGGAGATCTATCAGGTTGCATCTCACTACCCGCCTGTCCAGCACGGTAAAATTCCAACAAAGAGTAGTTCCCAACTAGTGAAGTCAATGAAGGTGGATATGAACTATTACCAGAGAACAAGGACCACAGAGAAGCGACACGCCTTTGATCCTTCGTGAGCACGCCGCCAATGACCTTGAAAGCAACCTGAACAACCAGCGTACCAATAGTCAGTGGGCATGCCACACAATACATATAAATTCGTGAATAAAATTAAGCATTTATGTTGACTTTCAATAAATATAAAATATTGCACCGAAAAAAAAAGTTGCGTGCAGGGCCGACTTTTGTTGGCATTCTTTATAATAATGGAATCATTTTTGATTTACAAAAGGTTGCAAATATATCGCACAATGCAAAGAAATGGTGAAAATCATATTGATTGGAACCATAAATATAAATAGCTTTTTGTTTATCCTGATTTTAGCATTGAAAGACCAATAATAAAATATACCTATTTCCTACGGTAGGTGTGACATTCACTGATTGTTTTTGGCTTGGGCTGATACAAGATATAATTTGTTCGTCGGGGTATTTCCTAATAAATTATATTTTTTAATATGGGTTATCGAAAAATAACACAGCCATTGTAACTTCCACGGAAATGTCACAAACTCTGAAAGTTCCAATTCTCTTTGAGTGACAAATGTTCGTGATCGATAAAAAAGCTTTATGTTGAAATCGAATGTCAATATTGTTATTGTCTTGGAAACGTATACCTTCTCTGATATATCTTTGGAGCAAAAGTATGAAGACATCATACATTTAATTCTCTTCATGTTTCATAATTTGACAATGTTTCTTTAAGCGGAATTTTATCTCTGTAAATATTTTAAATTGGCTCTAAGCAGTACAAATATTGCCGAACGTCAAGAACCTCAAGCTTGTCACGCACGGAAAGCTATACTATAATATACGGTGATGAGTGCGCTAATATCCGAGAAAATAACGCAAAAGACGGAAAACATAATACGTTGTGAAATAAAACACAAGACTACAATATAATATCGATGTATCCACCTTTGTACCTTTGCATCCACAAAAGACATATTAAACTACAAAACCGTCTACTTTCTTTGTTTCTAAAGATATTAGGTACATTCAAAAAAACAAACTATTCAGAAAACAACACTACAATACGATTCCGATGTACACTCCGATCCATATATATATATAGGTAACCTTTGTTATTTATATTTAAATAATTAAAAGTTGGCAGACAATTTTTGTATACTGCACTGCAAAAGGTAGATAAGTATTAATTTTTTCATTATTGAATGTAAGTTTGTTTATTTGCAACCGTGTTTTTGCAATTTTGAAGTCTTGTTCTGCTATAATTTTAAGATTTTCTCAATTATCGGCCCAATTATGTTTCCAACAATTTTTGTTTGAATCGTACTTTGTTTTTGTCGTTTAAATCAGAAATTCTCGTGTACCTATAGAACTCTTTATATTTTTTTATTTCGTAAAAATAGGATATCTTGGAGTGCGATAACATACGGAAAACATCTGTTGAATTTTTGACCTGGCTGACCCTTCGTAGACTTGCGTCTGACACCAAATTTAATATTTTTAATTTGAAATATCCCTTGCTTGGCAGAGCGAAGTTTAGTTTTTTATGCATTACGTAGGGGTAATTAAATTCAAGAAAATGAATCACTTTCGTCATGATTTATTATCAATAATATTTAATCAAGTCAAATTAAGACTATTAGATACGTAATAACTAATACTTATGTAAAAATTACAAAGCAATAACAATTACCTGTTATTATTCTTACGAAATCTAAATAAACTTATTTCTCTTCCTGTCGCAGATGAACATCCGTGAAACACATACGAGTAACCAGACATTTTAACTATTATAATTATATAAATGCTCAAACAAACTTTTAAGTCGAGTATTTACCATACACGCCTACGGACTATCGTAAAACAACCAGGAGGGACAGAATTAGCATGCTGGTGATACTTAAAGCAACCAGGTTCGCGCATGCGTCTTCAAAAACGGTACACGTTTTTAGTGCGGTTGTGTCGTTTCTCTGTGGTCCTTGTTCTCTGCTATTACCTCTTATTTCGTTGAACCTTCATCGATTCGCATGAAAATTGATGAGTGGTTACAGAATGTCTCAAGGAACAAAGGTGACGTGGTGCCAACTTGCGCTTTTATCCTGAGGGTGGATACCACCGCTTCTCGGGGGTGAAAATTATTTTATTAAAAATAACTTCACAAATCGATAGAAAGACAAATTATAAGCAAAATTTGTTATATAAAGTTATTAAAATAAATAAAAACTTTTTAAGTTATTAAAGATCAAAGATTTTAATTTGTCATCAGAAAAATGCATGTTTTAAGCTGATATTTCATAAATAACTCAAAAAATAAGAGTTTTTACAAAAAAGTTATTATTGCCAAAATTAAAGCTAATAAAAAATTAAATAAACTACTTACTTGAAAAACCTTCTAGTGTTAACTAAAAGTGAGTTATAGGTAATTGAACGTATATTTTTTTTCGGCGAGTACCCAAATCTAAATATTCAGGCTTAACTAACGGGAAAATTATGCATTTTATAAGATAAACTTATTAAATATTTGTTAAAGTACTAGAAATATCTATCAAATAAGGTACCGAACAAGTTGATAGCATTAAAACGTATGCTCCAAAAAATTTTCAAAATTTATCTTCTAATAATTTTTCCAAAAAATGTTATTATCTTTTTTAATAATTCCATTTAATTAGTTTTTACGATATAAGGTTCACCTATAAACCTTTTGAAATTTAATTTCAAGGGCTTTTAAAACACGTTGAAATATAGAAGGTTGAATGGTCCCGGTTACATGGTTCTCGCGTAAAAATTTAAATTTTAAACGTTTCTATCTCTGATAATTTTTACCCTATACAAATAATAAAAGGAATAGTATATTTGATAAGGAAAGAAGCAAAATTTGGTTATATATAACTTTTTACGCATACTGAGTATTTTTGGAGCTATTATCAGAAGATAGTGAACATTACGATAATTTTAAAACTTCTGATATTTTTAAATCATTTCTTTTTTTTTTCAAAAATATGAATTCTAAACCTGCCAGAATTATTAAAATCCTTACTTATGCTAATATAAAGAAACTCGTGTAAAGACTACTATATATATTTTAATGTCTGTAGAAATGGCGTATGTTGCATTTGTCAGTTTTTCCTAAAGTCGAGGAGGTTGTCTTATTTTCATCATAACTTGCTCAGTTTTGATGCCATTAACTTCTTCTGGAGCTCATTTGATAGGTATTTTGAAGTACTTTGACAAGTGACTTGCAAGTATATCTTATAAAATGCATCGTTTTCCCGTTATTTTAGCTTGAATACTTAGATTTGAGTACTCGCCACAAAAAAATATAAAATGAGTTACGCATAACTCACTTTAAATTAACATTAGTGTAGTTGTATAAATGAGGAATGTATTCAATTTCTTATTATCTTCAATTTTGGAAATAATAGCTTTTTTGAAAAAGATTACAGTTTTTGAGTTATTCGCGAAAAGCAGCTTTAAAACATAAAAAGCAGCAAAAAACAAAATTTTGATTTTTAATAACTCAAAAAGTATTGATTTATTTTAATATGTAACTTGTAATCATGTCACCTTTTTTTCTTGAGGTATCCTCTAGCTACTTAACAATTTTCATTCAAATCGATGAAGGTTCAACGAAATCGGAGGTGAAAAGCTTCAGTGACTGCACCAAACACTCAGAATAGGAGTAGAACTAATAAAAATGATAAATAATTATTTCGCTGTGAACCGAAACAAGAACTGTGATATTTTAGTTAATTCAGAGGGCGTCAAAATCACTCTAACTAGTTTTAACTCCAGAGTGACTCTTGTTAGAGCTGAAACTAGTTATAGTGCTTTTGGCGCTCTCTGAACTAACTAAAATAAGACGAATCTTTTTTCGGTTCGCAGCGAAATGATTATTTATTATTTTTATTAGGTCTACTCCTATTCTGAGTATTGGGAACTAATCTTTGTTGGAATTTTACCGTCCTGGACCGACGGGTAGTGAGATGCAACCTGATAGATCATAGATCTCCCTCGGCTTTCTTAGCTCCGGCGATTCGTTGGCTTGCAAATTTTATAAGCCACGAATGGTGTAACCCGAAGATTAGTTCTAATAAAGTTTTATTTTTAATATTGATATTAAAAGTAAAACTTTCGTTCGTCTTTAGCCGATGTCGCCATCTTTCGTTTGTGGATCAAGTCAGCCAGAATAGTCGGAGAGATAGAAGCGGATTTTGTGCGTGATAAGTAATATGGAAAACCTATACGGGGATATGTTGAATTAGTTGTGTAAATGACTTTCACCAACGACCGGAAACCAGAGAGGGGGCCGAGGGTAGTTATAAGCGGCCAAAGTCGCGGTTTTTATTATTTTTTTTGGGACGCTTATGATCGAGATAGTGCACCAAAGTTTGGGAATAAGTAGGTCATGACGTAACTAAGTAAAATTTCTAGGGGCGGAACGCTGCGTGGCCGACAGAGGGGTGGGGGTAGGGGTGAATATAAAAAATATAAAGGGTTTTTTGCGACGTTCATGATTGAGATAGTGGACCAAAATTTGGGAATAAGTAGACCATGACATTACTAATAAAAGTCCTCAGAGCCGGAAACCAGAGTAGGGGACGAGGGTAGTTATAAGGGGTGAAGTTCGCGGTTTTTATTATTTTTTTTGTGACGCTCATGATCGAGATAGTGCACCAAAATTTGAGAATAAGTAGGTCATGACTAACTAAGTAAACTCTTCAGGGGCGGCACGCTGCGTGGCCGAAAAAGGGGTGGGGCAGGGGTGAATACAAAAAATATGAGGGGTTCTTTGCGACGTTCGCGATTGAGAGGGTGCACCAAAATTTGGGAATAAGTAGACTATGACATAACTAAGTAAAACCCTCAGAGCCGGAAACACGAGGTGGGGACGAGGGTAGTTATAAGGGGTCAAAGTCGCGCTTATTATTATTTTTTTGTGACGCTCATGATCGAGATAGTGCACCAAAATTTAGGAATAAGTAGGTCATGAGGTAACTAAGAAAAATCTCCAGAGGTGGAACGCATGGCCGATAAAGGGGTGGTGGTAGGTGTGAATATAAAAAATATAAGGGGTTTTTTGCGACGTTCTAGATTGAGATTTATATATATATATATATATATATATATATATATATATATATATATATATATATATATATATGTTTAAAAACATAAGATGTAGATCTTTGAAACACACTCAGTGAACCAAAGATCCAAGGTTATTGGTTTAACGACCACTCGTACGAAATCAAATAGATGAAATAGAGAATGTGGAAAAATCCCCTTACGAACAATTCACACATCCACCATTTCGGGCTGGGAAAAATTTTTTCGAATAGAATCAAAGATCCAAACACCAGTTCTTAGAAATGTGTTTCGCCCTCTTCAACCTCTCTGGGCTCGTCGGTAAAGACAAGAGGTTGAATATCTTTAGACACATTCTAATCAAAAAACAACATTCGAGACCTAGACATAGAAGGTGCGTAAGTCTACGGCAAATCCGACAATGACAGTCTCAAGTTTTAATTCCCTAATTACTTAAAGTAAGTAAAATATATGTTTAAAAACATAAGATGTAGATCTTTGAAACACACTCAGTGAACCAAAGATCCAAGGTTATTGGTTTAACGACCACTCGTACGAAATCAAATAGATGAAATAGAGAATGTGGAAAAATCCCCTTACGAACAATTCACACATCCACCATTTCGGGCTGGGAAAAATTTTTTCGAATAGAATCAAAGATCCAAACACCAGTTCTTAGAAATGTGTTTCGCCCTCTTCAACCTCTCTGGGCTCGTCGGTAAAGACAAGAGGTTGAATATCTTTAGACACATTCTAATCAAAAAACAACATTCGAGACCTAGACTTCGTAAGGGGATTTTTCCACATTCTCTATTTCATCTATTTGATTTCGTACGAGTGGTCGTTAAACCAATAACCTTGGATCTTTGGTTCACTGAGTGTGTTTCAAAGATCTACATCTTATGTTTTTAAACATATATTTTACTTACTTTAAGTAATTAGGGAATTAAAACTTGAGACTGTCATTGTCGGATTTGCCGTAGACTTACGCACCTTCTATGTCTAGGTCTCGAATGTTGTTTTTTGATTAGAATGTGTCTAAAGATATTCAACCTCTTGTCTTTACCGACGAGCCCAGAGAGGTTGAAGAGGGCGAAACACATTTCTAAGAACTGGTGTTTGGATCTTTGATTCTATTCGAAAAAATTTTTCCCAGCCCGAAATGGTGGATGTGTGAATTGTTCGTAAGGGGATTTTTCCACATTCTCTATTTCATCTATTATATATATATATATATATATATATATATATATATATATATATATATATATATATATATATATATATATATATATATATATATATATATATATATATATATATATATATATATATATATATATATATATATGAAAATTACTAAGTTCTCGGGAAGAACCGCGTTGAGAATTTATAACTCGACGTTTCGGCACCCTTTTTGGAGCCATTATCAAGAGGGGTATGGTTCCGTTCGAGTTCGGGGTCTCAATCTGCCTACTCCCCTCACTCGTGACGTACCAGTAGTGTCTTGTTCTCTAGGAGAACGGTCAAGCGGCACTGAGGTCTCAATCTGCCTACTCCTCAGTGTCGAGTGACGACCTGTCTTCGCCTGTGTAGCTCCTTTTATACTCTCAGTGCGCGCGGGAACTGTATGCGCGGGAGAGGCCTGAGTGGGATCGACTGACGTGGGGATTCGCCGAAGCAGCGGTCGCCATGTTGCCGGCAGTCTTTTGGCGTCATCGCGTGTGTTTAGGCTGTGAGGGCGTTTTTCAATTTCGATGGCTTCACGGATGATTCTCGATTTTAAGGAGCGGACAGGGGCGATGGTTTTTGCTTTCTCGAAATCTATTTGGTGACCTGTCTGAATATGATGTTGGGCAAGGGCTGAAGTAGTGTCGGAATGTTTTACAGATATGGAATGTTCGTAGATACGGTTTTGGATTCGTCGGTTTGTCTGTCCTATGTATGTCCGTGGGCAACTGGAACAAGGTATCTCGTAGACACCATGGTCTTCATTGGGGATTTGGTCTTTTACGGATCTGACAAGATTGCACAACTTGGAGTGAGTAGTGAAGACGGTTTTGATATTTAGAGGGGTAAGAATTCTACTAATCTTGTCAGTGACACCTTTGATAAAAGGTAGAAAGATTTTGGGTTGATCGGGCGGCAAGTTTTCTTTATTAGATGGAATGGGATTTAGATGTTTCTGAATGCTCCTATTGATTTGGGTTTTATGGTAGCCGTTTTGTAAGAGTGTTAGCCTTATTGAATTTATTTCAGATGGTCTGTGATTGTCGTCACTAAGCCTTATAGAGCGAGAAACAAGAGTGTTGACAACTGAACTGAGTTGGGCGGGGTGATGATGTGACTGGGCATTGAGATACCGATTTGTATGGGTGGGTTTTCGGTACACGGAATAGGAAAAACTGTGAAGTGGCTGTTTTTGAATAAGTACATCAAGGAATGGTAAAGACTCCTCAGACTCAACTTCCATCGTGAATTGAATACTGGGGTGTATTCCATTCAGGTGGGAGAGGAAGAGATCTAACGTATCTTTACCATGGGGCCAAATGACAAAAGTGTCATCAACGTACCGTAACCAGCAAGTGGGTTTGAGATTTGATGATGACAGGGCTATTGTTTCGAAATGCTCCATGTAGATATCAGCTATTACGGGAGAGAGAGGGGATCCCATTGGGGCACCTTTGATTTGACGGTAGAATTGATTTTGGAATGAAAAGTATGTGTTAGACATGCAATGTTTTATAAGAGATAATGTGTCTTGGGAGATTTGATGTTTGGAGTCCAAGATGGACATCTTGGACTCCATCTTCCATCTTGGACTCCAAACATCAAATCCCCCAAGACACATTATCTCTTATAAAACATTGCATGTCTAACACATACTTTTCATTCCAAAATCAATTCTACCGTCAAATCAAAAGTGCCCCAATGGGATCCCCTCTCTCTCCCGTAATAGCTGATATCTACATGGAGCATTTCGAAACAATAGCCCTGTCATCATCAAATCTCAAACCCACTTGCTGGTTACGGTACGTTGATGACACTTTTGTCATTTGGCCCCATGGTAAAGATACGTTAGATCTCTTCCTCTCCCACCTGAATGGAATACACCCCAGTATTCAATTCACGATGGAAGTTGAGTCTGAGGAGTCTTTACCATTCCTTGATGTACTTATTCAAAAACAGCCACCTCACAGTTTTTCCTATTCCGTGTACCGAAAACCCACCCATACAAATCGGTATCTCAATGCCCAGTCACATCATCACCCCGCCCAACTCAGTTCAGTTGTCAACACTCTTGTTTCTCGCTCTATAAGGCTTAGTGACGACAATCACAGACCATCTGAAATAAATTCAATAAGGCAAACACTCTTACAAAACGGCTACCATAAAACCCAAATCAATAGGAGCATTCAGAAACATCTAAATCCCATTCCATCTAATAAAGAAAACTTGCCGCCCGATCAACCCAAAATCTTTCTACCTTTTATCAAAAGTGTCACTGACAAGATTAGTAGAATTCTTACCCCTCTAAATATCAAAACCGTCTTCACTACTCACTCCAAGTTGTGCAATCTTGTCAGATCCGTAAAAGACCAAATCCCCAATGAAGACCATGGTGTCTACGAGATACCTTGTTCCAGTTGCCCACGGACATACATAGGACAGACAAACCGACGAATCCAAAACCGTATCTACGAACATTCCATATCTGTAAAACATTCCGACACTACTTCAGCCCTTGCCCAACATCATATTCAGACAGGTCACCAAATAGATTTCGAGAAAGCAAAAACCATCGCCCCTGTCCGCTCCTTAAAATCGAGAATCATCCGTGAAGCCATCGAAATTGAAAAACGCCCTCACAGCCTAAACACACGCGATGACGCCAAAAGACTGCCGGCAACATGGCGACCGCTGCTTCGGCGAATCCCCACGTCAGTCGATCCCACTCAGGCCTCTCCCGCGCATACAGTTCCCGCGCGCACTGAGAGTATAAAAGGAGCTACACAGGCGAAGACAGGTCGTCACTCGACACTGAGGAGTAGGCAGATTGAGACCTCAGTGCCGCTTGACCGTTCTCCTAGAGAACAAGACACTACTGGTACGTCACGAGTGAGGGGAGTAGACAGATTGAGACCCCGAACTCGAACGGAACCATACCCCTCTTGATAATGGCTCCAAAAAGGGTGCCGAAACATCGAGTTATAAATTCTCAACGCGGTTCTTCCCGAGAACTTAGTAATTTTCATTTACCTGACCGCGGAAATCTTTCCGAACATATATATATATATATATATATATATATATATATATATATATATATATATATATATATATATATATATATATATATATATATATATATATATATATATATATATATTGATAAGGGGTACCTTGTCGCCTCAGAAACGGTGAATCGGTAGACTATATGGGGTCGCCCCACTTTGGTGAGGCGACAACGTTTTGAGCTGAAATTTTCAGGACAGCTTCCCAACCACCTTATGAGTCGATATGCAAAAAATCGTTTTGAGGTGACAACGTACCCCTTTTCACTATTTTTTTGTTCGTTAGTTCGGCAGTATATCACTGGCGCTAGTATCGGTTTTGCAGCAGTGACTGGCTGTATGTTGTCACCTCAGCGTATAAATTCTCTTCTTTGTTCAAAAAGCAGTACGCTCTCGCCTCAGATTTTGGCATCGTCGCTTTCGAAATTTTGCATTGAGGTATTAGGTCGTGAGATATAAGAATATGTTAATCACGAAGTATTCTGTCGGCACTGTAACAATGGCATTTAAAAAGTTAATGATGTAATTTGCAGCTTGCAAAATAAGATCTTGGAAGATCTACAGGGAAATACATAGCATCGAAGTAGCCTTATTTTATCATTTATTTTATTTATCATTGATATTGCTTACCAGATTAGTATCCTTATAATTTGCTTGTTTATATTTGTTTTTTCTAGTCCTCCTATTGATGTTTTATCTTTCCTGATCCTCATATATTTAGGTTGGTAAATTAGGATTCAGTCCACAACTGACTCTCTTATGTAGTTTTATTGATTATATCTTGTAAGCCTTCCAGACTGTCAGTAAATATGATGGTATCATCTGCGTAGAGCATGGTATATATAGTTATCTTCGTTTACTAAAATATCTTTATCAGTTTCATGTTGTGCCTCCCCGAAGATGTTCTCGGTATAGATACATTTTCAGAGTACATATACATTAAATAATAATGGAGAAAATTTACCCTCTTCGTACGTGTTTAACGTTCACAGTATCTGCCAATTCTCCATCTACATTTATTTTCACTGACTGATTCCAATACATATTTATGTATAATGATTGTAAGCTGTGGATTTGGTACATCTACTTTTTTTTAATTTTCTATTACTCACGTCTTACGCACGTCCAACTCAGTCGAATGTCTTTTTGTAACCTACAAAGCATACATGTGTGTATGTATTGACATCAGCATCAGTGTTAAAAAATACAGCAAATAGGGTATCTCTTAAACATGGTGGTTTCCTGAAACCAACCTGCGATCGGCTCAGTTGTATTTTTAATAGTTTGTATAGCTTCCGGTGTATGATTTTCAGAAATGCCTTAAGAAGACTTGTGGTTCAATAGTTCTCACATTTTTTGCGTTAAAACTTTCATTTTATAAAAAATAAAATTTTCAAATACCAGTAAAGGTTTAACGCGATTACTTTCTAATTAAACATGCCATTTTTGTCAAAATTGAAATTGTGACTAAAATAAAGTACTATAATTAATTAATTATTATTATAGGTACCTACTGTAATTTTATAGTAGATAAATAATTTCCTTGAATGCCTTTTAGTAAAATCTACCTGAAAGAACCATTTCGGTTTTGGTGAGGAAAATACCTGTGGGATTATGACATACCCTTCCAAACGCAGGCAAACAATTATTTTGGTGAGGAAAATACACCCGCCGGTTGATGATGATGACATATTTTTGTTGTTGATGATAATAGCCATTACGAATAGCTTAATCAGTTTATTTACTTTATTGCATTGTATGCTGTTCATTTTGCATAACACAACTACCTGTAAATTGTACAAGAACAAGTAGTGCGAACATTTTTTGGGCAGCAGTATGTATTTTCTAAATTACTTTCCATTCGACTAAGATAATAGCATTGCGCGAACTAGGCATTAGGGACCTAAAAACTAATGAGTTTATAAGTGAACAATGCAGCTTCGGGATGTCGTAATCTGAGCTATATGGAGATGCAGAGAGTTTAGAGACCCGGCCAGTAGAATGGACAATGAGAGGCTCACAAAAATTACAAGGCCTGAAAAACCTAATACATAGACATAATCCTAAATTAAGAGAAGGGAGAAGAAAAATATATTTTGGATAATTATTTCATCATTTTTAATTTTCTGTTTGCATAATTTTTTCATGCAATCAGAGAGGTTGAACCAATCATTTTACAAGCAGAAGGAGAGAAGGCTCTCAACCACCTAAAAAACAAAAAAGGTCCAGGGAACGATGGTATACCAAAGGAGAATCTCAAAGCAATGGGAGAGGTTTGCATAGATGTAATACTGTATATGGACCTTAGGTGAATGGTTTAATGAATAATTTGAATCAATCTTTGTCCCTATCCATAAAAAGGATCGCTAAGCGTATGCAGCAATTTCATAATCGATGCCCTTATTACTTATGCAAGCAAATTCTTGCTATATATAAAAAATGAACGACTAAATAACTTCAGCAGAAGTCCAGAAGTGCTGTCCAGAGACAGCAGAAGAACAATACGGATTCGTAGCAGGAAAGGAAATGCGTAAGCAGATATTGAACAAGAATTCAATAAGAGATAGGTCATAGACAAAGCAAGGAAAGACAATAAATATACCAATGCTACTCTGTTTCGTACACTACGCAAGGGTTTTAGATTCAGCAATATAGTGGGACATATGTGAGTACCTATTACCATATAGTTAACCTGATAAGAAATCTGTATGATAAAAACTTAGCCAAAGTTAAAGTAAACTAAATTAATCAAAAATGAATAACCATTTTCAATTTAGTTGCAACACGAAACTATAGCCGCATCATTATTCCAGTTCAATCAGAGAGTGCAGCAAGCACCTCTACCGGATTCGAAACTTATTAGTCTCTCATCAGGAGGCACATATGCTGCTCTCTCTGACCCAACTAGGACAAACCCCGGCGTGTAGTCACGGATTGCAACGAACGAAATGAGAATGATTAGATGGATGAGTGGAGTGACAAAGAATGATAAAATTAGAAATGAGTATGTTAGGGGAAGTCTAGGTGTGGCATTAATTGATGCCAAAATGAGAGACCATAGCTTAAGATGGTTTGGTCATGTTCAACGTCGAGACATTAATTACCCAATACAAAGAATAGCTGAAGTGCAGATTTCTGGAAGGAGTAGGAGAGGAAGACCAAAAAAGACCTGGGGGAGACGATAAGGCAAGACATATTGGTTTAATAGAACTCCATATGTTACGGGGTAGTTACCCTGAGGAGAGGGTTGATTTGGTAAAACACTACTTGTTCATACTTATTTATTGAAGACTACTAAATATATTAGTAACGAGTTGGTGTGCTAAGATATAACCATCTACTGATGTATTTGCTTTACGAATGATAAATTGATAACAGATCGAATTAGAATGAATCACGCTTCTTTTGTGGATGTATAAATAAAGTGTAAGGTGCTGTTGTTTTGAATGCTGATACAGCGTTATTGCCAATTAGTGTACTTGTGTTGAGAAATCTGTGTCACCTACTTAATTGAAAACAAAACGTGGTGTTTGTTTTTCTAGGACATTTAAAAATTCAAAGAATATATCTTGCTCTTATTTTTGGATGTTTATAATCCTTTACATCCATCCCCATATGGGAAAAATTTTCTGATTACTGACAAGAAAGAAAATTTTTGCAGACAGCGCCACCAACTGATTACTTTAAAAGATTTATACAAATATATACAAATACAAAATACAAATATAATATATACAAATATACAGCTTATTACCCTATCAAAAAATGTTCCTCAAACATCGTCTATTCTTACCTATTACTTTTCTTAATCTCGCGAAAATCTATACTCAAAAATTGTAATCTACGGTTTACCTTAATTCACAGATGTAAAAAAAATTATAACTTTAATTCCTACATTTGAACTTACTTTTTAATTATACTTCTTTCACTTTTAAATTATTTTTTTCTGACCTTTTACATATTCTTCTATTAAAAAATTCTCCTTTTTTCCTCTTCATCTTGTCCGGTACTTTACTAATACATATTTTCATTTTCTTTATACTTAGGACTTTCTTCATAGTGTACTATTAACCATATTTCTTCTTCTTCATATTTCTTCATTATCATTTACTTCATATATCATATAATATCTTTCTTCATATATATTCATATCACTTTTCATAATTCTTCATATAATATTCTTCTATATAATTCTTCATAAATTTTTCATTCTTCATTAAACTCGTATTTACTTCATATATTCTTCATTTTCTACCCTTACCTACTCGGTTGGTAGTTTTTCGCAGCTTTAAATCCGTGTATTTGCTTCCGGTCCTTTCTCCACGTCCTTAGTCGTGGGAAGGTTTGTTCCAAAAAGACAAAATGGATATGTAGTTGTGCCCTTTAAAAAAAATTTTCTACATTTTGCATCTCTAAATTCCTGTCTGATCCGGACTGCTTATCCTTGATGAGAGTCGGTTAGCTTCAAAACACGAAATGAGAATGCTAAAATCTTCTGATGTTCATTTTGTACTTTTTTTCTTTACAAGAGTTGGTTTTTTATTGTTTATATTGTTAATTAACTTTACTTCTAATATATCAAAAAAAAATCATTTGTCTACTTAATTATTCATCATAAAACATTAAAAAATCATATTTATATTAAAATTCAACCGATATTAAAAACTTGAAGTCAAAAATCAGATTGTCGTTGTCAAAACTTCAACACTCAATAAAAATTCGAAAGAAAGTGTTAATAAAAATAGACTATATTTTATTAAAAAAAGATCACGAAATAGCTATTTGTATAACAAGGGAGGAAAGTGCTACTTTTCCTCCCGAGAATGAAGTTTACTGCCCGACGCGTAGCGGAGGCACTTTACTCCCATGTTATACATATGGTTTTTCCACCTTTATCAAATAACAAGTCATTTTTTGATTTCTACTTAATTTATTTACGTAACTAACCAACAAAATTTATTAGAACTAAAACAAACAAGTAGGTACAATATAACTGTCAACTGTCAAATATAAGTCAAATTATTAATGTAAACATTGTTAAATCAAAATAACAATTTACTGTTTTTTACCATTCTACAAAATACAGGGTGTTTTATAAATAAACGTTAAAATGTGTAGATACTTACGTAATAGAAAATATATATTGTACAGGGCGTCCATAAGTTGTATTTCATGAATGAAATACCATGACGTCACTTTTACTTTTCCTCCCTAGGGAGGAAAAGTACAACTTTGCTCCCTAAAATCAGATCCGGAAAAGTATATTTTCGGTAGAGGTAGGTGGAAATAGTTATTTTCCTAACAAATGCAGAAAGTCATACTTTTCCGCACGCGACTGCAGTTTGCCGAACGACGCAAAGCGGTAGTTCGGCAAGCAGTCGAATGCGGAAAAGAGACTTTCTGCAAGCGTTAGTAACAATATTTTTCTATGAGTCTTTAAAAAATGACCAAATCTTAAGGTGATACAGTAGCGATCAACAGGTAGCAAACACGCGTTCCAAAATTGCGGCTGTAATTTTGAATATTTTTTCGAGATATTTGGCACACGTATTCGTAATATAATAAAGAATGACGGTACAGAGCCCAATTTGAAAAATATATTAATATGTGGAAATTACTCGGTAATTAAATAGAATATTAAAAAACGAGCCTGTACCGCCATTAAGAAGAACAAAAAAATACACTTTCTTCAAATAAACTTTTTTATCCGATGCCTAGATTTTGTGTCATTTTGGAACTACTAAAATTTTTTATTTCATTAGTAGTTCCAAAATGACACAAAATCTAGGCATCGGATAAAAAAGTTTATTTGAAGAAAGTGTATTTTTTTGTTCTTCTTAATGGCGGTACAGGCTCGTTTTTTTAATATTGTATTTAATTACAGAGTAATTTCCACATATTAATATATTTTTCAAATTGGGCTCTGTACCGCCATTCTTTATTATATTACGAATACGTGTGCCAAATATCTCAAAAAAATATTCAAAATTACAGCCGCAATCTTGGAACGCGCTTTCGCTAGCTGTTGATCGCTACTGTTTCCTCTTAATCAATTAATTTAATTAATATGAAAATACATACACAAATTAGTTCTTTGACAAGGTTGTCAAAACCAAACTTTCAGCATAATTGGTTAGCATGACGACGATCTTGGTTTTCATGACGACGATTCAAAACCACTGTTATTGTCTACTGATTTGACTTTCGAATATTATGTCAAAATTATTTTATTTCATCGAATTCTCGCGTTAATTTCATTAAAACATGAACACAATAAGATATATTTGAAATAAATTAGTAAATAATATCTAAATATTAGTTTATTGCATGTATTATAATTACTTTAAGGCCATATTAACATATCTAAATTAACACAGGTGCGGAAAAGTAAAACGCGTGCGGAAAAGTAAAACTTTCTAAACTATCACGCGTGCGCGAAAGTAGACATTTTTACACGCTCGTAGAAAAAATCTATTTACCTATCATTATTCTATCTAGCTAGAACTATTCTTTTTCAATCCTATCTATCTATCTAACATCTAACCTCTATCTAGCTAACATCTATCTAGGATTATTTTTCTTATCTAGGGCCCTATACTATGTGCACGTACTACCTATAAAATTTACCTACAAATTAACAACGAGAAAAACTTATAAATAAACGCTAAATAAATAATGTGAGTTTTTGCTATCTAATAAGTAGTCGTTTTTTCTCACTTAGTTCGCGCAATTAGTCTCACATAACGTCACATAACTCACTTTACATAACGTCACAATCAAAAGTCTCTATTTCTCTGATTGAAATACATGACTTACCTTATTAGTCGAGGGAATGAAGCTGGAAAAATGGCAAAACCTCGCAATTTTTTCGTCCAGCATAGATTTGTACAAAAATTTGGGATTAGGCTCATTTCACCCTCTAGTTAATTTTCTATATTGAGCCGTTGTACGCTTTTGGTATTTTAAGGATGAAAACCACCCCTAATTGTAAAAAATTATAAAATAACATTTTAAACTTTAATATTGTCAACATTTGCTTCTTATTAGTTACATAATGATTGTTTTGTGCTTTAAGATACAATATCACAATATTTCAACCCTTAAAACTACCCTTGTTGGAGCTATATACGAAAAATTAACTTATCCTAAAAGAATAATTTCGGCATGCATCAATTTACATAAAAATTTGGGGTTAGGATCATCTTACCCTGTACTTCATATTCTATATCATGCTCAAGAGCGTTGAATATTTTTAGGGGTGTAAACTACCCTTATTGTCAAAAATTATATAAAAACCTTTTAAACTTTAATATAGGAAAATTTTGGTTTTGACTGGTTAAATAATGATTGCTTTATGCTTTAGGATATAATATTTCAACCCTTAAAAACCACCCTTAACAACATTGCAATTTTTATAAATAGACAATTTAATGGAGTTAAACAGAAAAAAAAATAGAATTAAAGAATTACAAAAACATTTATTTATACAAAAATACTAATTTACAAATATAAAAATAGACATACAAATAGTTTTTTAGTCATCCAGTATACGAACCGGCTCTGTGGTATTATATAGGTATATTAAAAACGCTCAATAAAGGAAAAATTAGTTTTATAAACATATCTCCTTCATTTTTGGCGATAAAAAGTTTTTTCAATAACAATTTTGTAGGATTTTTGAAGAGTAATAAGACTGTGTGAACTAAATTCTGTAGGATCCCTTAATTTTTAATTGAGGTGGGTTTAAAGGGCTCGAATAAGGGGATGTTTGCTCGTAAATAGATGTTTTAAACAGCTATATCTCGCTAACTGTTCACTGTAATGAAAATCTATGCATAAGGAAAATTTAGCTATTAAAAAACTACAATTTACTAGCCTATTATTTTTTTCGTATATCCAGTATTTTCGGAGATATTTTGAAGAAAATGATAAAAAATGCAAAGTTGCAAAAAATCAATTTTTCTTTAAACTCCAATTTTTCTAAAATTAGGCATTTTAAATAGGTCAAACTTCTTGGGTGTATTGATAATATAAATATAAAAGGAATTACAGAAAGGCGAAGACCAACTTTTGGTTAAAAGGGTAGTTAGGGGGTTGTTTTCACTGTTTTTTTCGTAGAGAAAAATAGGTACCGACTTTTATTTTGATCATAAGTTGCTCAATTTTTATGCTAGAAACTTTTTATTATTTTTTTTGAAAGATTTTATTGTATGCTTGAAAAACATCATGTAAGCTTTTATGAAAAAATGCAAAGTTTTCCCGTTATTTGGCTTTGATTATTTTAAATTATGCATTTGACGCAAAAAGCTAACCTTTATCATGCCGTATCTCAGTTTGTATTGGTCGTAAAAATATTATAGAAAAACAGTTTCGTTTGTGTTACTAAAAGATATAATTTTGATATCTACAGTTTTTTTGATTAAATGCATATTTTTCGAGTTATTCTCAAAAAAATCTTTAAAAAAGTCGATTTTTCCGTCGAAAAACTGTTACTTTCAACCACGAATAATTCGAAAAATATTAGTTTTACGAAGAAAATGTAAAAAACATTTTTTTCTTAAAATTACTTTTTACATCGATTTACATGGTTAAAACGTAATAAAAAATCCCACCCCCGAGATAGGGTGGCAACTACCCCAAAGTTTTAGCGTACAGCAGCATGATATAGAAAATGATCCTTGGACTATTCCCTACCTTCTGTGAAAATTTCAAGTAAATCCATGCTGGACGAAAAAATTGCGAGCCAAAATGCTTCATTTCCTCGACTATATGTATTTATCCAAAGTATATCAACAGTATAGAAATTTAAAGTTATTAGTTTACATTATAAAAATTTAAAGTAACTTTATATTATACTAATTGTCTATATGTTACCTGAAGCAATACCAAGTATTCTTCTTAAATAGTACTTTTTACTGTAAAAAATTCTCTTCAATTATTCGGTTTTCCATATCTTTTGTCATTAAATCTTCTTTAAATTATCCTTAATAACTTGTCTTTCATTATGATACCTTTTAAGTCTTATTTGTGAGTCCTTTTCCCTCAAATGTGATTTTCTTGTCATATATAAAACTTCCTTGCGTCATTATAACTTATATGTCTTTGTTTTTCTTCTTACATCATAACTTTCTTT
The DNA here is from genome assembly GCF_917563875.1 of Diabrotica virgifera virgifera. Taxonomy (NCBI): domain Eukaryota; kingdom Metazoa; phylum Arthropoda; class Insecta; order Coleoptera; family Chrysomelidae; genus Diabrotica; species Diabrotica virgifera. Next base: position 207,467,919 of record NC_065443.1, on the reverse strand, counting down.
TCAATTAGCGTCTCTTTGCAAAGACAATGACGTCGACTTTGCAAAGTAACAAGACACTTACTCAACACACACACTACACATTACACCTGAGTTAGTGATAAGTTATACAATTACGTGGCTAAAGGTTCTAGTTCTAAACCAAGGCCAGAATCAGAGAAAAAAAACTTTCTTTTCTTCACAAAATCATTGTATAAAAATTCTTGTATATCCTCGTATATAAATAATGTAATTTCCTTTCCATAGTCATATTTTTAATTTTCGTTTTAATGTTTCTTTGTGTTGTCATTGGTAAAAAAAATCTCTAAATATTGATTCATCGGTCCCATATATCGGAACTCATATTTTCCGTGAAACTTATTCTTGTCCATCATGTTTGTATTTTCTTTTCTTCTTCTTTAAAACGTTTATTTCTTTGTCGTTTTTTATATATTTTCAATAATGCTATTTCAATATCGTAATTCCCTCAAAAGTATTTATAATTCACCTTTCCTAGTGTATAATTTCAGTAATTTTATTTTTATATCTTATGTAATGCGTAAAACTCTACTCAGCAAATTCCTGATGTATGTATTTCTGACTCGTAATTTCAGGGTCAGGTAACCACAATATAATATACTTTACGCCAAATAAAAGCCTGACATAGCGTTTCCTTCAATTAAAAATATTATGTAATTGTAGACTGCAAATAATGCTTTCATATTCTCTCTATTAGAATTGTAAACAAAATTCATTTGTTTTCATTAAAAAAAAATAAACTTTGTATCAATATTTATCTGTATGTACAATGAAAAATATAAACTAAATTATTGAATATACCTCTAAAACTTAAAAAAATGAAAAATTGTCCTAATTTATCAATATTCAATAAAAATTAGTTCTAATAATTTCCAAAATATTTATATTTTATTCATTTAAGTTATAGTAATAAAAAAATTTTCTGTATGTGAGTCTGTATGCAATGAAAAAAATAGCTTAAAAATTACTCAGGTTTACACTATTGTCCACTATTGTCCATTTACTTTCCAAGTCCTCTTGAAGCTGGGCGTGGTCCCAAGACTCCAAACTTCATTCCTGCCGACATCTACCATTTCTACCCTGCGGCTAGGTCTCTCCAAATCCATATCATACTCCATCTACCAATTTTTTCCTTCTCTTCCAATTAAAGAAGCTCGCCATCTTTCCTGTTCCCTACCTCAGAAGTCCAGTTCGTCTCTCCAGGACGCCATATAATATAACTCGTTAATTACGGGGTGTTGATTAACTGGAGGTGAGGGTTGGTTTGATAAAATACTTATTTATTGAACACTGCTAAATATATTAGTAACGAGTTGGTGTGCTTACGGTATAACCATCTGATGATGTATTTGCTTTACGAATGATAATTGTAACAGATCGAATTATAATGAATCACGCTTCTTTTGCTGGATGTATAAGTAAAGTGTAAGGTGTTGTTGTTTTGAATGCTGATACAGCGTGGCCGTGAATTACAATAATATTGACTAGCTGACAAAGCGTTATTGCCGATTAGTGTACTTGTGTTGAGAAATCTGTGTCACCTACTTAATTGAAAACAAACGTGGTGTTTGTTTTTCTAGGACATTTAAAAATTAAATGACTATGTCTTGCTCTTATTTTTGGATGCCAATAATCCTGATACACATGTACTTTTCTTTCCGGACAGAGGGGTGCAATTTTTATTTTGACAGGGTATTTTTTAATAATCAAAATAAATATTCTACAAAAACAGGATTTTTTGGTTGAAATTTTCTAACTGCCAGATGATCAAACAAATTACACGTGCATGTGAATGAAAAGCGCCATAGGTAAGCAGCAGTGTGAGAAAGAGAGTATACCGATATTTGCGTTCCCTATCGCAGCGTGTCCATTCGTTCGAGCAAAATCACGTGACCTGGCGATACACATGTTGTTGTGCAGATAAGGCCTTTTAAAATAAAAAAATAATTCATTTATCGGAAAGCATTAACGGATCTTGAAGTTGCCCACGTTACCGGTTCGAGCGAAGAAATGTTCGAAACTTTTGAAGAATTTGTTTGCGAATTTTATAGTACAAAAAATTTATCAAAAATGTCAACACAGCACATTTCAAAGATTCTGCCGAAATTATAAGTGTAATAAGAAAAATAAGCCTTTTAAATCAGCATTTTAAAAAATATTGAAAAAGTGTTATCCATCTACATACTTTGCCTCCGTGCAAAGCCGAATTGAGACATCTGCTAAGAACTCAGTACATCACGACCACTTGGCGAAACGCATATTTCCAAGTCCCCAGTTCTTTAACACCTAACGGAAATGGATGGATACTAAATATACATAAATTGGATTTTAATTGATTTGTACAGATTGTACAATTAATAGTATGTACAGATTCAGATACAATCTTCTGAAGTTCAGATGCACCCCCTGAAAATAATCCAGGGCGCCCATGCAAGCATCTTTGAGAGTTAAAGTCTCTCGCAAATCGCCTGGCCTGTTAATTTTCTTTATATTTGAATATTTAAATTTACAGTCACGTCAATGATGTTTTTTGTAATAAAAATGTTTACCCTTTTTTAATTTTGGGGGGATTTTTGGGAAAAATAACCGCTACCCTCCAGCTAGACCGGCATTTTTGTATTAGGCTATCATAGAAAAGTTACCTGAAAAATGTTAAAATAAAATTTTGAAATAGCTCTCATGCTATAAGAAGTATATATTATACACTACAGTGTACACTGTTGATGCATATTTGCTCGAGTTATTGTTTGTTATGGAGGCTGGTCTTATTCTTTTCTTTTTTATGTATTTGGCTATTTCAGTTGATATTTTGTCTGCAGAAGGTACTGTATTTTTTCTCTGGCGGTGGAAAGACTAATTTCAGGGCTTTCTTATGCAGTTTTTGGTTTAAAATTTTGTTCATTATTTGTTCCTTGTATCCATTGTTTACTGCTATTTGTTACTGCTAAAAGTTCTCAGATTTGAAACCAAACATGAGTTCTCTGTACTTCATAAATCTACCCATACCGATACAACCATAACTATACACAACTGATCATTCCATCCTATGTAGACACATAACACAAATTGGCTCCCTCAGGCATAAACATCTACTTAATGCCTTTAGTACATGAATAACTATTATGTCTCCTAATAAATTAATTTTTCCACCTACTTCTACCGAAATTATACTTTTCCGGACCTGATGGTAGGGAGCAAAGTCGTACTTTTCCTCCCTAGGGAGTAAAAGTAAAAGTGATGTCATTGTATGTCATTGATAAAATAACTAATTGACGCCTTATACAATATTCTATTATTTATTACGTAAGTATCTATACATTTTAACGTTTATTTATAGAACAGAAAATATTTGCATTTATATTTTGCAGAATGGAAAAACAGTAAATTGTTATTTTGAACAATGTTTACATTAATAATTTGACTTATATTTGGCAGTTGACAGTTCTACTGTACCTACTTGTTAGTGTTAGTTCTCTAATAAATTTTGTTAGTTACATAAATAAATTATTTAAAAATGAAAAAATGACTTGTTATTTGAGGAAGGTGGAAAAATCATATGTATAACATGGGAGTAAAGTGCCATTCCTACCTTGAGTGATTAGTGCACTCCGCTACGCGTCGGGCAGTAAACTTCATTCTCGGAAGCAAAATTAGCACTTTCCTCCCTTATTATACAAATAGTTATAGTGTTATCTCTTGATTACTAACTTACTACTTACCAAATAAGTCTTACTGTATGTAAATAATATTTTGTATGATTGTTAAATTACCATTATAAAAACATAAAACTGTTTATTTGCTTTTATTTTTGGGTTTAAGATTTAGGATTTCATTAAAAATTTAATTAATTAGTACTCAACGTAATTCCCAATATTGATATAATATGAGGCGCTCAGAGCAACAGTGGCCTAACCCCAAAAACGAAGTTTTGAGATAAATGCAATCTTTGCATTCGTATTTCAATTATGCTTATGGGATGGCGCTACAAATTAACTAGCTTATTTAGCCAAATATAGAGGTAGGTTATGTAGATCCTTGTTAATTCGAAGATTTAATGTTGCTGCTTTTATTGATATATTGATCTAAAAATGCTCAATTTGTGACTCAGGCCACTGTTGCTCTGAGCGCCTCATATTATAGTGAAATATCAAAAATATTTATTGTCCTTTAAGTCCTACAAAATGTTCTACGTACATATTATGTAGAATTGTAAATAATTTCTCCCCTGTATATAATTTCTCTTAATTATTATTACGAAAACGAAATTATTACTACGAGTCTCACACATATGGACCTACGTTGGCCCAGATGGGTGGAACGGATTGGGGATTACGACGGTAGCGGACTTTTAACTTTATCACTGTTACTAATCAACCAAGTATAAAAGTTATACTGAGAATAAATCAGGTATAGGCAAAATCACTACCAATAAACATGGAATAACTTAGATATAGGTTATACTTGGTATAAGAGTTTAGTCAAAATTTACACACACCCTTGTTTAAGTCTGGTATAACCTATTTTATGACTGTCAATGTCATCAAAGGCAAAAATATATTATCTTTTGATTTGTTTTGTGAGTAATTATATAATTAAAAAATGTGTTAAAAGGTATTGCGGCTGTCGAAGAAGTTGATAATTTAATTAACATGATAGAAAATATACGAAAAAGGAAACTTTTTAAAGCTAGAATAAATCCCTTTTCACAGTACCGATAAGGAATTCAGAATTAAATATCGTTTTTCTAAAGAGGATTAAACTAAGGTTTTTAAGTCCAGAGAAATAAGGTTTTTGTCGGGAAACTTGAGCAGCCAGGTTGCAGATGGGTTTTTTGGGTACTATATACCTAATACAATATAAATAAAAAAATGCCAATCACAATTGGGACGAGAATTTTAGTTATTAACAAATAAGGGTAAAAAATGGCAGTTTTTTCGTTTAAATCGCTACAGGCAAAAATGGGGTAATTAAATATCTTATTTGGGGTATTCAACTTTTAGCAGATGAGGAAATGTTTAACACGTCAGCTTTTTAATTTTGGTCCGATTATCTGTTGCTTCGAAAATTGCAAAGTAAGACTAAAATTTCAAAAATTAAAAATTTGCTATAACTTTTGCAAAAATAAATTTAAGACTTTGACATTGCATGAAAAGTTAAGTCAAATGTCCATATAATGCCCAGAAAATTTCAAGATGATCCGTCAATTAGTTTAAATTTTATTCAATTTGTTTCTCCCAAGAGTTCAGAAAATAATAATGATACAGCATTTCTGTGGAAACCACATAAAAAAATAATACTGCAATAAAAACTCATTTTTATCATTCCGAAAACATTTTACAAAAGTAGAGTCAATTTTGGCTTATAAACAATTTGAATAACTCTGCTAATATTGACTGTAGACTTAAATCTACTTTGGGATTTGAAAAACTGGTATTTTTATATAAACGAATTTTCAAAAAAAAACTTTTCGCCTAGGTCAATTTGGTTTGTCAGTTACAGTGAACAATTAAAATTGACATATTGGACACAATATATCGTTGTTCTATGTATTTGCGCAGAAGATTGCGACGTTGCCAAACTATTATTTCGGAATAAATTTATGAGATTTAACTATTTACTATGAGATCTCTAACGCGAGAATTTTAATGTCACCGTTGCATGTGGTTGTCTTTTTAAAGACAGATCACATGCTATGATTTTTTTGTGACGGATATTCTTGAGTTGGGGTTGATTTCATGTAATCGAATGAACTATCTCTCAGTAAAGTCGTCCCAGGAATGCAACTCATAAATATTGGCAATATCATTTTAAAGTCTTCTACTTTAAAATGTATCATATGTATCTGAATTGCCGATATAAATGAGTCAAATTAAATAAATTATTAGAAGAATTTTTTTTACTAAGCAACAACATTTTTGTTTATATTAATAGTATTTTGTATTTTGACAACGGCACCCGATTTGGGCGTCGAAACGTTAATAAAAATCATTTTTTAATAATATTGTGGCTTATTTCCCATTCTAAATAGTTAAAAGTGGAAATACTTATATCTAACTTATACCGAGTTTATTAGTAACAAATTATTCTCGTTCTATATCTACCTTATACTTAGGATAACTATTCTAGATATAAATACGGAATAACCTAAGAATACGAGTGTTTTATTAGTGTATAAGTAAGAATAACATTCGCCACTGTGAACCAAATTTTATTACTAATAGGGATCGAAATTTATTGCAGTAGAATTTTAATAGTTTCCGATTTTAAGCATGAAGAGGGGAAGACAGGAGACTGTTTTGGTTAGTGTGGCAATCGATTTTGAGATGAGACAGTCGTGTTCTTGGGGATAAGACGTAAAAAGACGATTTAAGACGTACTTATATTATGACAAGCCGGTTATAATATTGTTTAGACGCAATTACTTATCTCTAAATACATTTCCTTTTGTAAGAACAAGAACTCGAAAAAATTTTAGTCGCAATTACATAAACACTTTTACATTTCGTCAATTAAATAATATCAATAATTTAGTTAGCTATTTTATTAATTAAAACTGTTGAACATCACACGGACTTTTATTACGATTGTCTTTAACACATTGGCTGCCACAAGGATCACCGGCGATCCTAACTAACAGATTACAATTGTGCCATTAGGATCACCGGTGTTACTTGTGCGTATTTAACTTTCAGAATTATTATAACGGTCGGCACTGTGAGGACGCTCAACTAGTTTTACTGTGGCACACTAGGAACCCATAGCTAGGAACCCTTATGTTATTTTGTTAGGCGCGATAATGTCGTAAATAGCTTGTAACGACAGTTGATAATAAGGCGTTGTAGAAACGATTAGTGGTATTCATTATCAAGTTTTTCTACGGAATTAGCAGTTTTTTTTGGTGAATTTGAAATTATATGAAGTAAGTATATGTAGTTTATTCGTTTTAAAATCTTGTTGCTTGAATATTTGTAAGGATAAACAAAATATTACAGTATTTATTTTACATAACCTCAAATGTTTTTGCTTACATTTAATTAATGAAAAATGGTGATAGTAAAGTTACTTTTTTTAATTGGAATTTGTCGTTCAGATCATGGATAATTTACCAAGTACAAGTAAAATGCAGCGTCTGCCAAATAAAAATAAAAAGTTGACAGAGGCGGAGTTGCTCAAATTGTTAGAGGAGGATTCTGATGAATGTGTGTTATCCGGTTCAGAGTACAACCCGAGTGACGAAGAAGAATCTGATATAGAAGATGAATCTAACAGTGATTCAAGCTTATTAGATGAAAATTCACGACAATCGCTAAAATCTAACGACCAGCAAAATAATGACGATGAATGGTACGAAGTTGACTGTACTCATTTACGTCTCGATATACAGTTTCCTGGTAATGAATCACATGTCTACGATGATAGGTATCCTCAAAATAGAACCGAACTAACTCCTTTTCATGTATACAGGAAACTGATCGATGATGAAATTTTACGACTTATTGTAGAGGAGACTAACAGAAATGCTGCGCAAGTAAAAAATGCACAACGTTATAGCAGATCATCCAGAATTCATGCATGGAAACCTACCAATAAAGAAGAAATTTTAAAATTTTTGGGTTGTGTTATGTATATGGGAGTTGTCAAGCTTCCCAAAATTGCTGATTATTGGAGTAAGTCACCATTGTATAATTTTACTTTTATTTCTTCTGTAATGACTAGAAACAGATTTCAGCTTCTTTTGAGATTCTTGCATTTTGCTGATAACACGGCTGCTTTACCAAACGATCGTTGCCATAAAATTAGAAAATTATTTGAAATGACACAATTACGTTTTGCCCAACAATGTAATCCTGGCTCAATACTAGTTGTTGATGAAAGTATGATTCCCTTTCGAGGAAGACTACTTTTCAAACAATATATACCTTCACAGCGTCACCGCTATGGCTTGAAACTGTTTAAATTATGTAATCCTGCAGGTTATACTCTAAAAATGATTATGTATACCGGAAAAATGGCTAATAAAGGGCAGGATTTATCGGGAAAAATTGTACTAGATTTACCAAACGACTATCTACACAAAGGAAGAGTTTTAATAACAGATAATTACTATACGTCTGTGCCTTTAGCAAAACAATTATTAGATGCTAATAGTCACTTATTAGGGACACTACGTAAAAATAGAAAATATATTCCAGAAAATATACTTTCCGCAAAATTAAAAAAAGGAGAGATAATTGGAAAGGAACATCGTGATGGCATTGTAATAGGCAAATGGCACGATAAACGTGATGTCCTCTTCTTGACGACCAGACATGGAATCGACATGAAAGAGACAGGTAAACATAAGAAAGATGGTGTAGCTATAATTAAACCTGAAGCAATTATAGACTACAACAAAGGAAAAGATGGTGTTGATGTCTCAGATCAACTCGCAAGCTATTTCTCACCTCTGAGAAAAAGTGTTCGCTGGTACCATAAAGCTGCAATTGAAGTTTTATTGAATACGGCTGTCATCAATAGTTTGATAATATATAATTCCTTCAACACACCAAAACAACAAGTTATCTCATTTCGGGAAATGATAATCCTAAGTTTAGTCAATTACAGTCCGATGCCTGAGCCTATTACTACTGTAAAGCATATGCTTGTTACAGTTGACGCCAAAACTACAAACAATAGGAAGAAGAGAAAACGTTGTAACCAATGTTACACTGAAACAGTTGCAACAAAAGGCAGCAAAGAAGCTCAAAAGAAACCCAAACTTGTTTCTACATTTTGTAATGTTTGTGAAAAATTTTACTGTGTGACATGTTTCACTAAAAAGCATTAAGTTGTTCACGATCACCGGTGATACTAGTGGCACATGCGTGTGTAATATGTTAGTGCAGTGCCATTAGGATCACCCGTGATCTTGCTATTTTTTTCAAAAAAATTTGTAAGAATGTAAACTTACATTGTATTATTAACCATTTGTATGAATAAATATTGTTTTGTAAGCATTTTTCACTTTGGCACCTGGTGAACGTACCTAACACTCTTATGGTGGCAGCCAATGTGTTAACGAATCCCTACATATATTATGTATGTACATCATGTTATACGCATCTATAAAAAAAATTAGTGGTTGACTGTTTTGAGAAAATATAGAATGAGTCCTGGCAAGGTGCATGGCGAGATGCCTGGCGAGCATTGCAGCGTGATGCGAGGATTCACTATATTATTTGTACCCCTAATAATACCTATAAATTATTACAATAATGTTTAATAATTTTTATTTACTTCCCACTATCCTATTACAAAACAATGTTTCAATATAATAGTTCAATCTAATAAAATAATTACAAATTAATTCTAAGTTAGTACTTTGTACAAATACATAATGGTTGTCAGCAAATAAATAGATAGTAAATAAATAATAATAGACATATTTTGCATATAGAATATTAGTCCACAGAAATAAGGTTTTTGTCGGGACACTTGAGCAGCCAGGTTGCAAGTGGGCTTTTTGGGTACTATATACCTAATACATTATAAATACAAAAATGTCCGTCACAGTTCGGACGAGAATTTTAGTTAATAACAAATAAGCGTCAAAAATGGCAGTTTTTTCGTTTAAATCGCTCCAGGTAAAATAAGGGTACTTAAATATCTCCTTTAGAGTATTCAACTTTTAGTAGATGAGCAAAGGTTCAAAATGGCAATTTTTGAATTTTGGTCCGATCGTTTGTTGCTTCGCTAATTGCAAAATTAGACTAAAATTTCGAAAATCCAAAATTTGCTCTAACTTTTGCGAAAATTAACTCTTAAGACTTTGATTTTGCACGAAAAGTTGAGTTAACCAGTACGTATCATGCACAAAAAATTTAAAGACAATTTGTTAATTAGTTTAAATTTTATTCAATTTGTTTATCCAAAAGAGCTTTTTTTTGCTTCAGAAAATAATAATGATACAGCAATTACGTGGAAAGCACATGAAAGAAGAACACTTATATTTTCAAAGTATTTAAAAAAATCTATAAAAGTCATTTTTATCATTCCCAAAACATTTTACTAAAGTAGAGTTGGCTTAAAAACAATTTGAAAAGCTTTGTTCATATTGACTGTAGAGTAAATCTACTTTGGGATTTTAAAAGCTGGTATTTTATACACGAATTTTCAAAAAAGAAAACTTTTTGTCCTAGGTTAATTGCGGTCAAAGTTAGCCACTTTTATTATTTAATTCACAATTACTTCTATATACATAAAATTCTCCTTTAACAGTGTTAGTTACCATACTCCTCCGAAAGGGCTTTACCGATTTTTATGAAATTTTACACGTATATCCTGTAGGACTGAGAATAGGTTCTAATCTAATTTTCATGCCCATAAATTATAAAGGAGGTTGTTCCCTTGACATTTTTTTTTTTAATTTTTTTGGATTAAATTGTCCATCTTATTTTTGTATGGTGTAGAATTAAAAAATACATACAACTTTTAATTTTCACTCTTCTTTCATCAACCCCTATTTTTTAATAGCCATCTATATATTTGCATATCGCACCTTTAATAAAAAAGCGAAATAACTCAAAATTCAGGGTTTTCGAGATTTAATCATAAAGTGAAATAACTAGACGAGAAGAACCTGTTCCGTTTAACAGCCAGGTTAAAATGATGAAAATGCGAGAGATAAATGATTTTCCCGCTGTTTTTTACTAACGCCTTTGCACAAACCGGTACTCGTAAAGTGGTGGAATTCAGTTATACTCCGGCTGTGTTTGGAGGTAAGATATCCGGTATTTTCAAAGAAAGTGATACAATACGAAACAATTCTGTGTTTTACTAACGAGTAAGTATATTATTTGCTATCGCTTTTTAGAAAAGTGTATTCTCTCAGACTTATTTCACTTCATTAGAAAACTAGTTGAAGGTTTGTTAGTTCATTTATGAGTTAGTTCATTTTAGTAGAAATTGTTTCTTATTATGTGCCGTATTATTTCAACTTTATGCAGTTTCTTATTAAAAATTTAAAAAACTACTAAAGTACAATAAGTATTATTTCAATATTCTACTATTATTTTATTAGATAGGTAGTTAGAAACCTTCACGTTTTTGACTTGTTTCACTTTATTATAAAATCAACAATAATTATTGTAATAGTAATACTTTTAATATGCAATTGTTTGATGTTTGCATTGATACTTATGTACTTATTTTTTGATAATCCAATTTAATTAGATTCTTGTTGACTATCAGCTTCTTGTCTAACTAACCGGTATAATATTTATACTCTTGTTTTAGAGTGGCGTCTACTAGTCTAGAGCACAAAAATACTTGGATTAGTAGCGAAAAATTCGTCATTGGATAATAATTCCATCAATGAAAAACCCGTTAATAATAAATGTGAAACTACGGAATAAGTAAGTTTCAATTTGTATTACTTTAATATATGTAAAATACACATTTTTTTATTATAAACGAAGGCTTTTACTTGTTTCTATCAAACAGTAATAGTATCTTACGTAATAATAGTAAACTTACGTATCTATGTCAAAAAATACAAAAAAAAACTATCCCCGCTCGTTGTCTGAAAGAGCCATGTACCGAAAAGTGCAGACTTGAGTGCTCCGAGAATATCAATACAGCAAACAGATATGGTATTTTTTGCAATTTCTGGGAATTGGGCAGTTTGCTAAAGCAAATAGCATACATAAATTCTTGTATGGATGATATTCAACCTACGTACAGGTACACAAACGCTGAGAATCCTAGGCGCTACAACCAGGCTTTCCATTTTGTTATAAATGATGTCAAAATTAGAGTGTGCAAAACATTTTTTAAATCAACTTTAGATAATTCTGACCGCATGACTTTTACAATTTTTTACAATACAGACTAATATTGATGCAAATGGTTTTGCACTGGATGATTTAAGAGGAAAACATGGCAAGCACAGAAAAAATGATCCCGAACTGATAACCGACATCAAGGGGCATATTAATTCTATACCAAGGGTTGAATCTCACTGCCTATGCACTTCTACTTCAAGAGAATACATAGAAGGCAGCAAAACCATTAAAGATTTTTACAATGATTTTAAATTAGAACAAGAGCGGAACAATAAAGAAATTGGTACATATATTACCTATTATAAAATATTTACTACTGAATTTAATATCGGTTTCTTCCAACCAATAAAAAGATCAATGCGATCTGTGTAATACCTACAACAATTCCAATGTCAATGAAAATAAATACCTGGAGCAAAAATATAAATCAAATTTAGAAGAAAAAAAAACTGGAGTAGGGCTGAGAAATTAAATGACCGAAACAAAGTCAGCCAAAATATACGAGTAGCTAACTGTGCTGCAATGTCATACAGGTCAGTCTTCTTCATTTTATTATAAATTAAAACTGAACTGTTACAATTTAACGGTGTCGGAACTGACAGAAAGAATCTAAGCAGGCATATAAAAATATACACTGTTATTTTTGATCTAAATGTGATGCAAAACGAGGCACCATAGAAATCGGTTCTTGCATATGGGAATATTTAAAAAATATAAGTGAAGAGGGCGATGGTGAAAAAGAAGTCATATTCTATTCAGACAATTTCTGTGGACCAAAACAAGAATAAGTATATAACGTCGCTGTATTTATTCGCTGTGCACACGTTAAAAATTAAGAGAATTACACATACATTTTTAATAAGGGGCCACAGTCAGAACGAAGCCGATAGTGTGTACAGTCTTATTGAGAAAGAAGTTAAAAAGAGCTTGAAATCTGGATCTATTTACACTCCAGACCAATATGTAACTTTAACAAGGAATGCTAGAAAAGGGAACCCACCTTTAATTGTGGACGAGATGAATTACCAATCATTTTATGATTTAAAAGGTTTGCAAGAAGAACTGGGGTATAACTACGATTAATACTGAGGGAGAAAATGTTAACTGAAACGAAATCAAAGCAATACAAGTGAACAAAGATAATCCTACATATTTTTTTATAAGACATCATACAAGGATGAGACTTATAAACAGGTAGATATAAGGAACAAACGAAAAAAAAAAAATAGGATCAATAACGGAAATAGCACTCAAACCCGCCTATACAGAAAAACAAAAATTGAGTACAAACAAACGGAAAGATTTGCAAGCATTGCTATCTAAAGGATTGATTCCTTCTTTTTACTCCCAATTTTATAATTCAATAATTTAATCGTTTTTTTAATTCATAGTTCTGAGATAAACGTTGTGCCATATTTGAGAGTAGCCACACAAGTTTCTTGAAACAATCTATTTTATATTTTCGGTTTATTTTTAAAATGTATTAATATCTTTTCTTTGTATTATTATAGTGTTACTTATGTTTTAGTTTAATTTTGTAATCAGGCAATTTTGTTAATAAAGATAAATAAACGAATAATCAGTATTTTATTATAAAGAAAACAAAAATTTATTTTGTGTTTAAGAAAATATAGAAACAACTAGGATTAATTCAGTATCAACTCAAAGTTTTTACATCAAAACTGCAACAAACCTAATTGTTTATTTTACAGTTTATATGACAGTTCATTTAGCAATAAAAGAGCATCATGTAGAATTATTTCATCGGCGCAGAATATATGTTTAATCATAAAGTGAAATAACTATAAACTATCAAAAGAACAACACATTTGCACCCTTAACAATAGACGAGAAGATTAGCATTTACTAAAATCTAAGAGCTTACTAATTAAACTCTCCACACCAACCTTTAGAATTCCTCTAACCCGTATGATTTTTGTGAAATTAATTTTTAACCTTTACTGTGCAAAACTTAAAAACTTTGACTGCAAATTCCCACAAACTGTGTTTTTTGAGTTATTTCTTTTTTTTATTAAAGGTGCGATATATAAAATTCTCCTGTCACATTATTAGTTGCCATACTTCTCCGAGACCGCTTGACCGATTGTTATGAAATTTGTGGTATATTCGGTAGGTCTTAGAATCGGTCGTAATCTATTTTTCATATCCCTGAGTGAGAAGGAGGGTTGCCCCTAACATTTTGTAATATTAAGTGGTGATATGTGTACCTAACGTAATCTACAAGACTACGAGTACATACAAATTAAAAACATTATGATCAAAATCCATCAACAATCTCCGGAGATATTAATTGCAGCAAATGTTTGAAGAATCAATTTCATTTTTTAAGTGCACGGATTTTAATAATTATTCCCCTCCACCGACCACGAATCGATTTTGTTAGGACGTAATTTGTAAAGCTTTATTAACCACTTTATTTAAGTTCAAAGTTTAGTCAAACTTTACACATAAACTATATACCCTGAACTTCAAAATAACGCTAGTTAGGTTGCTTAATTGTTATAAACAAAGTAGCTGTGAATTAAATAAAAAAGTGGCTAACTTTGACCCTGATTAACCCAGGCAAAAGGTTTTTTAAAAATTCGTGTAAATATACCAGCTTTTCAAATCCTAAAGTTATTGTACTCCAGAGTCAATATTAACAAAGTTATTCAAATTGTTTATAAGCCAAAAATGACCCTACTTTAGAAACATGTTTTCGGAACGATAAAAATGACTTTTTAATGATTTTTTTTAAATGCTTTGAAAACCTAACTATTCTTCTTTCACGTCATTTCCACAGAATTGCTCTATCATTATTATTTTCTTAATAATAACATTGCAAAAAAGCTCTTTGGGATAAACAAATTGAATAATTTTTGAAACTAATTGACGAATCGTCTTAAAAATTTTTGTGCATTATGTGGACTGTTTGACTCAACTTTTCATGCAATATGAAAGTTTTAAGGTCATTTTCGCAAAATTTATAGCAATTTTTTTTATTTTCGAAATTTTAATTTTATTTTGAAATTTCCGAAGCAACAAAAGATCGGACTAAAATTCAAAAACTGCCATTTTAAATCTTTGCTCGTCTACTAAAAGAAGGATACTATAAAAATAAGATATTTAATTACCCTATTCTTACCTGTAGTGATTTAAACGAAAAAACTGCCATTTTTGACGCTTATTTGTTAATAACTAAAATTCTCGTCCGAACTGTGACGGGAATTTTTGTATTTATAATGAATTAGGTATATCGTACCCGAAAAACCCATTTGCAACCTGGCTGCTCAAGTGTCCCGAACATGGTATATTTCTAATAATAATTATCAATAAATAAAAAATATAATAACGCTTCAATTATCCGCGGAATTTTCTAATTAGAGCAAAATCTAACAAATCTATAAACAATTGTTTTGGCAATCCTTTTGTTAAGTTTTCGATACATTCACACATTTCATTATAAAATTTTTCCTCATATTTCTTATAATGATCTACTATCCGCATTTCTTCATAAATATTTTGAATATTTCTCAAAGCAGTTTCTTCATTTTTTCCATAGTTTTCAGAAAATGTTTTCTTTTGACTTGGTGTGCCGTATTTAGCTACTTGGATGCCCAACCATGTTACCCTGCCTGCAGATGCATCTGTGCAATCTTTGTGAGAGTTAGTAATTGGTTCAAATTGGCCCCACATATCGTCCTACAATTTTAAGAAAATGATAAAAATTTATTAACAATAGGACTTCAAGTTAATACTAGGAAAGATGAAACAAAATAGTATACTGTACAACAAGAGAGAAAAAAGACATATTTCTCACGAGCGCAGA
This sequence comes from Diabrotica virgifera virgifera, assembly GCF_917563875.1. NCBI lineage: Eukaryota > Metazoa > Arthropoda > Insecta > Coleoptera > Chrysomelidae > Diabrotica > Diabrotica virgifera. The sequence goes on along the minus strand of NC_065443.1, from coordinate 207,452,253 downwards.
AGTTTGTTGGCACGAGCCAAGGTACGAGGCGTGTGCCGCAAATCAAGCGAGGGAGAAATATGTCGTTTTCTCACGTGTTGTACACTGTACTTTTTCTATGGATGCGTTTTTGTCAAGAGTTCTAACTTCAAAATTAAATAATTTAGGTGCTATAATGTAGATTATATGCCAAAATTGAAATAATACATATTATATACATGTAGGTATTTAATATTCTTAATATTTATATACTTTTATTTATTTAAAATTATAGTTACCAGTTATATTTGAACAGTTTTGAAAGGTAATTCCTCGTAAGTTTTGATTTGACACATTTTATTTGACAAATATATTTGTCTTTGTATTGTGCATACTATCATGGAAACCGCGATTCTACGTATGGAACCCGTGAGAAAAAATATTTCTCACTGCAATGGCCGACTTTTCTCACGCCCTGAGAAATTGTTCGTTTTGAATGTAAGTAGTGAGAGAAGTTGCACATTGTATAGCATCCATAGAAAAATATATAAAATGGCCAAATATAGCAAAGCAAGCAAAACGTTTTAATCAGAATAGACTTTGAAACAAAACCAGTTGAGCTAGCTCAGACAGTCATACATAGAGGTATCTACCAGAAATAGATAATAAACAAAATATTTTCTTGTAGAGCCAAGCCAATCTTTTGGAATCTGGCCTGCAGCGTAGATGCCGTTAAAGAGCTTCACAATAATGTCTAGGTTTTCTTCATTAAATATCTTGATTGTTTCTGCATACATATCATCTGGTCCTGGGGTTTTGTTACTTTTTAATAGTTTGTTAGCATGTACAAACTCTGCTTTCAAAATAATTAGGCCATACAAATGGTCTTCCAGTTGTCGTGGCTTTTGTGTTCTGTTCGATCCAGAGCTTATTTTACTTCAAATCAGGCCCGAGGCACTACACAATTTTCGTACCCCCAAATATGATTTAATAATACTAATAACTTTTTAAATAAATTAATTATTTCATAGAAATAAAGTTGCACCAAAAATTTAAATTTCAAATAAGTTTAATTTTTTATTAACAATAAATAAAATTTAAAAACAATTAAACGTTGTTTATTATTACAGTCATACAGGATAAAGGTTCACATTTTTTAAGATACTCAACTGAAATTTAAATTTTAATCGCGGCCTACTGCGAATCCAGAAACAGGGTATAATTTTTCTATATTTTACTTCGCCTTAGCTAGATATCGGATAAAGTTATTTGAAAAAGTACTTCCAAATATTATTCTAACTCCACATACCAAATTGCAAGACAAAATTCGCACTTTTAGTTTTTTCAGTATTTGTAGTCAGGACCCTAAAATTCGTCTGTCCAGTGTTGCATCTCAAGCCAACCAATTTTAAGTTTTAGGATCCTGACTAGGTACAAATAATGAAAAAAAAAACTAAAAGTGCGAATTTTGTTATGAAATTTACGAAGTGTTAGAGTAATATTTGGAACATCTTTTTCAAATAACTTTTTCCGATATTTCTAACGGGAAGAAAAATATCGAAATTTTACCCTGTTTTTGGAGTCGCAGTAGCCTGCGTTTAAAATTTAAATTTCAGCTGAGTATCTCAAAAAATGTGAACATTCGACCTGCATAAGTGTACAAAACTTCACATTTGTATTTATTTTGATAGCCAAAATGTATGGCTGTCTTCGTCTTAAATGCGACACACTATATATATATATATATATATATATATATATATATATATATATATATATATATATCATGTGTCATTTCCTTTTGTAAATAATTTGGTTGTTGAACCATAAAAGGATAGACCGTTCTTTGACAAAAATTTATTGGTTGCTATTGCTGTTATTCGTTGAAAAAGGTTTCTCCAATGTGCCTTTTCTTCTAAATAAGTTGTTTCCATTAATATTACAATTTTTCCTGCTATACTACTTCTCTTGACTAACGTACCAATTGATGAAATATATTTTTTTTTAGATATTTTTAGAAAGATATTTTTTCAGTCATTAAGTATACCTATCGAAAGTTAGAAATAGTATATTGTACAAAAAGAGAGAAAAAAGACATATTTCTCACGAGCGCAGAAGTTTGTTGGCACGAGCCGAGGCACGAGGCGAGTGCCGCAAATCAAGCGAGAGAGAAATATGTAATTTTCTCTCGTGTTGTACACTGTACTTTTTCTATGGATGCGTTTTTGTCAACAGTTCTAACTTCAAAATTAAATAATTTAGGTGCTTTTAAGTATATTATATGCCTAAATTGAAAGAAAATACATATACACAGGTACATAGGTACTTAATATTCTTAATATTTATATACTTTATTTATTTAAAATTATAATTCACAGTTGAACACTAATGAACAGTCTTAAAAGGTAATTTTTGAATAAGTTTTGACAAGTTTGAATACATTTTGTTTGACAAAAATAATTGTGTTTGTATTGTGCATGTTACCATGGAAATGGCGATCATATGTATGTAAACCAGCGGTGAACCCGTGAGAAAAATATTTCTCACTGCAATGGCCGACTGTTCTCACTGCCTGAGAAATTGTTCGTTTTAAATGTATGTAAGTAGTGAGAGAAGTTGCACATTGTATAGCATCCATAGAAAAAATAATAATTTCCGTGGAAATCAGTTTACAAACGTAACAAGGCTATATTTGGGACTGTACACTAACCACTCACGAAGAATTTTTCTCCATTAGCTTTCATGTCATAAAAAATTGCACTTTGCAAATGTCTTGTTATATTATTATCCAGTTGTGTAACACATTCACTAATATTATCAATGTATTGATTCGGTCGATTATTTATATTTGAGGCCTATAGAATCAAAACCGGCTAGATCCATTTTTTGAAACTTTTCAGGAGGGTAAAAAAGCAATAAAAATGTAAATTTTCCAAAAAGTATCATGCATTTCTCAGTCAAAGGTGCATCAATAAATATTATAAACTGGCACACTAATTTGCCATTTTTCGGCATGTTCCTTACATCTTCAGAAATTTATACTTTTATTTTGGATTTACATAGCAGAACGACAAATTTAGGATTTAGCATGTTTTGATTCTGATGTGCTCATTTATAAGAAATAGTTGAAATTCCAGATTTACCTAAATGGTTTGGTCAATCCATTATATCGCTAGGAAAAGAGTTATTTACATTGTCGTTTTCTATAGGAGACAGTGGCGACGCGTGACTTTTTCTAAAGTGTTACCAAAACCAGATGCAAAAAATCTTATTTAAAAAAATGAAGATATGGCTAAATGTATATGTAGCTTCAATAATATCATTTTGTATATCACTTGAAACTCTCGAAAAAACAGTTGATGTTTCTAGATGTTGGCAAAATTTTTGATCTTTTTTGACAATTAATGTTAACAATTTCCTGTAATTGCCTCGAATGTCAGAGCCGTCGCCCTAAAAATGACCACGAAACGCTAATTCTTGTTTGGCCAAAAAATATACGGTATCTATTATAAGTGAGCTAAGGATATACCAATCTATTTTTTTAACAAACTCATTATGTTTAGCAATATTTGCTTTAAAAGCTTGGTTAAGAAAACTTTCGATTCTTGTTTTGCCAAACTGAATCAAATTGGGTATACATCTTACATGTAGGTAACGGAGAAATTTCATGTCTCTTTTTTAAAACTCTAAAACTATTTGGGTCGTGAACCTGGTCCACCCATTTTTCTGTAGAAACCAGAAGACATGGCCAACAATACAGTCTATTTTTCTTGCAACCATATAACCAAGGATTTTCACTGTACCAACTAAATTTAAAATACCGAACGACTTTTTTTGATTCCTTTTTTAAATTGTTTAAAATAGGCCTTTCATTTTTAATAATCTATTTTTTTTTAATCAGAATTACTTTTCAGGTAGTTGATCGATTAGGTACGCAGCGACACTCATCCATGGTGAACTGCACGCACACTTTTTATAGGTACTGTAACCAAATTTAAATCTGGTAACAGGGCTACTGATATACACAGAGCGAGTCACATAAACTCGCCAATATTTTCGTGTGTCTACGAGTAGTTGGCTATTTACTGAATTAGGTACTATTAACACATAATATAATAATATATTTCTATTGGTAAAAAAATAGATAAATGGAATTATTCATCGTCATAAAATATTTATTTGCAAGATTTTTAACTGTTATCAATGGTAACAGTGGTTACATAGACGCTTCGCCAGTGATAGGAGATGACGGAGATGTACTTGTGACAGGTGAAGTCGCTTGAAAATCAAAAGTGGGGTCATCATTTATCACTTCCTGTTCGTAAAATGGAAGAATTTTGAAAATTTATTTTGTTATTGTAATAAAAATAAAAATTTTTGGGTGATATTTCTGGGCCCTGGTTCGATCATTGAACAAATTAGCTCTGTACAATTTCCAAGTACATGTTAATTATATCACTAGGGTCCGTTATTTTGTTCATTTTGGTCATTATGTATACCAGTAACTTGTTTGTAACAATTTTCTTAATTTTCTGTGATTATTGAAGCTGTCGCCGAGTTTATAAGGTTTTTAGCCTTGGACCAAAGTGTAGTCATCCAGCTCTCCTTCGCCGCTATAATTTCTTTAAGAATTTGACTCTGTATATTTCCGCACCTTACTTGGTCCTGCTTGATCTTACACTGCCTACATTGTTCCATCATCTCTAGTATTTCTTCTGTCATCCAGTAATTATCGATTGGTGCTTTATTTTCGAAAAGAAAAGTGTTGTTACATCATCAAATGATTCTTTTTCATCAGATTAATATTTACTACGAAGGGATTGCGGTCGGATACTATGTCTGCTCCAGTTAATGCAAAGCATTCATTCAGTAGCTTCTAGATATTAATTGCCACGTAATATACTTCATTTCTTTTAAAGCTCTATCGTCCGTCTAAGAGCGACCTCCAAAAAATGTATAATGTAACAAAAATAAAAAACCGCTAAACGCCGTAAAAATACATACAGTATTCTAGTTTCAAAAGAGCTGATGTCAATATTACGTGGCGCGAAAATGTATTTTCATTTTGATGGAAAACAAAAATCTAGGTATACATGTTTTGAAAGATTTTTCCATAATATTTGCTAAAATTTGAACTAAAACGCGCCACAAGTTAGTAACTTTGATACAGTTTGCCTTTTGAAGCTCTTTTGTGGCGCGTTTTAGTTCAAATTTAGCAAATACAATGGAAAATCTTTTAAAATATAACCAGAAATTTTATTTTCTATCAAAAAGAAAATACATTATTTTCGCGCCACGTTATATTCATATCAGCTCTTTTATAGCTGGAATATTGTATGCTCCACTAATTTTTACGGCGTTTCGCGGTTTTTTATTCTTGTATTAGTAGTTTTTCAGAAGTTTTTTTAAAACTAAAGTTATGAAGTTGAATGTAATGTTTCTCGATTACACGTTAAGCGTTATAAATGGTCGCCTTTGTCACATTATCTCCCAAATGATCCAGTGGTTACGACACTAAACTTGTGATGGGACAGTCCAAGTTCATATTCCACCCATCCTAATACTTTGTTTTCAATATAATTATTTGTGTCCATCGAATATACACTAGATTTTTTTCTATTCGAAACAGATTGATTGATAATAACAAAAATATTGGGGTGGCCGGCAAATGAACTGGGATTGCCCGATCAAATTTAGCGTCGTAACCACTACAACTACATAAACTATTTCGGTGATAATGGTTACATGGATTATAAACTTTTGGCGCTGGATATCTTCTAAATGGCTTAACAGATTTTGATCGACCCTAACCTATTGATCACTAAACATGAGTTTTGAGTTAGCTGAAGGTATTACAGGAATTATTGACCTTCTTAAAAACCGTCTTTTTTTTTCATGGGAAATAGATTTGATCATACTTATAAAGCCAATAACTTAAAAATTAGAATTTTCGTAGATATAAGGTATACAACATTACAAACCTAAAATGCTCCTAAAAACGCTCAGTTATTGACCCAATTCGTAGGTTAAAATTCTGAGTAATCGTCGAAAAAATAAAAAAAAAATTCAAAGTCTACTTTTCAGTTTTTCGGCTATACTGAGCCATGTGTACGTCTGATCCTGAGCGCTTAGGCACCATTTGAAAGCTTAACTCAACGCTATCGATTTCTTGTATTTGCAGTTTTTCTGTATCTCCTTGGATCTAAGATATATACCTCCAAAAATATGCCGTTTTGTACCTACCAAGTCCTACAGCTGGATTATGGTGGTCAAAAGTCACAAACTACACCGGTTATGAATCGGCCCTGACCCCCTCTTGAAGTGCAGAAAAAAATTCAGATCTTTTCTACACACATACATATAGAAACTGAGTCATAATTCTAAGCTCGATAACTTTTGAATAGTATAACCGATTTTCAAATTTGGACATGCGTTGGAAAGATAATGATCAGTACTCTCAGAAGCCACAAAAATCGGACTTAAATTTTCGAAATTTTTGGGGACTGGAACGAAAAACCAACCCTAAATGGGAAGGGCCGTAAAATACATATTCTTGAACCAAAATGGATGGTTGACATATGGATGGGCGAGTCCTTTCCTAAACTTTAAGATGGGATTTGGCCGAATTTTCAATTCAGTCAGATTTAGAAAATCGAAAATTTCATGTATAAAGGGTGTCCAGAAACTCTACCGACAAAAAGAAGACAGGAGATTCTTCAGATAATTTTAAGACAATTTAGCTCAATTCGACTAGTCCGAAAATGCTTTCTAAAGGAGCTAGAGCTCTTTGAAGATGGCTTCGTGTAATTAGTTTTTCTTAAATACCTCCAGAACGCTTCAATTTAGAAAAACAAAAATCGGTACGTATATTTACCTTCCAGAGATAAATCGATTCCATCCATTTTCAATTTCTAGTACCGATCATAGGCGTGCGTTTTGGGTAGGGCAACGGTTATTTTATCACATAACTTCTTTGTCTTTAACTTTTACGCATTTTTGACACTGGATTATCAAATTGTGAGGTATTCTAGTACTAAAAGGTACTCTTGGTTTAAGTCCGTAGGACACACGGTTTTCTAGAAAAATCGAATTGAAAATTTTTCGTTTTTTGAATTTGAATAAAAATTGAAAAAAATTTCAAAAAAAACGGTGTATTTTATCAACTTAAAGCAAGAGTAAGTTTTAGTACTAGAATACCTCATAAATTAATAATCTAGAGTCAAAAATGCTTAGAAGTGAAAGACAAAAATGTTATGCGATAAAATAACAGTTGATCTACCCAAAACGAACGCATATGACCCGTACTAGAAATTCGCAGTTAATGAAATCGATTCATCTCTGAAATATAAATAAACCTACCAGTTTTCAGATTTCTAAATATTTTTTTTTTAATTTTCTTTTGGAATTCAAAAAAAGAAAAATTTCAAAATCGATTTTTCTATAAAACGGTGTATCCTATCGACTTAAAGTAAGAGTATTGTTCAAGCAATCTATATAGTGTAATGGGTAAGATTATTGTAGCTTTGGGTTGTTCTTCTTTAATATTAGGCCGGCAGCTGGTGTTTTCTGGTAATTAAATATGTAGTTAAAAATATGTAGTTGTAGAATATCTCACAATTTAATAATCTAGAGTCAAAAATGCTTAAAAATTAAAGATAAAAAAGTTATGCGATAAAATAATTATTGACCTACCCAAAAATGACGCCTATGACCGGTACTAGAAATTCGCAATACATGGAGTCGATTTATCTGTGGAAGATAAATATGTGCACCAATTTTAGTTTTTCTCAATAGAAGCATTCTGGAGTTATTTAAGAAAAACTACTTACAATAAGCCATTTTCAAACAGCTCTAGCTCCTTTAGGAAGCATTTTTGGACTAGGTGAATTGGGTTAAAATATCTTAAAATTATCTGAGGAATCTCCTGTCTTCGTTTGTTGGTAGAGTTTCTGGACACCCTGTATATGTAATATATTATACACGAAAAACATATGTTACAGTTCAAGTTGATTCTCAGTTAGAGTTGACTCCAACTAGTTGGAGACAACTCCAACTGAAACGAGCAGTAAAAGTTGAGTTTAAAAATTTAAATCAACTTTTACTAGTTGGAGTTGACTCTTCCTGGATCGATTCAGTAAATGTTGATTATACGAGAATCTCAAGTGCATTTTTGATGAGTGCGCGTTTCTTTGTTTTGACCGTTTCAACTACTTATTAGTATTGGGACCGTGCAAGTTCGGCAAAGCGACCCCTATTTCTACGCTCTGTACTATTATTCGCACTTTTAATTATATTGGCCAATTATATTAGTCCTGGTTACTGGATAATTGTCAAGGCCATAGTCCAAACAAATAATAAGAAGAAAAAATAAGATTCAGGTTATGTTATGAAAACATCAACAATTGTATGTAGTAAATAAAATTAGTTATTAAAATGCAGTACTGCAAGCAAAATACAATTAATTAAATTTACCTTTATATAATAATTGCATATCATATCAGTATTGTGGAGCAATATATAATTTTTCTGCTTCATTGACAGAAGGTATGAAATATACGTCAATTTGACAATTTCAATTGACAATATGAATTATTTAAGATAGTTGCAATATTTCTCCGCGACTCGCGCAGGGTCGTTTCTCGTTTCCCTTTCCAAGTACTTGCACACCGCGAATAGCCTGTAACGTCGCCCCCGTTAGGTAAATTATTCTGATTCGATATTTTGCACAAACTTACTCAAAGAAATACATCCGTATAACAATCCCTATAACAAATACACAGGTTGGTTGTCACGCGGTACCGCGGTCGAAAAATTGTTTAACCAATTTTTGTTAACCAAATTCACAAAAATAATTTTTATCTACTCTATCTCATATTATGTAAAGCAGCGGTTCTCAATCTGTGGTACATGTACCACTGGTGGTACATATCATTATTTGCGGTCCTGCCAAAGACAAACCATTTTCATTTCCAATAATGACACGAGTCGTCTCACCGTGCCTCGGAGAGCACGTTAAGCCGTCGGTCCCCCTGGGCTAGTCGACACTAGTTACTTGAAACAGGGTTAAAGATGTAATTGGCGCCGGAACTGTCCGAAAGGCAAAAATGCCATACGATATTATATATTATGAAAGTCAGAAACTAAAAAAAATCAAAAATTAAAGCTACCTCTATAAGATCCTGAAGAAATTTTTGTCATTATTTCATTAATAAGATATTATTTTTAATTATCAACAATGAGCGCTAAGCGTGTATTGAGGCGGCCGTCAATGTGAGTGCGAGTGAGATTCACCATTGGACGGCCGGAATGGTGCATCTCTTTAGCACTCACCATTGACGGCCGCCTAATACGCACTTAGCGCTCATTGTTAATAATTAAAGATAAAGCTTAGTAATAAAATATGTAGTGACAAAAATTTCTGCTGGATCTTATAGAGGGGGCTATAAACTTTGATTTGGTCACTTTCTGACTTTCATAATAATGGATTTTAACCGAGTTATTAAGCCTTGAAAATGGCTATTTTCGTATTTTTCAAATTTTAAATCGCGTATAACTCGACAACAATCAATTTTAGAGAAAAATCACAAAATACCTTTTTTTGCTCAGACTAACCCAAATGATCTAAAAAAAAATTTTTCGAAGTGAAAAAATTATTTTTGTGAATTTGTCTAAAAAAATTGTTTAAACAATTTATCGATCAAGGTACTGCCTGGCACCCAGTAGATTTGTTATAAGGACCTCTTTTTGAGTAAGTTTGTGCAAAAAATTCGAATCGGAGTAATTTACCTAACGGGGGCGACGATACAGGCTAGACTAATTTGAACATATTCAGTAACATTTAATTTCTAGAATCGGCTGTTTGTGTGAATCAGAATCAACTTTTATTAAATGGCATTGGGAAGAGTATACTTTTCCTAGTTGGAGTCTACTTTTACTAGTAAATGTTGAATATAAAACTTCATTTTATATTTATAATCAACTTTTACTGAAACCAGCCGTTAGAGTCGACTCCAACTAGTTGGAGTCAACTCCAACTGGATAATCAACTTGAACTGTAACATATACACTAAATATATTTCGTGTATATAATATATATGATTTTCTAAATCTTACTGAATTGAAAATTCGGCCAAATCCCATCTTAAAGTTTAGGAAAGGACTCGTCCATCCATATGTCAACCATCCATTTTGGTCCAAGGATGTGTATTTTACGGCCCTTCCCATTTAGGGTCTGTTTTTCGTTACAGTCCCCAAAACTCCCAAAAATTTCGAAAATTTAAGTCCGATTTTTGTGGCTTCTGATAGTACTGATCATTATCTTTCCAACGCATGTCAAAATTTGAAAATCGGTTATACTATTCAAAAGTTACCGAGCTCAGAAATATGACTCAATTTCTATTATGTATGTGCGTGGAAAAAATCTGAATTTTTTATATAGATAGTGTCGCATGTAGGGCGGTTGTGCGCCACAGGCGAGAACTGCCGTTCTCTGGGATATAATGATGAATATTTTAGTATAATATAAAATGTATAAATTGACAATATAAATTAGTTAGATTAAATTAAATTATTAGAAGAATTTTTTACTAAGCAACAACATTTTGTTTAATTTATTAATACATATTTTGTATTTTGAAAACTACGTCCGAAGTGAAAGTCGAAACGTTAATAAAATTATTCTTTCAAGTTAAATTGTGGCTTATTTCCCAGTTAGAATAGTTAATTACAAAATGCCAAAAAGAAACAGCTTCAGAAAAATAGTTTAGATTGAAACAAATACTTACCTCCACTTTTATAAATCGTACCAAATCCCAACAAAACTGTTCTACAGCAAAATGCAGTTTTGGATCTACAATATTCGCTAGGTACATTGCGGTTCTAACTGGATATAATGTACACGGAAAACACTTAATAAGGACCTCATTAGCTTGAAAGTCTTCTAAGTCGTAAGTTTGAATTTCTAGCGTCTGTCCTATTGTACAAGTTGCATAACATTTATTCAACATTTTTAACATCTCTAAAAAATGCGGATGTGTTTCAAAATATCGGCTGAAAAGGTAGGATGCACTCGATTGTAAAAAGAGGGTGTCTAATATAGCTTCTTTTATTCCCACTTGCTTATGCCATGGTTTTTCATTATATCTAACCATCTGATCATCCAAGATATCATCGTAAACGATCATTGAAGATACTAGCTAAAATAAAAAAAAATATTAAAAGTGTTTACAGATTAAAATTAAATATGCAAAAATACAGTATAGTCCAAAACAAGAATAAAAAACCGCTAGACGCCGTAAAAATGAGTGGCGCATAAAATATTCCAGCTACAAAAGATCTGATATGAAAATTACGTGGCGCGAAAATGGAATTTCATATGATGCAAAACAAAATTTTAGTTTTATTTTAAAATATTTTTCAATAATATTTGCTAAATTTGAAGTAAACGCGCCACAAAAGGGTAACTTTGATACAGTTTGAATTTTGAAACTCTTTTGTGGCGCGTTTACTTCAAATTTAGCAAATATTATGGAAAAATATTTTAAAATAAAACTAAAATTTTGTTTTGCATCAAATGAAAATCCATTTTCACGCCATGTAACATTCATATCAGATCTTTTGTAGCTGGAATATTTTATGCGCCACTCATTTTTACGGCGTTTAGCGGTTTTTTATTCTTGTATCAGGAGTTTTTCAAAGGTATTTATAAATTAAATGTATGATGTTGAATGCAATGTTCCTCTATTACACGTCAAGCTTTATAAATTGTCACCTTTGTTGCATTATCTCCCAAATGATCTAGTGTCCATCGAATGTACTCTAGATTTTTTTCTATTCGAAATAGATTGAAAAAAAAAATATATTGAGATGGCCGGTAAATGAAGTCGGATTGCCCGTTGCCAGATCAAATTTAGCGTCGTAACCACTACATTTACATAAACCATTTGGGGAATAATCGTTAATTGGATTATACATTTGTATCTTAATAACTTCTAAACGGCTTAACCGATTTTGATCAGTAAACATGAGTTTGAAACGTATTAACCAGTAGTATCTGATGGATCTAAGGTCAAGTATGATAACTGAAGCTATTACAGGAATTATTGAGCTTTCGGAACCGTTTTTCCCACAGGAAATAGATTGTATCATATTTATGAAGCCTATAACCTAAAAATTCGAATTTTCCCGGATATGAGGTATACATCGTTAGATTCGTCTTGAGTCCTTCTACAAACGCTAAGTTATTGGCGCAATTCGTACGTTGAAATGTTGAGTAATTGTCGAAAAACCAAAATTTTCAAAGTTTAGTTTTTCAGTTTTTCGGCTATACTGAGCCGTGTATATGTCTGATCCTGACGGCTTAAACACCATTTGAAAGCTTAAGTCAACACTATTGATTTGATGTATTTGCGGTTCTCCTGCCTCTTCGTGATCCGAATATATATACCCCCAAAAAATATGCCGTTTTGTACCTACCAAGTCCTATAGCTGGCTTATGGGTGGTCAAAAGTAACAAACTACACCGGTTCTAAATCGGCCCTGACCCCCTCTTTAAACACAGAGAAACATATCAAATCGGTTTAACTTTCAAACACACATACATACATATCCACAAACATTTTCCCTTTTTTAAATAAAAATTGAGTCACATTTCTAAGCTCTATAACTTTTGAATGGTATAACCGATTTTCAAAATTAGACATGTGTTGGAAAGGTAATGATCAGTTCTATTGGAAGCCGCAAAGGTTGGACAAATTTTTAAACTTTTTGGGAGTTTTGGTGACGAGAACGAAATAGAAGCCCTAAATAGGAAGGGCCGTAAAATCTACACCCTTGGACCAAAATCGATGGTTGACATTTAAATGGGTGAGTCTTTTCTGAACTTTAAGATGGGAGTTGGCCCAATTTTCAATTCAGTCAGATTTAGAAAATCGAAAATTTTGTGTATATATAGTGTCGCGTGTAGGGTGGTGTGGGTGTGCGCCACTGGCGAGAACTGCCGTTCTCTGGTAATGTTCAAAATTAGACATGCGTTGGAAAGGTAATGATCAGTACTGTTAGAAGCCGCAACAGTCGGACTTACATTTTCGAAGTTTTTGGGAGTTTTGGGGACCAGAACGAAAAACAGACCCTAAATAAGAAGGGCCGTAAAATCGACACCCTTGGACCAAAATGGATGGTTGACATATGAATGGGTGAGTCTTTTTGTGAACTTAAAGGTGGGAGTTGGCAAAATTTTCAATTCAGTCAGATTTAGAAAACTGAAAATTTCGTATATATAATAGTGTCGCGTGTTATAGGGGGGTGTTTTTCTGCGCCACTGGCGAGAACTGCCGTTATCTGGTAATCTTTCCGATATAAAACTAACAGCTTCGATAACTAATAGATCGAAAACTATTAATTTTATCAAAAAAATGTATAATGAACATTTTTTGCTTATAATTAATATTTTTACCAGCATTTGCGGTCAAAATATAAAAAAAAAATTCCACCTTCGAGATGAGGTGGCAACCACCCCATGGTAAAAGCGTCTTTCGGCATCATATAGATTTTGATCCTTGGACTATCCACTACTTATTGTCAAATTTTTAAGCAAATCAATCCATTCTGTAAAAATTGCTAAGTGAAAAATTTCAGTTCCTGGACTAATTATACTTTTGGAGCTCTATAACTTCTGAACGACTTACCTGATGTTGATCACTAAACATTAATTTGAAACATATTGACAAGTAGTATCTGATGCATCCAAGATCGAGTATGATAACTGAACGTATTACAGGAATTATTGAGCTTGAAAAACCGTTTTTTTTTTCATAAGAAATAGATTTGATCATATTTATGAAGCCTATAACTTAAAAATTCGAATTTTCCCAGATATAAGGTATACACTGTTAGACGCGTCCTGAGTTCTTCTACAAACGCTCAGTTATTGGCGAAATTAGTAGGTTGAAATTTTGAGTAATTGTCGAAAAACCAAAATTTTCATATTTAATTTTTCAGTTTTTTGGCTATGGTGAGCACTACGTATGTCTCAGCTTGATCGCTTAAGCGCCATTTGAAAGCTTAACTCAAACCTATTGATTTGGTGTATTTGCGGTTTTCCTGTCTTTCCTTGAACCTAAGATATATACGCCAAAAAATATGCTATTTTGTATTTACCTAGTCCTCTAGCTAACTTACGGGTAGTCAGAAGTCAAAAATTAGACCGGTTCTGAGTCGGCACTCACACCCTCTTGAAACACAGAAAAAAAAATTCAGATCGGTTTAACTTTTCCACACACATACATATAATACAAACATACATACATATCCACAAACATTTTCCATTTTTTAAATAAAAATTGAGTCATATTTCTGAGCTCGATAACTTTTGAATGGTATAACCGATTTTTAAAAATAAACATGCGTTGGAAAGGTCTATGCTATCAGAAACCGCAAAGGTCGGGCTTAAATTTTTGAAATTTTTGTGAGTTTTGGGGACGAGAACGAAAAACAGGCTTTAAATGGGAAGGGCCGTAAAATCCACACCCTTGGACCAAAATGGAGAAGTAACATATGGATGGACGAGTCTTTTCCTAAACTTTAAGATGGGATTTGGCCCAATTTTCAATTCAGTCAGGTTTAGAAAATCGAAAATTTCGTGTATACAGTGAGCACGTAAAGGTTGGAATAAATTCATTTTCTCGAGAATGGATGATTTTGGAAAAAATCCCGAAATAGGTCAATTTTTATTTTTAAATTACCACTTTTTGGCATATATGTCATACTAGTGACGTCACTCGTCTGGACGTGATGACGTCATCGATGATTTTTTTAAATGAGAATAGGGGTCGTGTGATAGCTCATTTGAAAGGTAATTCAATGCTTTATTCAGTAATATAAACATTAACATAATTATTTATACAGGGTGCCCAAAAAAAATTTTTTTTGGATTAAATTTATTGACAAAGAAGAATGTATGTAATTTATTTAATTCAAAATACATTTCACTGCTCTCAGAAAACTGAAAAAAATGTTTATTTGAAAAATAATCATTGTTTTTCGCTTAAATTAAATGTTCAAACTGTCACGAGGCTGGTGGGTGGTGGCTTTGATATTGAATTTAAGCAAAAAACAAATTTATTTGGCAAATAAACATTTTTTCCTGTTTTCTAATAGCAGTAAAATGTATTTTGAATTAAATAAATTACACACATTCTTCTTTTTATGTCAATAAATTTAATTCAAAAAGATTTTGTTTGGATACCCTGTATAAATAATTATGTTAATGTTTATATTACTGAATAGAGAATTGAATTACCTTTCAAATGAGCTATCACACGACCCCTATTCTTATTTAAAAAAATTATCGATGACGTCATCACGCTCAGATGGGTGACGTCACTAATATGATATATATGCCAGTAAGTCGTAATTTAAAAATAAAAATTGACCTCTTTTCGGATTTTTTTCCAAAATCGTCCATTCTCGAGAAAATGAATTTATTCCAACCTTTACGTGCTCACTGTATATAGTGTCGCTTGTAGGGGTGTTGTGCCGCACTGGTGAGAACTGTCGTTCTCTGTGGATAAACAGTAATTAGTGAACTTGTAATTATTTTATTGTTTTAAGAAATACATATTGGCACTTTATTACATGTTCTTAATGTGCTCCTCTTCGATCAAGACAGACTTCATACCGATGTTTTAAGTTTCTTGTCATGTTATGGAATAAGAGTAGCCATAGGCACATAGGTCAATCAAAGACACGACTCGAAGTTCGCGCGTCTTGCTCGTCTTGTACAAAGTTTGCGGCACAAGCGATTACTCTGCGCACACTAGTCAATTCAGTTTGCTCACATCTTCCAACCAGGAAGAACGCATTTTTTATACCAAAATCAACCAAAACGACTATTTCGATCTGTGAAAAGTACTAGTCCTGTCGCTAGGAGGGGGGGGTACAACGGTTGGACTTACCCATGTTTTTATGTAATATTACAAGTAGAACACGAATTTTTTGGGTAACAGTTGATCCGGATATCGATAAGATTGTTATAAACAAAGAACATGAGGAATTACATAACAGCGATTTTTCGCAAAACAAAACATTTTTTTGTATTTTTTGGATCATTCTAAGCAAATAATGTCCTTACAAGTTTTTTCGTAGAATGCATAGTTTTCGAGATAAACGCGTTTGAACTTTCAAAAAATCGAAAAATTGCAATTTTTGAACCCGAATACCTTTTGATTAAAAAATAAAATAGCAATTTTGCTTACTACGCCAGGGCAGATAAATAAAAATGAGCGATTTCAGGGTAAAAATCAATACAGGTATTTGAAGGTGCTAAATCGTAGGGGGGACATAGTTAATTAAAAATACATACAGAGGTACTCGCAAATCAACCTCAGTTTTTTATAAACAAAGGCTAAAATCAGAAAATATGGTTTTTTGCCTGTAGCATTTTTTGTATCATGTTTACAGCAAAAGTTGTATTATGAAAGTTGTGTATCATAAAAAAACAATTAATTTTAATTTTGATTAGTTAAAATCGATAAATAATTAACCGAGATAATTGCAAAAAACCACATTTTTTGCACTATTTTGTAAATGTTAATAACTTTTACTAAATATGACCTAAGGAACATATTGTACCTTAATTATGAGGATATTATGTGCCCTTACTAGAGTGCAAAGTATCAAGAATATCGTTTTGTTAGTTTACGAGTTACGTTAATTGTTTATCCAAAACATTGAATGTTTAAACATCTATTGTTGCCCAAGGGGTATTTTCAGAGCTTTTTAGCCAAGTGGAATGAGTTTTTAAAGACTCAAGCTACTAATAAATTAAAAAAAAATGATACATTTATTATTTAAATGCTCTTAAACAAGTCGTTTAATAAATAGCGAGTTTTTTCCTTATAAACATTTAGAATAACTTTGTTATTTTTCACGACAAATAATTATAATTAGTTGTATCAGAATCGTCCCATCTCTAATTGAATTGGTAAGACGTGTTTATGAGTGCTCGTAACTTTTATCAAGTTTTGTGATTATTACGGCTATAATTAAAAAGCTTTTAAAGCGCCAAAGAAACCATAAAGTGACAAAGTGAAATTGTGCAGAAAGTGAGCCAAGAAAACAAGCAGAATAATTTGTAAGTACAATTTCTTATATTTACATTTATTGAATAGAACAAAAATATCGCTTGCAAATTAAAGAACTATAAAAACCAGAAACTAATTAGTTCTGATAAGGTGACTTGATTTTGAGCCATCGAGGCGGGCTCGCCACTTTTTCGCAAACCAAACTGTTACAAAATAACGATTGGACTATTAAGTAACGGGAGTGAATATAAGTAAGTGAAAATAATCTGTATGTGTACAATTTCTTATATTTATTGGGAAAGAACAAAAATATCGTATGCAAATTAACGAACTATAAATAACAGTAACTATTTAGGTTTGATAAGGTGAAGAGCCTCCGCGCTTTTGAGGCGGGCTCGGCACTTTTTCGCAAACCGAACAGTGACAAAACACCGATTGGACTATTAAGTAACGGGAGTGAGTAATACATGCACGCTGCGCCACAAAAAATGGCTTCGAATTTGTTAACACCGGTAAAAATAATGGATAGATACAAAGTGGATTCGGACGACGACACATCAGAAGACCATAGAAAGAGGAACAGAGAAGAAGAGGAAGAATTGTTCCAAAAAAGTAAAAAAGTGTCTAGATCGCCTAACAAAACCCGTAACGAAGATAATAAGCTCGATCAAATTATTAAAATGATGCATGACTTAACCACAGAAACAAAAAATTTAACAACGGAAGTAAAAGAGATAAAGAATGAACAGAGAAAGTACTGGGAGGAACTAAACGACCTGAAAACAGAATTGGAGAAAGTTAAACAAGAAAACCAAACTAAACACAAGGAGAAGGAAGAAATGAAAAAAGAACTAAACGATATGAAAATACGTGTACAAAGAATAGAAAAGTAAAGGAAAGTAAAGAATGTTGTAATACAAGGCTTGCCAATAGATACAATCGATAGAAATGCACTGAAACAAACTGTAGGAAACTTCATGGAAAAAGAAATGAATATCAATGTTCAAATCGAAGAAGTTATCAAACTGGGAGAAAAAACATGTTTGGTCAAACTACAGAACAAGTTTGAAAAAGAAAAGATCATGCAAAATAAAGCTAAACTAAAACACATAAAAGGCAATAAAGTATATATAAATAATGACATAACAAAAGAAGAACTACAAACACAGAAAAAAATAAGACAAGTCGCAAATGAAGAAATTAATAAGGGTAAAAGTGTTACAATAAAATATAATAAATTAATAATAGATGGAAAAACACACAAATGGAATCAATACAGCAACAAGCTAGAAGAAGACCAGGGAAATCCAAAAAAACTAACAGAAGATGAAAATACACAAACAAAAGCACAAATCACGACAGACAAGGCACAGAAAAAGGAATTGAGCAAGGACGAAAATAGAAATAGAGCAAAAACGAAAGATAAACATGAAATAGACATAAGAGAGAACATATTTATAGGTGCATGGAATGTAAGAACCCTACACGAAACCGGCAAATTGGAGCAGGTAAGCCAAGAGATTGATAAGTACAAATTAGACATTGTCGGACTAAGCGAAACAAGATGGAATGGTAGTGGATCAACCCGAGTAGGTGACCAACAGCTAATGATATATTCTGGGAATACGGATGTAAATGACAAACACGAAAAGGGAGTGGCAATACTGCTAGCCCAAAAGGGGAGAAAGGCTCTAGTAGAGTGGGAACCAGTGTCAGAAAGGATTATTTGGGCGAGACTGAAGGCAAGCTTTATAACATAATAGTAATAAATGTATATGCTCCCACAAATAAAAACGACGAAAATGAGAAGGAAGAATTTTACGAGCAACTACAAACAACGTTTAATAAGATTAATAATAAATATAGAAGAGATATAAAAATAGTAATCGGAGACTTTAATGCAAAAATAGGAAATGATAATAAAGGACATGAACATGTGATGGGAAAGGAGGGAATTGGAGAGAGAAACGACAATGGAAATCGATTAATCGAATTTTGTGAGCAAAATGAACTTTTAATAGGCGGAAGCATCTTTAAACATAAGCGGATACATAAGGAAACATGGAGATCACCGGGAGGAAGATACAAGAATCAAATAGACCACATAATAATTGAATATAAATGGAGAAGCTGGCTGCAAGATGTCAGGAGCTTAAGAGGTGCTGATGTGGGATCAGACCACATGCTAATCAAAGCGAGACTAAAAATGAAATTAGCCAGAGATAAAAACCAAAAAATCAGCAGAAGGAACAAGTACAACGTTGATGCCCTAAAACAAGAATGTATAAGAAATAAATTCAGTGAGAAACTGGCAATTAACCGAACAGTATCACAACAAACTGGAGAGTCAGTCGAAGAAACATGGAAATATTTTAAAGAAGTGATGATGAATACAGCAAAAGAAACAATCGGATTAAAAAGAAGACAAAATAAAAAATGGATTACCAAAGACACTCTACTACTGATAGAAGAAAGAAAAAATATCAAAGAAGAAATTCTACAAAAGGAAGGATCGGAAGAAGAGAGGGCACTTGAAAGGAAATACAAGGCAAAAAACGCAGAAGTAAAAAAACAAGCCAGAAAAGATAAAAGAAACTATATAAATGAGATGCTAAATATATCAGAAGAAGCAGCGAAAGAAAACGACTTAGGAACACAATATACAATCATACGAAACTTAACAGGAAAAGCACAACGAAATATACGAGAAGTAAAGGATAAACAAGGAAATAGAATAAAAAATGAGAAAGGAATAATACAAAGATGGAAGGAATACTTCCAAGAGATATATGCTAAGCATGAAATAACTCAAATCATAGAAGATGAAGTAGAATCACCAGAGCTAGAAGTGAATATTGGAGAAATTACAATGGAAGAAATTGGAAACACCCTAAAACTACTAAAAAATGGCAAAGCCGCAGGAATCGACAATATACCCATTGACATAATAAAAGCAGACACCGAGCAGTCAGTAGAGATGCTACATACACTTTTGAATAAAATATGGACGGACGAAGAATTGCCAAAGGAGTGGAAAGAGGGATTGATTATAAAAATACCCAAAAAAGGAGACCTGAGCAAATGCAACAATTGGCGTGCAATAACACTACTAAGTGCCACATCCAAAGTGCTGACCAAAATCATTTTGGAAAGATTGAAGCCGGAACTAGATAAAAAACTGAGAAACAACCAAGCAGGCTTCCGTTCCAACCATTCCACTATTGATCACATTTGCACCCTTAGAATTATCTTGGAACAAACAAATGAATGGAATAAAGATATAGATGTGAGTTTTATCGACTTCGAAAAGGCCTTTGACCGTGTAAATAGGGCACAGATGTGGAAAATCCTTAGATTATATGGGATACCACAAAAAATCATAAACTTTATTAAACTCTTCTACGAAGGATACAAAGCCAAACTAGAACATTCAGGTGAAGTAACAGAAGAAATATCCATAGAAAGTGGAGTCAAACAGGGTTGTGTACTATCCCCTACCCTATTTCTTATTATGATAGATTGGGTAATGAGGAAAGTAATCGACGATCGAACAGGCATCAGGTGGAACCTTTTCAAACAGCTAGAAGATCTCGAATTTGCAGATGACATCTGCCTTATAACTGAACACCGAAATCATATGCAAGCAAAAATTGACAAATTGGCACAGTACTCCGACACGATCGGACTTCGAATAAACACAGAAAAAACTAAACTTCTAAAAAATAATAACCATCCAAATAATAAAATAATGATAAACGGTAAAGAAGTAGAAGAGGTAGACAAGTTCACATATCTGGGATCTGTCATGGAAAGGAGCGGGGGGTGTAAAAAGGATATACAGACGAGAATAACAAAGGCGCAACACGCATTCAACGCTTTAAATAAAATTTGGCAAACAAACGAAATATCGGAAACAACAAAAATTAAAATATTTAACAGTTGCATTAAAAGTATACTGCTCTATGGAGCAGAAACATGGAAACAGGACGAAAATACAACTAAAAAACTACAAACATTTGTAAACAAATCTCTAAGAAAAATCCTGAAAATATACTGGCCAAATAAAATAACTAATACAGAACTATGGGAAAGGACAAAGCAAACTAACGTATCTACTACAGTCAAGGAAAAAAATGGAAATGGATCGGCCACACTTTAAGGAAAGACCAAAGCAGCATAGCAAGACAAGCACTTGAATACCAACCAGAGGGGAAAAGAAAGAGGGGCAGACCAGACAACAGCTGGAAAAGAACAACAACGAGAGAACACGAAAAAATTGGACTAAGATGGGGCGAAGTCAAAAAGAGAGCAAAAGATAGAAGACAGTGGAGGGAATTAGTTCACAATTTATCCAGAGAATAAAAACAAAAGAAGATGCGCTGTCCCGGCCAGACAGCAATCTTACACTTTTGGCCAAGAAACGCATAAGCGCCCAATACTCCACAAGGAGGGATGGAACGAGAGAGAGAGTTGTGTCAGAAAAGTGGTAAAAAAACACACATTAAAAACAAAAAATAAACTTTCTATGACCAATAATACCCAACTTATACTTTTTTTTTTGAAAAATCATATCAGTATTGTTTATAAATATTAAGAGTCGAAATTTGCAAAAAATCATAATAGACATCTATATTTTACATTGCAATTAATAACTACAGTATATCTTGTATTTAAAATGAGTAATAACCCTTTAAAATGAAGGTACTCGAGCTGACTTAACTGGGACCGTGTGATGGGGAAGGATCTCTGAGTCCGCTTTCGCGCTTCGAGATTTTGGTATTGAAAGTTCAAATTGGAGCACTTGAAAATTTTTACAATAACTCCGCTTCCAGAGAACGTAGAGCTTTCATTTTTTTTAATTGGGGTAACTGGACGAAATAATAACGACTAGCTAATTTCCATTCACCGGAAAAATCGGGAAATTCTGGAAAATGGACTTTTTTATTCAACATTCATTTACAACGTTAACACTAATATATTTCAATAAATATTTTCATAACATATTATAAATTTGTAAATAAATAATAAATGTACAGTATATATATCTTTATATATATATACAGGGTGGTTCATCGTATTTGCCTCGGTCTCTGTACGGAAAACGACTTGATATTTAAAAAAATATTCTTGACAGCAATTTACAGGGCAATTAACACTACAATCTAAAACTAATGAAAATTATACAGGGTGCTTCAAAAAAGAGGGGTATATTAAAGTTATATTTTCTCTTATGGAACACCCTACTCGTGAGCCACTTTTGAATTTTCCTTAAAAAATAAGCTATATTTTTATAAGGGTTTCCTACACGTAAATACATGGTGTTTTGATTTATTTCAATTTTTATAAGAATGTAAGGTTTAAGAAAAAAAAAAATAATATCTACGAATCTAAGAATCCGTGACAAATTTTTTCTTGGATCTTTATAATAGACTATTCAGCATATTGGAACAGATATTTATTGTAATAATATTTATAATTATTTAATCGTACATTTTTAGATTTAAAAATTAATTAAAAACAAAAACATTCAACAAAACTGAAAACATAAACAAAAACATACCTCATTATAGGGCCAAAACTAGTGTTAATGTGTATCTACAAAAACACATATTAAGTATGTGTTTTTGTGTTTTGTGTTTCTCCACAATACACCAGGGTAGAAAAATAAATATGAGCGATTTCAGGGTAAAAATCAATACAGGTATTTGAAGGTGCTAAATCGTAGGGGGATATAGTTTATTAATAATACATACAGAGGTACTCGTAAATCGACCTCATTTTTTTATAAACAAAGACCAAAGTCAGAAAATATTAGTTTAGCATAGTTTACAAAATCTCAAGAAGATCTGTTTGTTAGTTTACAAGTTATATTAAATGTTTATCCCAGACATCGAATATTTAAACAATCATTGTTGCCCAAGGAGTGTTTTCAGAGCTTTTTGGCAAAGTGCAATGACTACTTAAAAACTCAAAGTACTAAGTAAGTTAAAAAAAATAATATATTTATTTTTTAAATGTTGTTAAACAAGTCGATAAAAAAATGGTAAGTTTTTTCCTTATAAACAATTAGAATATCTTTATCATTTTTTCTGATAAATAATTATAATTGGATGTGTCAAAAAGCTGGTAAAAAAATGTACATTAAAATGAAAAAAAAACTTTCTAGGACCTACAATAGCCAAGTTATACTTTTTTTTTGAAAAATCACATCTCTATTGTTTATAAATATTCAGAGTTGAAATTTTTAGAGCATGGTAATAAATATCTGTATTTTATGACAATTGATAAGTACGAACTATCTTCTATATAAAACGAGTAATAGCCCTTTAAAGTCAAGTTACTCACGCTGACTGAGCTGGGACCGTGTGATATGGAAGAATGTCGGAGTCCAGTTTCTCGCGTTGAGATTTTGCTATAAAAAGTTCAATTTGGAGCGCTTGAAAAATTTTACAATATTTCACCTTCCAGACAACGTAGAGCCTTTAATTTTTTTTGGGGTAACTCGACGAAAGTATACCAACTAGCTAATTTTCATTGGCCGAAAAAATCGGAAAATTCTGGAAAATGTATTTTTTATTCAACATTTACAACGTTAACACTAATACATTTTGATAAATATTTTCATAAAAAATTATAAATTTGTGAATAAATATTAAAATATAATTATAGTATGTATACAGGGTTGTTCATTTTATTCGCCTCGGTGTCTGTACGGAAAATGAATGGATTTAAAAAAATTCTTCATAGAAATATACAGGGCCATTAACACTACAATTTAAAAATAATATGAATTATACAGGGTGCTTTAAAAAAGAGTGGTATATCAAAGACATATTTTCTATGGAACACCCTACACCTGATGAAATTTTTGAATTTGCCCTTAAACAATAAGCTAGACTATACCTAAGTGCAGGGTGTTTTGATTTATTTCAATTTAAAAAAAATGTAACGTTTTAGAAAAAAAAATAAACAGGTATTTACGAATCTAAGAATTGGTGACAAATTTTTTTTGGATCTTCATAATAGACTATTTAGCATATTTAAGCAGATTTTTATTGTAACAAAATTTATAATTACATGATCGTACAATTTCAGGTTTAAAAATTAATTGAAAACAAAAACGTTCTAAAATTGAAAAAAAAATGTATAGATTATAATTATTGATCTTCGTTAATTCTACACAGTTTTTGTACAGGTTCATCAATTTCTTCCACATTATCCATAATTTCTTAAAATAAATCAATTGTACCGAGCTTTGCATAAATTGCAAATATGATACTGATGAAAAAAGATGCTACAACCTTTTGACAGTTATTATAGATGACAAAAGTGAAGTTGAAGAAGATTTGTTTAAAAAAATTAGGGATAATGTTTAAGAAATTAATAAATTTGTACATAAACTGTGTATAATTAACGAAGATCAATAATTATAATCTATACATATACATTTTTTCTTAATTTGAGAATGTTTTTGTTTCCAATTAGTTTTTAAATCTTAAAATGTACGATCAATGGCCGGTTTCACCAACGACGAATAGTAGTTTATTCTATGATTAAAGTTATTCGACCAATAAACTGACATATCTCCATTTTACTAACGTCAAATAAGACTTATTTTATTTATTTAACAAAAAAATACTTACTCTTTGACTAAATTGGCAAGTTAATCTGACTGTAAATATTTAGAAGAAAGTAAATTCGCCAGTTTCACTTTAAATTATTAAAATTATATTTAGTCCTGTCACCAGGGGGGGTACAACGGCCTCTTTAATTCAGATGGACTTACCCAAGTTTTTTTTATATACAGTCGAACCCGCTTATTAGAATACCGGTTCTATACCAGAACGATTTTACTATGCACATATGATCGGTTATTAGAATATCCCTGTTATAGGAATACTTTTGCTTGGCACGAAGGCTATTCCAATAAGCGGGTTCGACTGTATTTTGACCCGTAGAATACGAATTTTTTGGGTAACAGTTGATCCGGATGTCGATAAGATTGTTATAGACAAAGAACTTGAGGAATTACATAACAGCGATTTCTCGCAAAACAAAACATATTTTTTGTATTTTTTGGGTCATTTTAAGCAAAAAATATTCCTACAAGTTTTTTCGTAGAATGCATAGTTTTCGAGATAACCGCGGTTGAACTTTAAAAAAATCGAAAAATTGCAATTTTTGAACCCGAATAACTTTTGATTAAAAAATAAAGTAGCAATTCTGCTTACCGCATTTGAAAGTTTAAGTCAACTTATATATCGGTTTTGATTATTTGAATTGCTAAAAATTAATTTTTTTATTGTTAAACAAATCTATAAATACATAGTGTTTCCCGTACCTAATACATGCGTTTTAACGCATGCTACGTAGAAATTGCCTCGCTTGCACTTATAGCTACTCTACTACCTACTCGTTCGATTTTAAATGAGAAATCATTGAAAACATCACTCACATACTAGGTGTTTATAACTTTGTTTAACAATAAAATAATAAATTTGTAGCAATTCAAATAATCAAAACCGATATAATTTGACTTAAACTTTCAAATGCGGTAAGCAGAATTGCTACTTTATTTTTTAATCAAAAGTTATTCGGGTTCAAAAATTACAATTTTTCGATTTTTTGAAAGTTCAACCGCGGTTATCTCGAAAACTGTGCATTCTACGAAAAAACTTGTAGGAATATTTTTTGCTTAAAATGACCCAAAAAATACAAAAAGATATTTCGTTTTGCGAGAAATCGCTGTTATGTAATTCCTCAAGTTCTTTGTCTATAACAATCTTATCGACATCCGGATCAACTGTTACCCAAAAAATTCGTATTCTGCGGGTCAAAATATATAAAAAAATCTTGGGTAAGTCCATCTGAATTAAGGAGGCCGTTGTACCCCCTGAACAATATCCCTTCGTTGGCTCAGTGTAGATGGTCTTTAAGTTGTGATGGAAACACCGAATAATAGTAACAGAGTTTATTGATGAGACTTACACTATGGATGTTGACCCGGGGTACTTTGAGTAGAGACTTAAATGATGAGCGTTGAAGACAATCACTCGCGTTAATGAATTAATAATAATTAAATTTCTAGACAAGAGATCTTAGTTTTATATAAGTTTAAATTGGGTCAATGTAAACACGGGCCCCGCGTGATTTTGTGTATTTAATTAAGGTAAATTGTTTATCTTATGTCAGCAACTTTTGGCTGATGTCCAAATTATATTATTGTTAATTGACCAAATGTGTATGTAATTTAATTAATTACGTGTGTGTGTTTAATAACAAATAAATGCATTCGATCTACTGGGTGATAAAATGATACTGTCCAATTTCGGATATGAATACCGAATATTTGATATTGGACATACTGCGGACTCGGGCAAAAACTGGCCCAAGTGTCAATACTCAAAGTTTACATATAAGTATTACATAAAATAGTCAAATTCAAACATGTTAATAAATAAATAGTTTAAGAATAATCAACAATCTTCCAACCGTACTCTAGCTATCAATGTCCGACTCTATCTCTAGATTAAAATTAGGGCAATTGGATGAAAATGTGGAGAGTGGGATGTCGGCCTTTGAAGTCGACGGTACATTGTTATGCCGATTACTACTTAATACAGGTACTTCCTGTTCGTTAGTCTGAGTATGTGGATTCCCTGAACGACATAGTCGTACAACAGGACGGTATTTCCATAACGTGAGTATCCCAATTATTACCATTATAGTAATGGTCCCGGTGGCTACAAAATAATGCCAATTAGATTCTGGAATCGATTGCCACTGCGTATGCGTCATTTCTTGTTCTAGACTTTCCTCCTCAAGTAACGCGTGACGTAGCTCTCCTCCTGGTATGTCCAGGTAGGTGTTTAGAGGCATGTTAAACCTGCGGGGTGTCCTCGCCACCAATTGGGCCACGGGAGTGATTGGCGCCTTCAGGTAGCTTGTTACCGCTCTCTCCATCCCACTGCTAGTGGGGAGTAATGTAATATTTGTCGTTTGGGCGATACATTTGGGTGAAAGTTTCAGGAATGTGACTCGTTCCAGTACTCTTTCGCTCCGATTTCCATCGCAAATAATGGATATGTGTATCGTGACTGGCGTGATAACGAGCCAGAGGTTGGGGGTACCCATCTTACTCCATTGAGCTGTCTGTATTGTCCTGGCTACCACTGGACATGTGCTATTCTTAGATCGCTCATAAATTTCTTCAAGTATGCAGTTTGGTTGGGTATCCATGTTCCTTATAGCCGTTGGTGAGCACGCTATCTGCGTCTTTGTCAACAGTAAACATCTTTCCCTATCTTCTGCGGTCAATTCGAAGTAGTGCAGTGTGTTATAATCTACGACCAGTAGATTCCTTGGGGCGACAAATGTGCGCAACACCGACCCCTCAACGGTAAGTGGTATGGCCGTGACTTTCAGCATGCTGTACTTAATTTTCCCTGTCACTATGAAATAGCCGATGACTGTTATATATCTGTCGTCATGACTGACTTCTGTTTCTATAATGGGCTGTCGTCGTATTTCGACCCCTTGTGGCAGTATCTGCCCTGCTTTCTCTATCAATTTGTTTATCTCACCCGGTTTCACTATATCAATGAAGTGTCCGTGGTTATAGTGAAGGTTTAATATTCCCTCGTAAAATTGAGTATATTCGTTTATGAATTCCATAACTTGCAACGCTATCGTTTGTATTCGCAACGTGCTATATTCGGTTTCTAGTCTCTGTGCTTTGTCTTCTACTTCGTTAAGTCCTTTAGATATTTCTTGTAGGCCTGTGATTAGTGCTTTGTTAAACTTGTTCATTTGCTCGTTTATCCTGTTCTCTGTGTGATTGATTGATGTTATTGTTTCTAACATTATCTTCGCTTGATGCTGTGATCCCTTTATTAGCTCCTTTTGGTTATTGTCTAATGCTTCAATGTTACTGTAGGCTTCGTCATTGACTCCAAATACTGAGGTTAATATTGTTCCTAATATTCCTCTTCTTTCCCTTGCTTTTATTTCTACTGTCAACCCCTCGCTTACTGATTCCGCCTTTCTTTGTCCTTCCTCTAACTTCCCTATTATATCCTTACAATTCACGATTTTTATATCCTGACATAGTTCTCGTACTCCTTGTATCATATTTCCTATTAGTTGGTGCTCTGTTCGAATTCTTCCCTTTTCTAGTAACACCTTTATTCGAAATGTTCCCCGGTCTATAACGACCTCTCCAAGATCTTCTGTGAAAAATCCTGGTTCCGGATTATATATTTTATATGGTTCTGCCTTTATGGGTTTTAACATCGTTAAAAACATTATAGCTACTAGTATTTTCTTCCATCTTAGTGCTGCTGCCTTCTTCGGCTTTTCCTGTTTCTCTTCTTCCAGTCGTATTAGTTTATGTATGGGTCTTTTTGTCAGTTTCCCGTTCGCCTTTCTCACTGTTACGACTCTGGTTAGTCCCTCCGCTCCAGGGTGTGTTTCTGTTACCCTCGCTAATGGCCATCTGCCTGGAGGTGTATCTTCTTCTTTTATTATAACTATTTCTTCTTCTTTTATGTTAGATTGCGCCTTATGCCATCTATTTCTCTGTTGTAATTGGTGCAGGTATTACTGTTTCCAAATTTTCCAGAAGTCTCTTTTTATTTTCTCCAGTAATCTCCACCTCGTCGGCATCTTCAAATAAGTCGTAAGCTCTTCTTCCAGATTTGGTGATATAATTTCTCTCCCTATAAGGAAGTGAGCTGGTGTCAGGGCTATTTTCCCTTCAGGGTCTTCTGCTGACCCACATAATGGTCTCGAGTTCATACATGCTTCTATTTGTGTCAGCACCGTACTCAATTCTTTATATGATAGAACTGTTTCCCCGATGATTCTTTTCAAGTGATATTTCATTATCCGCACTGCGCTCTCCCATAGTCCTCCGAAATGTGGTGCATATGCAGGTATGACATGCCATTGGGTACCTAGTGCCAGTAATCCTTGTTTTATCTCGTCATCTATTTTTTGATTTTCTTTTTTCAACAAATTTGCTGTTCCTACGAATGTGGTTCCGTTATCGCTGTATACGTTGTTGCACTGTCCTCTGCGTGCCGTAAATCTCTTGAACGCCGCGATGAATGCATCCGTAGACATATCGCTTACTACCTCGAGGTGTACTGCCTTCGTTGACAGACACACAAATACTGAGATGTAGCCCTTATAGCTCCTCTGTCCTCTGCCTCTCGTGGTACTTATTTTTATTGGCCCGGCATAATCTATCCCTGTGTTAGTAAAGGGATGACTCGGGTTCACTCTGTCTTTCGGTAGATCTCCCATTAATTGTTGTGCTGCTTGGCTTTTATACCTCCTGCACCTTAAGCATTTTGCTAGATGATCTTTCACGGTTCTTCTGCCGTTGATTATCCAGTATTTCCTTTTTATATACTGTAGTGTTTGTTGTAATCCGCTATGTAGATTTTTTGCGTGACTATCTGCTATAAGTAACTTTGTTAATGCACTATCCTTTGGCAAAATTATCGGGTGTTTTTCCCCGTACTTTAGATTCGTGTGTCTCAGTCTTCCGGTGACTCTTAGAATTCTTTGTCTATCCAGGAATGGTACCAATGACGCTAATTTATTTTTCTTATCTAACTGCTGTTTCTTCTCCAGCTTCTTTATTTCTTGTTTGAAGTAGGCGTGCTGTGAGTGCTTTATCACCTTTAATAACATTTCCTCTAATTCTTGGACTGTCAGCTGACTTTGTCCACTGTCCTTCTTTTTTCTGCATTTGTCTGCAAATCTCCTACAGTGTGCAAGTACTCTTCTCATTCTTTCTAAATTTGAGAATCTCTCGCATATGTCCTCCTTTATCGTTGTCGTGTGCACCGTTATTTTCGTTTTGACTTCCTCCTCATTTGTCTCTGGTATTTCTTCTGATTCCTGCGTTAAAGTTTTGTTACTAGTCAGCCAAGTTGGTCCCTTCCACCATAGCTCTGCTTCTAATAATTCTGATGCTGTACTTCCACGTGAGAGGATGTCCGCTGGGTTTTCCTTCGTATCTACCTTATGCCAATTTTTCGGTCCTATAACGCCTCTTATTTCCTCTACTCTGTTGGCGACGAACATTTTCCACCTTTTTGATGATCCCCTTATCCAAGCCAGGGTTATCGTTGAGTCTGACCATGCATATACCTCAATGTTTTCCCTATTCAATGCTTGTAGGGTTTTCTTCATTAAATTTGCTAATAGCACCGCGGCACACAACTCGAGCCTCGGTAATGTCATTTTTCCTTTCAATGGTGCGACTTTCGATTTTGCTATCATTAGATTCGTTTTGATTTCTGGGCCTAACACCCTTGAGTAGATTACCGCTCCATATCCTTTCATAGTTGCATCTGCAAATCCATGTAGTTGTACTCTGTTTGTCTTGCTTAAGTTGTTCCACCTGGGCAATGTTATTTTCTCCAGATTTACTAATTGCGCCTGGTATGTATTCCACCTGCTTTGTTGGTTGCTAGTTAATTCTTTATCCCAACTGGTTTTTTGCTCCCATAATTCCTGTATGAACATTTTCGCCTGAATTACTACAGGTGCTATCCACCCTAGTGGGTCGTATAGTTTTGCTACTTCTGACAGTACGTGTCTTTTCGTTATTTTCTTTGCTGTCGTTATCCCTATTTTGAATGTGATTATATCTTCTTTAGGGGACCAGTGTATTCCTAACGTTTTCCGTACTTCTTCTTGTTTGAATTCCTTGGAGTCTACGTTCCTCATTTCCTCCGGTACGTTCTCCATTATTTTTTCTTCGTTGCTCAACCATTTTCTGAGAATGAAACCTCCTTTTCTGAACAGTTGTATTAATTCCTTTTGGGCTATTTCTGCTTCCTGCACTGTCTCCGCTCCTCCTAGTATATCGTCTACATACATGTTTTCTTTTACAATTTTCGATGCCAACGGGAATCTCGCTCCTTCGTCTTCTTGTAATTGCTGTATTGTTCTCAACGCTAAAAATGGTGCTGCGGCCGTGCCGTATGTCACCGTCGTTAAGTTATATTCTTGTATTGGGTCCTTTGTGTCCTTTCTCCACAAAATTTTTTGATATTTTTGGTCTTCTTCTGCCATTCTGATTTGTCTAAACATTTTTTCCAAATCCGCTGAGTATGCTATCTTATTGGATCTCCATCGTAATAGTATATTTGTCAAATCTTGTTGTAATTTCGGCCCTGTGTGCATAATATCATTCAGGCTTACTGCCGATGAGCTTTTACTTGATGCATCAAACACGGCTCTTATTTTCGTTGTAGTACTGTCCTCTTTTCTCACTGGATGATGAGGTAGGTAGTACCCATCTCCCTGGTTTTCTGCTATTACCATATGACCTTGGTTTTCATAATCTTCCATGAATTGTCTGTAATTCGCTTCTAACTGTTTGTCTTTTGCAAACTTTCTTTCTAGTTGCATCAATCTGGCGAATGCCTGCTGCTTAGATTCTCCTAGCTTTGTTACGTCTTCCTTAAACGGAATTCTCACTTCGTATCTCCCGTCTTCATCTCTTTTTACTGTCTGTCGATACATTTCTTCACATTCTTGTTCTTCTACTGATAAACTTGTTTCCTGATTTACTTCTTCTAATTCCCAGAATTTCTTTATTTGTATGTCCATCTCTTGTCTGGATATCATACAGCAAACTTCTGCTTTTGTAGTCTCCTTCTCTCGTGCTATCCCCGAAACTATCCATCCTAGTTTGGTGTTTTGACTCAGGAGTCCATTACTTATTCTGTGCATCCCTTCTGTCAATATGTAACTGTATTCTTTTACTCCTAGTAGTAAGTCTATTTTCCCTACCTTGTAATATCTTGGATCTGCCAGTATTGCATTTTTCTCGTTATAGTCCGGTAGAATTATATCCTGTTCCGGTAAATTCCTTGTTATCTTCGGTAATACTAGTGCTTCTGTTTCCATCTCGAAGTCACTTTCGTAATGAGTTTCGATTAAAAGTTTCATACTCCAATTGGCTGTTTTTTCTCCTGACGAGCCTATCCCGGATATGGTCGCCTGTATGGGCTTCCTTGTTGTTCCTAGCGTCGTCGCAGCTTGTTCCGTTATAAATGCGCATTGTGACCCTTGGTCGATTAATGCTCTCATTATGTGTGAATCTCCTTTCGCATCTCTTATGCGTACAACAGCTGTCGCTAGTAATGCTTCACCTTCCTTATGGCTTGCACAGTTTACTGAATTCTGTCCTCTTTGGTGGTCGTTGATATTCCTATGCCCATTGGTATCTTGTGTATTTTCTCGCCTTCCGTTATTTTGTTCTCTGGCGTTGTATGGATTATTATTTCCTCCTCTGTACCTATTAGCTTGATACCCGTTTCTTCTATTATTCGAATCTCTTCCATTTCTTTCTTGTGTTTGTTCTCCTTTCGTTTCATTGGAGTTTCTTTTGTTGCCTGTGGTTCCTTTCTCATAATGCAACATATGGTGATGGTCTCCGCCACAGTGTCTGCACCTATATTGTACATAACATTGTTTTTCTTTTTTATGTGCTAGGCAGTTTGCACACAATCCTTTTTCTTTTATCTTCCTGTTTCGGTCTCTTACATTGAGTTCCTGAAATTCTCTGCAGTTCGGTACTCCGTGATCTCCGTTGCATATCACGCAACGTGTTCTTGGTTTCCTCCCAGATCCTCCTTGCTTCTCTTGTCTTTTTTCTGACTCCAGCAGTTCCAGTGTCTGGAATCTTCGCTGTAAAAATGTTTGTGTCGATTTGTACGTCGGTATCTCTCTACTGTCTCCAACGTGGTTTTCTTACAGCCTCCTGGTTTCATTGTCCCATTTCGTTATGATAATTCGGGCTACCAATGGGCTCCACGCTTCCGTGTCTGTTCCTAACCCTCCTATGGCTGCCAGACTTTCGTGGAAGGTGTCATGTAGTGATTTCAATGCTCTAGCAGAAGATTCCTTTACTTCCTGTGCTAGTAGCATCCTGTCTATCAATTTAAACAATATCATCCTTGGATTCTCATATCTATCTTTTAGCATGTTCCAGGCCACTTCGTAGTTGGCCTCGGATATGTTTAAGTGTTGTACCATTCTGTTGGCTTCCCCTCTTAGTTGAGTTTTTAGGTACTGCATTTTTTCTGCGTTTGATAACTGGTCGTTTTCATGTATTACTTTAGTAAACAGATCTTGAAAAGTTCTCCACGTTTCATACCTGCCTTCATACACAGGGATTTTTACCTGCGGTAATGTCACACCGTCCCTCCTCTGTGTGCTTTCTGGCCGTTGCATTCCTGGCCTTATTTTCTTCAAGGTTTCCCTGACTCTCCTCTTTAGTTGATTTATTCTCTCTACTTCTTCATTATCTATAGCGTCTAGTTCCTCATTTACTGCTGCTTCAATTATTAGTGTATTCACCTTTTCCATGTATTCTCTTAACTCTGACTGCAGCTCTTCATCCTCCTGCAAATCTTGTTCATTTTCTGGCCGTAATAATTCCTCGATTCTTTGCTTCCTTATCTGTATCTCCTTTACTTTCGGTGCTTTTCCTCTTTTCAGCACCCTTCCATATTCTTCCAACAGGGTTTTCCCCTCAATATATGTCTTAAATACCTGATCATGGTATTTTGTTTCAAAATATTTTTCTTTCGTTATACCTCCTTCTAGCAGCTTTTCGTGGTTATTCAGAAATTTTGCCCAATATTCTTCTAATTTTTCCTGCCTATCCCGGATGTATTGTTGAGTCCTCCGAGATTGAGAATCCTTTTTAGTATTTGAAACTAGTTTCGCTAATTCTGCTCCTATCTCCGCTTGCTTAACGTATACACTTTCCATGGTTATTTTTATAAAATTTTAAATTCAGCGGTAAATATATTAAACAATATGAACTGTATTTTATTTATTAAGCAATGTACTTAAATATGCCTATAATCTCTGGCTAATTGGCTAGTCCAAGGCCATCAAATTCACACAAAAAAAATATCTGCTTATTAACAATTATATTAATTTTTTATACCTGTACTATCACGCTCTCTCGTAAGCCAGAATGTATATAAATAAAAATGTAATTGTATGCCAAGTTTGCAAATTTTTCAACGTTACCGTAGGTCGCTTGCCTGACTAAGTGATTTCTGTTTGTAAATAAACTGAATAGTATTACGATTTCACTAACGCTAAAATTGAAATTCTTTGGTTGGATAATGTAATAAACCTTTGTATTTATAAAAGATCTGTAAATGATATATTTAATATTAATACTGGAATCTTATTCAAATTTGGCAATTAGATATCTATGTGATTAATTTTTACAGAAGTAGGTAAAATATTTTCATTTTCTAAAATAGTGAAAATTTAACTGAAATTATTATATAGAGTGGACTTTTATCGTTCTATAAGTTACGTAGTATTTTAATTTTTTTCGAAATAAAGTATTTAATTGAAATTAAAGCAAGCTATATGTTTATGAACGTTTTTTTTTTTTCAAATTATTTTTCAAATATATTTTTGTCTCTTTATTATTTATATGGTATACATTCTAAAGTACATTATTTTACTATTGATAGAGTGGAGATTGTTGTTCTAGATTGTTGAATTATAATAAAAATAAAAACTTGTTAAATTGTACGATTGTAACAGTTGGAAGATTTTGTAATTATTCAAAAACTTACGGTTTTTTTTGTTTTCTTAGACGTCTAGGGTCCCTCGCTTCTGGTAGGCTCTGCAATCGGCTCTCGGCTATGGTACTGCTCTTAGCTCTGCTATCGGCTCTCGGCTTTGGTACTGCTCTTAGCTCTGCAATCGGCTCTCGGCTTTGGTACTGCTCTTAGCTCTGCAATCGGCTCTCGGCTATGGTACTGCTCTTAGCTCTGCAATCGGCTCTCGGCTTTGGTACTGCTCTTAGCTCTGCAATCGGCTCTCGGCTATGGTACTGCTCTTAGCTCTGCAATCGTCTCTCGGCTTTGGTACTGCTCTTAGCTCTGCAATCGGCTCTCGGCTTTGGTACTGCTCTTCGCTCTGCAATCGGCTCTCGGCTTTGGTACTGCTCTTAGCTCTGCAATCGGCTCTCGGCTTTGGTACTGCTCTTAGCTCTGCAATCGGCTCTCGGCTATGGTACTGCTCTTTGCTCTGCAATCGGCTCTCGGCTTTGGTACTGCTCTTAGCTCTGCAATCGGCTCTCGGCTTTGGTACTGCTCTTAGCTCTGCAATCTGCTCTCGGCTTTGGTACTGCTCTTAGCTCTGCAATCGGCTCTCGGCTATGGTACTGCTCTTAGCTCTGCAATCGGCTCTCGGCTATGGTACTGCTCTTAGCTCTGCAATCGGCTCTCGGCTTTGGTACTGCTCTTAGCTCTGCAATCGGCTCTCGGCTATGGTACTGCTCTTAGCTCTGCAATCGGCTCTCGGCTTTGGTACTGCTCTTAGCTCTGCAATCGGCTCTCGGCTATGGTACTGCTCTTAGCTCTGCAATCGGCTCTCGTTCTCCCGGGTCTAGTGGTCTCTCTCTGAGGGTGTTGCTGGTGTGGACTGTATAGGCTTTCTCAAACTTCCTTGAAGTATTCTTTTTCTCGATAGGACCATGAACAATATCCCTTCGTTGGCTCAGTGTAGATGGTCTTTAAGTTGTGATGGAAACACCGAATAATAGTAACAGAGTTTATTGATGAGACTTACACTATGGATGTTGACCCGGGGTACTTTGAGTAGAGACTTAAATGATGAGCGTTGAAGACAATCACTCGCGTTAATGAATTAATAATAATTAAATTTCTAGACAAGAGATCTTAGTTTTATATAAGTTTAAATTGGGTCAATGTAAACACGGGCCCCGCGTGATTTTGTGTATTTAATTAAGGTAAATTGTTTATCTTATGTCAGCAACTTTTGGCTGATGTCCAAATTATATTATTGTTAATTGACCAAATGTGTATGTAATTTAATTAATTACGTGTGTGTGTTTAATAACAAATAAATGCATTCGATCTACTGGGTGATAAAATGATACTGTCCAATTTCGGATATGAATACCGAATATTTGATATTGGACACCCCCCCTGGCGACAGGACTAATTGAAACAAAATATAAACTTAAACATCTAATACATTTTATTGGACGAATAGCATTCATTGATTTATTTGTTGTTGGTGAAATTGGACCTAAGTAATTATAAATTTTGTTACAATAAACATCTGTTTAAATATGCGAAATAGTCTATTATGAAGATCCAAGAAAAAATTGTCAACGATTCTTAGATTCGTAAATATTTATTTTTTTCTAAAATTTTACATTTTTCTAAAAATTTAAATGAATTAAAACACCCTGTACTTAGGTATAGTCTAGCTAGCAGCTAGCATATTGTTTCAATTTAAGCAATTCAAAAATTTCATTAGGTGTAGGGTGTTCCATAAAAAATATATCTTTGACATACCACTCTTTTTTGAAGCACCCTGTATAATTCATATTATTTTTATATTGTAGTGTCAATGGCTTTGTATATTTCTATGAAGATTTTTTTTTAAATCAAGTCGTTTTCCGTACAAACACTGAGGCGAATAAAATGAACAACCCTGTATATAAATAAATATATAGGTACATACCATAATTATATTTTAATATTTATTCACAAATTTATAATATTTTATGAAAATGTTTATCAAAATATATTACTGTTAACGTTGTAAATAGAATATTGAATAAAAAAATCCATTTTCCAGAATTTTCCGATTTTTCCGGTCAATGAAAATTAGCTAGTTGTTATTCTTTCGTCGAGTTACCCCAATTTAAAAAAAATTGAAGGCTCTACGTTCTCTGGAAGCTGAGATATTATAAAATTTTTCAAGCGCTCCAAATTGAACTTTCTATAGCAAAATCTCGACTAGAGAAACTGAACTCCGACATTCTTCCATATCACACGGTCCCAGCTCAGTCAGCGTGAGTAACTTGATTTTACAGGGCTATTACTCGTTTTAAATAGAAGATATTTGGTACTTATCAATTGTCATATAAAATATAGATATTTATTACCATACTGTAAAAATTTCAACTCTTAATATTTATAAACAATAGAGATGTGATTTTTCAAAAAAAAAAGTATAACTTGGCTATTATTGGTCCTAGAAAGTTATTTTTTTCATTTTAATGTGCATTTTTTTACCAGATTTTTGACACAACAAATTATAATTATTTATCAGAAAAATGGCAAAGATATTCTAATTGTTTATTAAGAAAAAACTCACCATTTTTTTATCGACTTGTTTAACAACATTTAAAAAACAAATAGATTATTTTTTTTAATTTTCTCATTACTTTGAGTCTTTAAGTAGTCATTGCACTTTGCCAAAAAGCTCTGAAAACACTCCTTGGGCAACAATGATTGTTTAAACATTCGATGTCTGGGATAAACATTTAACATAATTTGTAAACTAACAAACAGATCTTCTTGAGATTTTGTAAACTAATAAAGGCATTAATGCCCGGTTGCACCAACAGATCTTAAGCTTAAGTCGAGAATATCATAAGAATTAATATAATATAATTATAATATATTACAATGAGAATACCATAATATAATAATAGATATAATTGATAATAAGGTAAGAATCTAAAAGTATGGTGCAACGTAAGTGATATTAAAGGAGGCCCTATCTATAAGTAGAGCTTAGCTAAGCTGGAGCTTAAGATCTGTTGGTGCAACCAGGCATTAATTACCTTATGATCAAGGTACAATAAGGTCCTTACCACATATTTAGTAAAAGTTATTAACATTTCCAAAATAGTGCAAAAAACGTGGTTTTTGCAATTATCTCGGTTAATTCTTGATGGATTTTAACTTGTAAAAATTTAAATTAATCGTTTTTTTGTGATACACAACTTTCATAATACAACTTTTGCTGTAAATATGATACTAAAAATGCTATAGGCACAAAACAATATTTTCTGACTTTGGCATTTTTTATAAAAAAATGAGGTCGATTTACGAGTACCTCTGTATGTATTTTTAATTAACTATATACTCCCTACGATTTAGCACCTTCAAATACCTGTATTGATTTTTTTCCCGTTTTTATTTTTCTACCCTGGTCTATACTGAATTTGAAAGTTCAAGTCAAATTATGCTGGTTTTGATTATTTGCATTGCTAAAATTAATTTTTTTTATTGTTAAACAAAGCTATAGACACATAGTGCTTGAATGATGTTTTCAATGCATTTCTCATTTATGTAAAATCGAACGATAGGCGCGCTACAAACAGGCAATTTCTAGATAGCAAGCATTAAATAGTATATTATGCAACGAGTATTTAATGATGGTCATTATGAAGCGAGTATGAGGGATACGAAACGAGCCGTATGCGGTGAGTTTCGTATAGAGTACGAGCTTCATAATGACAATTAATGCAAGTTGTATACACTATTTTTTCTATGATCATTCACAACAAAAAATATATTCAAATTAATTAATTTTGTAACAGAATCAAATTAAATAGTTTATCAGTTTGTCAGTTTGTTTACATAATGAGAACTGTCAAAGCGTATGTATTTGACTCGCCAAAAATCTGTATCTTAATGAAAATCAATATAATGAAGTTCATTATGATACAGGTAGTGACATCATAATTGATATATTCTAGTATGAGAATAGAAAAACACTATTTATTTATATATATTGTAAAATCCAGAGATACGGGATGCAGCCAGAAAGCAGTTTCTTAACGAAAAGTCTTGGATTTAAAATATTTTTTATTATTTTTATTTCAGTTATATTAATTGTTTTAATTGTAGTAAACTTTGTATCTAGGGCTTTTCGTCTTCCTCGTTTTACGAGAGATGTCGCTGTTTTGCGTCTCAAAGGTGGAATCATTGCTTCGCGATGTTTTCCCTTAAATAGGCAGGCTGTTGATATTTGGTTTAGAGTTGTGACGGCATAGCTCCACCGAGGAGGCATGAGTTGCTGAAGGTGAATGTGGAGATGGTGGTCCAACTCTGAATCAAAGAAAAACAGGAACTGCCTTTCTCCTTTTTCATCTTCACTCAGATTTGAGTACCAAAAACTGTCTTTTGGCACATTTCCCAGACGAAATCAATGCAAATACGTGACCGTGTCCTTTATTTGCTTTATTCTATATTCGTCATCTCTGTGCTTATATATTGTAAAAGCCAGAGATACAAAACGCAGCCAGAAAGCAGTTTCTTAACGAAAAGTCCTGGATTTAAATTATTGTTCATTATTTTTATTTTAGTTATTTTAATTATTTTCATTGTAGTAAACTTTGTATTTAGGGCTTTTCGTCTTCCTGATTTTACGAGAAATGTCATTGTTTTGCATCTCAGAGGTGGAATGATTGCTTCGCGGTGATTCTCCTTAAATAGGCAGGCTGTTGATATTTGGTTTAGAGTTTTGACTGCATGGCTTCACCGAGGACGCATGAGATGCATAAATATCTATCTGGAGATGGTGGTCCAACTCTGAATCAAATAAAAACAGGAACTGCCTTTTCCTTTTTCATCTTTACTCAGATTTGAGTACCAGAAACTGTCTTTCTCCTCTTATCCCAGATGAAAAGAATGCAAATACGTGACCGTGTCCTTTATTTGTTTTCTTCTATATTCGTCGTCTCTGTGCTTATTCATTGTAAAAGCCAGAGATACGTGATGCAGCCAGAAAGCAGTTTCTTAACGAAAAGTATTGGATTTAAAATATTGTTTATTATTTTTATTTCATTTATTTTAATTCTTTTTATTGTAGTAAACTTTGTATCTAGGGCTTTTCGTCTTCCCCGTTTTACGAGAGATAAATAATAAAATAACGACAAAATAATAAAATCAAATTTCACTATACAATGTTCAAATATACCAATGACGTAATATTAATATTTACGTCGCTGAAAAATACTAGTCTAGAAATTACAATTGTCCTTTTACCATATAATATTGTGAATATACTGTCGCGATCGACTACTTTTTTGTCAAAGTATCTTTATTCGCATCAATTATTGGTTATCTATTTAGATTATTGTAATCGTCAACCAATTATACATCTACAAGTATAAGTGGTTTTAATATGCAAATACATAGCAAGGAATACACAAGTCCAGTGTAAAATAATCACAAAGGTACGTTTCTTTCTGTCACTTCCAACAGTAATGCGTTAGAGAGAATTCGATAATCTGTGATGCACTGAAAAAAGGCTTTATAATGATGCGTAGGGAGGGAGCAACTGATTGTATCCCCATCGCATGGCGATGGATA
This sequence comes from Diabrotica virgifera virgifera, assembly GCF_917563875.1. NCBI lineage: Eukaryota > Metazoa > Arthropoda > Insecta > Coleoptera > Chrysomelidae > Diabrotica > Diabrotica virgifera. The sequence goes on along the minus strand of NC_065443.1, from coordinate 207,412,004 downwards.
AAAACACTAGTTTATAATAAATGGTTCAAAGAAAATACTTTACCAATCTATAGCACCAGCCCAGAATGCACGAAAGCTTTAACTGTTCTGGTGTTACATTTGCAAATTTTTCAAATTGCAAATAAGAGTGTACTGTGGCAAGAGCACCCGATCGATATCGATAGGGTAGGTCGAAAGTTGTCTTATCCAATACTTTCGAATATCTTTGCCTAATATGGGGTACGTGAACGTAGTCTTCTAGCTGATCATCTAAAATATCTTCTTTTATTTGTGGAGCAACAGCCTGGAGGGCATTTTCCTCGAGAGACCAGTCAAGTTCTGTTCTTCTGTTACTGTATGGTAACCTAAAAAAATACTGGTTATATTGCAGGACATCTAAATCAACTGGGGAAGGAAGTAACGAGCAAAAACTAAGGGCTGGTATAGAAGATAGATGATCAATAAAATTAGTAATACAAGAGTGGAGTAAATAGTCAACAACGTGAATGTGAACAACGTGAACAAGTGAACGTGAACAATGTGACAACGTGAATCTAGTCTTCTAGCTTTCTAGCTGATCATCTAAAATATCTTCTTTTATTTGTGGAACAACGGCCTGAAGGGCATTTTCCTCGACAGACCAGTCAAATTCTATCCTCCTGTTACTATATGGTAACCAAAAAAATACTGGTAAAAATGCATAATATCTAAATCAACTGGAACAAGAAGTCACAAGCAAAAACCAAGGGAAGGTATAGACGACAGATATATACAAATAAAATTGGTAATTCAAGAGTGGGCCCAAAAGTCAATAACGTGAATGTGAACCACGTGAACATGTGAACGTGAACAATATGACAACGTGAATATATTCCTCTTGCTGATCATCTAAAATATTTTCTTAATTTTTAGAACAACATCCTGCTGGGCTTTTTACTCGGCAGAGGAATGACAATCCAGTTCTGTTCGCTGGAATCCTAAAAAAGTTACTGGTTATAATGCAGAACATCTTAATAAACTGTAAAAAGAAGTAACAAGCAAAAATTAAAGGGCTGGTATAGAAGACAGATGTATACAAATAAAATTAGTAATACAAGAGTGGACCAAATAGTCAACAACGTGAATGTAAACAACGTGAATATGAACGTGTACATGTGAACGTGAACAATGTGACAACGTAAATGTAGTCTTCTAGCTTTCTAGCTGATCATCTAAAATATCTTCTTTTATTTGTGGAACAACAGCCTGAAGGGCATTTTCCCCGACAGACCAGGCCAGTTCTGCCCGCCTGCAACGTAAAAAAATTTACTACATAGTTGTATAGCGCAAATAACGCAAAAATAAATATTTTATTGACTATTTCACTAGACTGTTTTTAACTGATAAAACGTCGTAGCAACGCATCGTTACCTGCTGACAAAACTCCTTAAGCCTGGGTTTCCTCGAAAGCGGCACCGACAAACAGCGACCGTAGCACTGCGATGAATTACGTCAGATTACGGTGAAAAATTCAAGGTTCTTCACTGTGAATGGGTGTGTGTGTGGGCAATGGAATGTGCAAGCTCAGCAAGCGGTGGCTTCCAACGCATCCTTGGAAACCAACGCTATTATTTTGCATGGTACAGTTTTTTATGATGTCATTCATCGCAGTGTTACGATCGGAGGTTGTCGGCACCGCTTTCGAGGAAACCAGCGCTTTAGCGACGTGATTTCTCAGCGACAAAATTATGACAGATCCGTCACGAAAGTGTCTGGTAGTAACAAATAAATAAAGATTATATTTCGTTGATATGGTGCATTAATTGTCTCGTGAAATAGTCTTGTCGAATATTATTCGAGAGAAAATTATTTACCGGCAAAATTTTCTCCTGGTTTCATTCAAGTTCGTTGCCTTTTGGTAATTTTCGCTTATGAAATTTTGACAAATTTTTGACTCGACTGATGTCTCGTGATTTAAGTCAAAATTTTATTTGCCAAAATTGCCAGGCAACAAACTTTCATACCAGTCGAAAATATTGCCGGCAAAATTTTCTCTCTTATATTATATGACATTGTGATATTATATACGACAATAGACAATAATATTCTTAACAAAAATAAAGCCATAAAAAACGAAAGAAAGCTTCTAAAAAAGCTTCTTAGTTTTTTAAAAAAGTTTCTAGTATCAAAAGTAAGCCACTTCGCTCAAGATAAAAATAATAAGCATCCCAAATAGACGATAGCGAATGACAACGAAGCGAAGGGTCAAAAATCGATTTGGATTAAAAATCGATTATCGAAACCCTGGAATAGATCGATTTTTAAATAGAGCACATAGATCCTTACAACTTTTTGCATTGTAATCGTGGTGATGTAAGGAAAAAAGTATACTATATAAAAATAGGTGAAAATGCCTAAAGTAATTACATTTTAAATTGCATAAAGTGTATCCAAACGTGCATAAACATGTCAATGTTACCGGCCAAACCCGATTTCAGGACAAACTAGTTTGGCCTAGGCCAAACTAGTTTGTCCTAACCGCGTTAGGATAAACTAGTATGGCCTAGGCCAAACTAGTTTATCCTATCGCGCGTAGGCCAAACTAGTTTATCCTAGGCGAAACTAGTTTATCCTGATATAAATAAACACACTTCAGGCAAAACTAGTTTGGCCTAGGTCAAATTAGTTTATCCTGATATAAAGACGCACACTTCAGGCCAAACTAGTACGGCCTTCTTCTTCTTCTTCTTGTATTACCTATCCGTTTCGGATGTTGGCGACCATCATGGCAATCTCTACTTTTCACACTGCTGCTCTGAAAATATTTGTGGTGGTTGTGTTGAACCACGTACGTATAATTTTCAGCCAGGAAATCCTTCGCCTAGTACGGCCTAGCCTACACTAATTTAGCCGAGTCGAAAGTAATTTGACGAACATGTAAGGACTTTTACATGCGAGGAATTCCCAAATCATGTCCTTTATAATCCAAGGATGTACTAAAAGTGAGAAATTTGACCTAGGCTGTGTGTCCGTCGGTCCGTCTGACCGCGAATATAACTGCTTCGTCACTATACCAGGTAGAATGACAAATGAGGTGTCAAATAAAAGCTTATAATCCAAGGATGGTACTAAAAGTGAGGAATTTGACCTAGGCTGTCTGTCCGTCGGTCCGTTCGACCGCGAATATAACTGCACACTTTTAGTTTCTCACTTTTAGTACCATCCTTGGATTATAACGTGATTTGGGAATTCCCCGCATGTAAAAGTCCTTACATGTGTGTCCTGGCTGATTTCCTGGCTGAAAAATCTACGTACGTGGTTCAACATAACCACTACAAGTCTTTTCAGAGCAGCAGTGTGAAAAGTAGAGATTGCCATGATGGTCGCCAACATCCGAAACGGATACGCACTTCAAGAAGAAGAAGAAGAAGGCCGTACTAGTTTATCCTGAAGTGTGAATCTTTATTATATCAGGATAAACTAGTTTGGCCTAGGCCAAACTAGTTTGACCTGAAGTGTGCGTCTTTATATCAGGATAAACTAGTTTGGCCTACATAGGCCAAACTAGCTTGGCCTGAAGTGTTTTTATTTATATCAGGATAAACTAGTTTGGCCTAGGATAAACTAGTTTGGCCTACGCGCGATAGGATAAACTAGTTTGGCCTAGGCCATACTAGTTTATCATAAGGTGGTTAGGACAAACTAGTTTGGCCTAGGTCAAACTGGTTTGTCCTGAAATCGAGTTTGGCCGGTAACATCAATACCGGCATTATAAAGGGCCAGATTTTATTAATCGGGGTTTTTGGGGTTGCCGAACGCCGTACGCCGTACGCCATCAGAACCAACACCCGGAGGCATATTTACAGATGCTAGCGTGTGTAGATACCAGGGTGTTGAAATCAGTTAGGGTTCGGAAAAACAGTACATTTACAGATACTAGCGCGGCTCGGTGTCGGACACCGGTGTCTGACACCGGTGTCCGACACCGGTGTCCGGCAACCGGTTTTCAATTGCAGCAAAGCATGAGCCACTAAAATCAGCCAGACACCCAAAAGTGGCTCTTCTGTAGTCGTTCACTTAAAATAATTACACTTTTATAAAAAATAACTTTTTATAATAAAACGTTTTCATTATTTATACGACCCAATATAAAATTATAAACTATTTTGTTGTTTCGTGTTTCAATTTCGATGTCATAATATTATATTTGGATGGCAACGTGGCAATAGATAGAAAACAAAGTGTTTTAATTTTCGCCTGCATTTTACCCGATTTTCGCGTGGTGCAGCGAACATTGAATGCTGAGTGAGTGAAAAAGGTAAGGTATAAACTGTGCCCTACCTAATGCAAGAATAATATAAGTAAAAACGGTAAAAAATAGTATAAAATACTAAACGGACAAATAAAAGTGAGGTTAACAGCTAACAGATAAGCTTATAAACACTGGCGAACGCTGGTCAAATTTCAAGCGGTGTTGCCGGATTTAAAAAAAATAGAAACACCTGCCGAAAAACAAAAGCAATAATTTTGGTGCGTGGATAATTGGGCATACCTCCGCGTGGTTGAAACGGGTGTGCCCAGTTAACGCTACGTACAAAATGGCTGAGAACGAGTATAGTGTGGACGAAAAGACAAGAAAAAGAGGAGATGAATCGGAAGATGAGGCAGACGATAGCAGAAGTAAAAAAGTACATCGGTCGCCTGGGAATGATAGGCAACTAGAAAAAATATTGGAGAGCCTAAATATTATCACAATGGAAATAAGGGAACTAAGAGAAGAACAAAAAGAGTACAGAGCGGAAATGAAGGAACTCAGACAAGAAAATGAAAAGCTGAAACAGGAAAACAGAGAAACCCAACAAAAAGTGGAAGAATTGGAAAATAAAATAGACAGAATGGAAAAGGACAAAAGACGAAATAATATAATACTGCAGGGAGTAGATATGGATACCTACGATCAAAACATAACAAAAGATAACGTCCAAGATTTTTTATGCAATGCACTAAAAGTTGAGACAAAAATAAAAAGCGCAAGAAAAATTGGAAGTAAATCCTGCTTGATTGAGCTCGAAAATGCAACGGACAAAGAAGAAATTATGAAAAATAAAGGCAAATTGAGAGACATAAAGGGAAAAGAAATATATATTAATGACGACATGGACAAAAATGAACGGATGATACAGGGTAAAATCAGAACGAAGGCAAAAGAGGCTAAATTGGAAGGAAAAAACGTCAAGGTAGGATTTCAAAAAATAAAAATAAATGAGGAGGTATGGATATGGAATAAACATCAGCAACAACTCTTAAAAATAGAAAACCAAAACAGAAACCAAAAAAACTAAACGACGTAAATGAAACGGTAGCAACAACGGCAATGGACAAGGAGACGATTGGGATTAAAAACAAGAAAATGAAAACTAATTTGGGAACATGGAACGTAAGAGGCACTTATGAAACGGGAAAACTTAAAGAATTAATTAGAGAAACAAAAAGATATGAAATAGATATATTAGCTTTACAAGAAACAAAACAATTAGACACAGAAATAGTAGAAATAGATGATATAGTATTTTTTAAAAGTGGGGGGAATAACAGATTGCTAGGAACAGGCTTTATCATACAGAAAAGATGGAAAACCAGAGTGATGAATTTCAAGCCGATATCAGATAGAATGTGCACAATCAGGTTAAAAGGGAATCAACGAAACATAAGCATAATAAATGTACATGCACCAATAGAAGACGCCACCGAAGAAGACAAAGATGCATACTATGAGCAACTAGAGAGAGAATATGACAGATTACCAGCATTTGATATCAAAATAGTAATGGGAGACTGCAATGCTAAAGTGGGAAAAGAGGATATATATGAAAATATAACAGGAAAATACAGTAAACACGATGTATCAAATGATAATGGTCAACGAATTATAGGTTTTGCCACAGAAAGACAAATGGTAATAAAAAGCACATACCAACGCAGAAAAGATATACATAAAGGAACGTGGATTTCCCCTGACAAAAGGACAATAAATCAAATAGACCACATATTAATAGAGAAGAAGCACGCCCATAATATAATAAATATAAAAAGTATGAGAGGAGCGGAATGTGACTCAGATCACTTTTTGGTAAGAGCAGCCTATAGAATAAATGCTAATATAAAGAAAGACAATCAAAGGGACAAAGAAATCAAAAAACAATTCAACACAGCAATACTAAAAGATAATATGACACAGAAGAAGTACGAACAACAAATAACCAGCAGACTAAACGAAGAACCAGAAACACTAGACCCGGAAGAAAAGTGGGAAAGCATAAAAGAAGCAGTTTTAAACACCAGTAAAGAAATATTAATTAAAGGTAATAGAAAACAAAAAGCAAAAGAATGGTATGATGAGGAATGTCAAAAAATAGCAGAAGAAATTAGAAAAATAAGAATAAAAAACTTAAGAAATAATAGTGACATTAGCGCACAAGAATATAGAGAATTGAAGAGAATTATGAAGAGAACATGCAGAAATAAAAAAAGAAAATACAACGAAGAAAAACTCAAAGTGATAGAGGAAAAATTCCAAAAAAAGGAAATAAGATCCTTTTACCAGGAAACAAGAAAAATGGAAAGGGGATATCAGAAACATAACCCATATATGAAAAATGAGGAAGGAATATTAATAAATGAACCCGGGGAAATAATGAGAAATTGGCAAACTTATTTTACACAACTTTTAAACAAAAACGAAGAAGAAAGGGGAACAATCCAGGAAATTGAAGATGACCATATAGTAATAGAAACACCTACGAGGGAAGAAATAGAAAATGAAATAAGAGGGCTAAAAAACAATAAAAGCCCAGGAATAACGGAAATATCGGCGGAAATGATAAAGGCAGGAGGAAAAAGACTACACAAGGAGATACATAGCCTGATAAAAAGTATATGGGAAACAGAAAGAATGCCAGGAGAATGGACCAGGGCAAGGATATGCCCCATACATAAAAAAGGTGATAAAATGAGATGTGAAAATTATAGAGGTATCGCGTTGCTAGAAGTCGTGTACAAAATATTGACAAACATCTTAAGAAAAAAGCTGAATCAATACACGGAAAAGATATTGGGCGAATATCAGGCAGGATTCAGAAGTAATAGGTCGACGACAGACCAAATATTTGCGTTAAAAGAAATCCAAACTACGTGCTACGAACATAAAATAGCAGTATACGTCCTGTTCGTCGACTTTAAACAGGCCTATGATACGGTAAAGCGGCAACAGATGTACGCACTAATGAAAGAAATGGGCATACCAAGTAAAATCGTCAGGATGGTAAAGATGACTATGGATAACTCCACAAACGAAATAGCATGGAAGGGACATAAATCAAATAATTTTGAAACAAAGGAAGGATTAAGACAAGGAGACCCACTATCAACGACTCTTTTTAATGTAATACTGGAAGGAATAATCAGGAAAAGTAAAATAAGCACACAGGAAACGATTTTTAAAAATGGCCACCAATGTATTGCATTCGCAGATGATCTAACATTATTATCGACAAGTAAGAAAGAGCTAACAAAATTAATGAGCAATATAATAAAACAAGCCAAACCTTTTGGTCTTCTCATAAATAAGGAAAAGACAAAATACATGATAATGGGAGAAACAGATAAAGAAAATGAAGACAATTTCACATTGGAGATAGAAGGAGAAAATGTATGCGCATTTAAAAGAGTTTCAGAATTTACATACCTGGGTGTAAAAGTAGATGAAAAGGGACATGGGGAAGGGGAAATAAAAGCAAGAATAGCAAAAGCAAACAAAAAGTATGGAGCATTGCGTCCATTAATGAAATCCAAAGATGTGTCAAGAAAAACAAAAATAAGAATCTACAAAACAGTTATCAGACCTACAGCTACATATGCATGTGAAACATGGGTGCTTAAAAAATCAGAAATAGACCTTTTAGAAAGATGGGAGAGGAAAATACAACGAGCAATATATGGAGGCGTGAAAATAGACGGTCAATGGAGAAGAAGAAATAATAAGGAACTTGAAGAACTATATAATGAACCAAAAATAACGACGGCAATCAAAGCACAGAGAATCCGATACTTAGGACACATAGAAAGAATGGGAAAGGCGAGAATGCCAAAAATGGTTCTATTACGTAAGCCAATACAAAAAAGAAGAATAGGAAGACCAAGAAGGAGATGGAAGGACAGCGTATATGAAGACTTAAAACAAAGTAATATTGTAAACTGGAAAGAAAAAGCTTTGGACAGAAAACAATGGAAGGAAGTGGTGAAGAAATGTATGGAAAGACTATAATGTTAAGTGTAGTATTAAGTGTTTTATACAAACAAATGTAATATTGTATATATTATAGTAGTATAGGATATAGCATTATATATAAATATGTAATAGTAATTGTAAGGAAAAATTAAATCTTTCAGCCCTAGGCCTTCACGGCCTGTTGAGCTTAATAAATAATATTATATTATGCAACGAGGATTTAATGATGGGCATTATGAAGCGAATATGAGGGATACGAAACGAGCCGCCTACCAGCAATTTTCGTATAGAGTACGAGCTTCATAATGATAATTAAATGCAAGTTGTATACACGATTTTTTCTATGATCATTTACTACAAAAATATATTCAGATTAATTAATTTTGTAACGCAAATAAATTAAGTAGTTTATCAGTTTGTTTACATCTTGAGAACTGTCAAAGCGTATGCATTTGACTCGCCATTGGTAACTGCGCGTGTGTCACCTTCATCGCAAATGCCATATTGCGATTCTATTGGTTAAAAATCTTTATCGTAATAAAAATCTAATGAAGTTCAATATGATACAGGTAGTGAAATCATAATTAATATAGTATGAGAATAGAAAAAAGAATTTTGTAATCGACTTTTTATAGGCATAATTATTTCTCTAGCGGATTTAAACTCACATAAATCAAAGAAAATATTTAAAATGGTATATATTATGTTACCGGCCAAACCCAATTTCAGGAGAAACTAGTTTGGCCTAGGCCAAGTTTATCCTGATATTAATACGGACACTACAAGATAAACTAGTAAGCTTTTTATAATATAGCTACAATATCAAAATAAATAGATAAACTGAATAAAATACTCTGTAATTGGAAAATCATCATTTTTAGTAAAAGATAATGACTCGTCGTTAAAGTTATTGGACAACTATTAGTAATAGAAACAATCATATTATAAAAAATGGTCAGTGCTTTTTTATAAAAGCAATAATAATTATACCTCAATTATAAACATTTATTTTTCCATGGAGGGTTTTGGTGACAATAATTAGAATTGAGGATTACCGTTGCCTTCTTGATCTTGCATCTGGTTGTGATAGTGGTACAGTTTTTGTTGCATCTACATTTGACAAAACCTTGTCGTGATCCAACTGAACCTCTCGTAGCTGCAACCCTTAACGATATTTCAGTACCTTAGTTTATATTTACCACATCTAAAAAAGTTTGATGGCAAATATCGAGTTCTGATATGAAAACAACGTGGAATTAAGTAAACACTTCTGTTGTATACAGGTATACGAATTTATTAAAATTCTTAAAATTTTTTCACGAGGGAGTGGAAGTACAAAACGTTTTCGGTCAAACTAACCATCATCAGTGTAAACGTCCAGTGTACAAGTAGTTGTAACTAGCCACTTCAATAGGTGTAAAAACCTCTAAATTACATTATTGTTACATTTATATATTAAAAAGTAGTCAACAGTAAGTCGATGTCTTAAGATAAAGTTCACATGTGGATGTACTTCATCCTTGCTCGAGAATTGCACAAGGTACTTGTGTTCAAGTGAGAGGTAGTACTAACGTTGTTTGGTCGGTTACCTCTCACTTGAACACAAGTACCTTTTGCAATTCTCGAGCAAGGGTGAAGTACATCCACATGTGAACTTTAAAATCTTAAAATGTCGACTACTTTTTAATATATAATGTAACAATATATTAATGTAATTTAGAGGTTTTTACACCTATTGAAGTGGCTAGTTACAACTACTTGTACACTGGACGTTTACATTGATGATGGTCAGTTTGACCGAAAACGTTTTGTACTTCCACTCCCTCGTAGATAAATTTTAATTTTATTAAATTCATATATCTGTATACAACAGAAGTGTTTACTTCATTCCACGATGTTCTCTCAAAGATATACAGCCAACTACAGGGTTAACGCTTTTTAAAGTTTTGATATGAATAAAATTAAAAACCTTTTAGAGACATTAATAACTCAAAAAGTTAGATAAATTATTTCTAAAATATCGCTAAGGTTTGCAGGTACGAGAGATTCAGTTCGATCGGACAAGGTTTTGTCAAATGCAGGTGGAAATAAAACTGTTGTACAAAACAGACGAAAGTGCAAAAAGGTAATTATATTCCGCAATTCTAAGTGTCATGAAAACACTCCATGAAAAAATAAATAATATAATTTTTATAATTGTTATGGTATAATTATTGATTTTATAAAAAATACACTAATTATTTTTTATAACATGATTGTTTGTGTTACCAATTGTCCATTAGTTTAAACGACGATTCGTGATCGTTTTAATAAAAATGATTATTTTCCAATTACAGAGTATTTTATTCAGTTTATCTGTTTATTTTGGCTTTGTATGTATACTATATTTTTTATACTAGGCCGTACTATTAGTGTGTCCTGCAGTATCTGTATTAATATCAGGATAAACTAGTTTGGCCTAGGCCAAACTAGTTAATCCTAACGCGTTCAGGATAAACTAGTTTTTCCTAGGCCAAACTAGTTTGTCCTGAAATCTGGTTTGGCCGGTAACATTCATAATATTTATAATATAATAATTAGCTTATAAAATATGAATTTTAATTATATTAACTTTTAATCATTTATTAAACAAATTAAAAAAAAATACGTAACAGAAGGGTTTCGAACTCAGAACCTCTCGATTTTTAGTCTACATTTAGCTCAGTGGCAGAGTGGCCACTAGTTCTGAGCTATTCTGAAAATTTCAGATGCCTAGGAAATATAGAACTATGTTTAAAATGGATTACAAAATTTGTGGAGATCAAGCCAAGTAGTCTAGGCGCCAGAGGGTCACCGTGTCCTTTTTAATTCTGATGGACAGACTCAACGGTTTCTTATGGATTTTTGGCTGCTCATTACGAATTTCGAGGGCGAATTTCGATCCGTGTGGTCAAAAAATTGTTATAAACAATTTAATTGTTTATAAGGCTCTGGCTCAAAAATTAAAAGAGATACAAAAAAATGTTTTAAATAAAATTTGTTCCTTATTAAAAAACGAAGAAAAAAACGTTTACTAAACTCAAATACAATAATTAGAACTCAAGGTATTGTAAAGTTAGTGCACAATGCAAATTTCAAATTGCAAAATAAGTATTTTTCGAAACTTTATCGATCGTGACTCGGCTTCTTCGTACGCAAATGAGTACTAGGAGGTCTCCTTTTAAAGCTTAATTAATAGGTTTCCAAACATAGTTTGTTAAATTATTTTGTCTTTATTTGTTTTAAAGTTATACCCGTTTGAATTTATAATTTTCTTAAAAAAATTGTACATTTATTTGTTTGTAAGGATTTCAAGCAAATTTGAGCCATAAACGTTTATAGTTTACTTAACAATAATGATAGAATAACTCAAAAGGAACAATTTGAGCTTATGAAAATGTTCGAAGTTTATTTTTGGCCAAGATATCGATATTTTAACGGCGCGCTGAGGTGCAAGATCGGCTCATAGTCAAGTAATATCGCGGTAAAGAGACCGATCGACTGCTCTCGTATTACATTATTTTGCTCAGGAGGCCTTGCCTATGCTTGATAAATAATATCAGCTGACTTTTTAATTATATTTCTGAAATGTAAGTTTTTAATGTTTTTTTTTCTCATTTAGTACACAAAATAGAAGACAAAGTAAATAGAATGAAAGGTTATACGAGGTACAGTATGATGATTTAATATAAGAATTATATAAAATTTGATTAGGATCTTCAGAAATGAAAAATGAAGATAACGTATATATACATAGAAATTATAATTTATATGGAGAAGTTAGCACGTGAACCTTTACACTGTGAGCATGAGCCGATCCTGCTCCTCATAGCGCGCCATTAAAATATCGATACCTTGGCCAAACCAAAACCAAAATTACGAACATTTTCATAAGCTCAAATTGTTCCTTTTGAGTTCTTCTATTATTATTGTTAATTAAAGTATAAATATTTATGGCTCAAATTTGCTTGAAACCCTTATAAACAAACTAATGTCCAATTTTTTTAAGAAAATTTTAACTTCAAACAGGTATAACTTTAAAACAGATACAAATTAATTTAACAAACTTTGTTTGGAAGCCTATTAATTTTGCTTTAAAATGAGACATTCTAAGGCTCATTTTCTTACGCAGAAGCCGAGTTACGATAAAGCTTCGAAAAATACTTATTTTGCAATTTCCAATTTGCATTGTTCACTAATATTCCAATATCTTGAGTTCTAATTATTGGATTGAAATTTAGTAAACGATTTCTTCTTCGCTTTTTATTAAGGAAAACATTTTATTTGAAACATTTTTTGTGTCTCTTTTAGTTTATGAGCCTGAGCCTTATAAACAATTAAATTGTTTATAACAATTTTTCGACTACTCGGATCGAAATCCACCCTCGAAATTTGTAATCAGCAGCCAAAAATCCATAAGAAACCGTTGAGTTTGTCCATCAGATTTGAAAAGGGCAGGGTGATCTCTATTTGGCGCCTAGACTTCAGTATATAAAAACGTTAACAATGCTTTGCTGCACGGTGGTGGCCGACAGCGGTGTCAGACACCAGTGTCCTAGTCTGAAAGGGTACTTAGTGAGTTTAACCAGTCTAAATAGTACAAAAAATACAATCAAATGCTGCAAATGACTTACATATGAAAAAAACTAACTTAGTCTGTTTTGCTTGTAAGCCGACTTAGATTTTATTCTATGTTTATTTACAAAAACTACATACCTTTTTGTTTGGTTTGCGAACCTCCGTTTTTGGTTAGACCCGCGGATAATTTTGAGAGCATGTCTTGTAAAATCTCTTTGAAAGATTGTTTTTACCATCATAGTACTAAACACTGTGACTACTTTAGACTTTGTAGTTTTTATATAAGTCAGAAAACTTAAAATCTCAATAGTAGTATAAAAATATGTCCCACCCGGAAGGTGTTTTTCATAGTCGTTAAATAGACATTAGACGGTCGATAGTTGGTAAAATACATCAGTGGCGTATCCAACTTGAGAATTTTTGGGTTTTTAATGTACTGGTTAAGTATACATAATATCCTTCTTACATTAAAATAAACTACAGTTTGCAGAATTTGGTCAAATTATATCAGATAACTATTTAATTTTCTACAGTGGTGTTGAGAAAGAAACAAAGAAACCAGAGCCAAAGAAGGATTCGCTATACCTATTAGTAAACCAGGAACTTGCAAACCATGTAAATATGTTTCAGAAAAATAGTTGTCATAAAGATCACATTAGATAACAAGCCCATAAATGTAATTGCAATTGATGCATCTGAGAACAACAGAGATATAAACACAAGAGAATAGGCTTCTATGAACACCTCCAGAATAATTACAAAAATGAAATTCCAGAGAATGAATATATTATGTTTGTTATGTGTGACTTTAACGGTTAATTGAAAACGGCGATCTTTTGACAAACTTATGCAGTAGAAATTAATTACGTACGTATTAATATTACTTTCTTCCTTCAGAAAGAACAAGATAAGTATATTTTTAAAACTACCGGGATAAAGAGTAAATTTCTTGCCAAATTTTGGATTTAAAAGCACTACGATCGACAAAATAAACGAAGCAATAGGGCAACATAATGTCTTGTGGTTTATTTTTGTATTTGTGAGGTTTTATCCCATTGTCTTAGTTAGCTCTTATAATAATCGCACATTCCCGTTTACTATGTTTTCAATATAATACCCGAATTATCATTTCATTATCAAGATTACATTTTGGTCCAACTGTAAGAAATACTTATATTATTATTTTTATAATGATGGCGTACTTTTTATCTTTTAGCGACAGTGGCGGATCCAGCATCGTTAAGGGGGGTGCCAGTTGGTTAAATTTCTATAAAAATAAATGAATATTTTTATAATCTTTAAATATAATATCACTTTGGGTATGAGAGGAGGGGTGATCGCCCCCATCACCCCTCCCTGGATCCGCCACGGCTTAGCGACCACTTAAGGGGGAATATTGTGCTATTAAGGTAGCATTAATGAAATAAAATGCGTGTAGGTGGCGAAAATATGCAAAAATTGATTTTGGGCCACCACTGTGGCTTTGGGGGGCAAAGAATGTAAAATGTGTATAGGTCATCATAGGTTGTAGCTTACACTGTGTTGTTTTATTTTGCATAAGTACTTTATCAATAAAACAAACAAGTGACGAAATAAAAAACAAAAACTGGAGCCCGCCAAAGCATATCACGAAGTTTACGACGCCACTGTGCCGTAACGGTTGCTTACACGAAAAAAATGAATAGGACCTAATTTTTAGAGTTAATAGTGGTCTTTAACCTTGTATAAGTTTTGTTTAAAAATAATGCATAGGTAATGATAAAATCGTAAAAACATGCTCGCCAAGGGATAGGGGTAGTTTCTGCAGTATATTTTCAAGGATAGGGGTGGTTTCCGCAGGAATGTTGCAATAACCATATATATTTTTGAAAAGCAGAATTGATGAAGCATATGTCCATATGGATCAAAAAGCAAAAAACAAAAAAAAATTCAACCCCCATTTTATTTATTTTTTTTTTGGCTACAGGGGTTGCACTAGGAAATCGCTTTTGGTGTCCATGCATGGGTAATAATAACGTGCACAAAATGATATATGAAGCATATTAATAAAGGGCATTGTGTGTGAAGGATTTTAAGAAAATCACTTTATTTAATAATTATTCTTTTTTTTTTTGGGTGGTTCCGAGGAAAAAATGGGGGTAAATTATACAAATTTGTAAATAGCACCAATACGTGGGTAATCTCTGAAAGTCTTTTTACTCTAGTATAAACGGTTCAGATGGTATAAAAAGGGGTTTTTTTAAATGTAACATCCTGTAATTAAAAATAGGGCAATTACCCTTAAGTGAAACCTATACCAAAAAATCAGTCACTTATTTGTGAAAAGTCGCAGGACTTTTTCTTAATTTCCGTTACAGTTAGGGAACAATATATTTTTTTTAAAAACATCTTTTTTAAAAACTTGTCAACTTTGGGGCGCCACCCCCGCTAAACGGTGTATGATAGACATATGCTGTCGGGTAATAAATCATAGAAAATATAGTCATCTTCATATTTCTATAAAAAAAAATTTTTGTAAAAGGTACAGGAATGGCTACGTTCCGCAAAAACCACAAATTACCCCCTTTAAAGGGGTGAAAAAGGGGGTTCCGGGGCGAAATTTTTTCAGAAAAAGTAAGTCTTATAATAAGCTCCCCTTGATCTACCAGAAAAAAAATAAAACCGGACTTGTGTCCATTTTGCAAGGTTCAACCTCTGTTTCCTACACTACATAGTTTTCCACATAAACGCGGTTGAATTTAAAAAAAATCGAAAAATTGCAATGTTTGAACCCGAATATCTTTTGATTGAAAAATAAATAAGCAGTTCATTCTGCTTACCGCATTTAAAGTCAAATTCTATCGGTTTTGATTATATTCATTGCTAAAAATTAATTTTTTTATTGTTAAACAAAGCTATAAAGACATAGTGCTTGAATGATGTTTTCAGTGTATTTCTCATTTGAAATCGAACGAGTAGGCTCGCATACAGACAATTTCTACGTAGATTACTTAATAGAATTATTAGACTTATTCTTAGTAGAATTTGACTTAAGCTTTCAAATTCAGTACGCAGAATTGCTATTTTATTTTTTAATCAAAAGTTATTCGGGTTCAAAAATTGCACTTTTTCGATTTTTTTAAAGTTCATCCGCGTTTATCTCGAAAACTACGCATCCTACGAAAGAACTTATAAGACCATTTTTTGCTTAGAATCACCCAAAAAATACAAAAAATAGTTTTGTTGTGCAAGAAATCGTTGTTATGTAATTCCTCTTATCGATAAATTCTTTGTTTATAACAATCTTATCGACATCCGGATCAACTGTTACCCAAAAAATTCTTGTTCTACGGGTCAAAATACATAAAAAAACTTGGGTAAGTCTATCTGAATTAAGGAGGCCGTTGTACCCCCCCCCCCTGGCGACGACAGACTATTATAGATGTATGATTGGTTGACGATTATAATACTATAATGCTCTAAATCAGTGGTGCTCAGACTTGTACTGAGTGGGATCTACCACACAAACTGCATGTGTCCAGCGATCGACTGCTAGCAGTGGCGTAGCGTAGTAGGGGCGGCAGGGGCGCTCCGCCCCGGGCGGCACTTTTTAGGGGGCGGCAAAATTTAACAATGAATAATAAAAATATTTTGTCAATATTTGAACCATTTTATATTTTTATCGCAACTACAAATTCGGACCGATTGAAAGGAGCACGGAATTTTTCATTACATACTTATTTTGTGACGAATTCGGGGAATTCCTTTTCTTTGAATGATATTTTGTAGTGACTGGCAACAACGTCTATACTGACTTGTGGGAATTCCCCGTTTATGGCTAAAAATCAGCACAACTTTTTTCGGCAATTTAGAACGTTGCTATTCTTTTTCTTCTCGACACATCGTTGGGAAGTTCTGATAGCAGCTACAGGCCAAAGAAGGATTCAAGACACGCGGTGGAGTGCAAGAGGCGGTGCCGTAAATGTGACATGGCATCATTATAAAGACATTCTCGTCACTTTGGAAAAACTGACAGAAGCAGGTGAAAGCTTATACACTAGGACATATGCAGGTGCTTTACTAGTTTCGATGTAGTCATTTTCCTTTCTTTGTTTTTTGGGCCTGTGGCAACCGGTGCTACATGAAGTGAATGATGCACAAAATACAAACAAGGAGACTTGATATAAGATTGTGCGCTCAGAAAGTAAATGCTTTGCAGATGATATTGACAATGTAGGGTATGCAAAAATATGTGTGAAGAACTTGGAATTTCCATAAAACCTCGGAGGCGCATACCAAAAAAGCATATTTTCGATGACGGAAAAATGAGTTGAGACGAAAGCTGTTTTCTTCGTTAGATAGAGTTATTGCAGAAATTCGTGAGCATTTTCAACAGCAACAGAATTTAATGGATAAGTTTGTTTATCTTAACACTTAATGTAATCTAGACTACGCATCTGACGAAATTGACGAACAGGATTTCAAGCTGGAAAAACTTCGACTGCGGACTTTCGTTGCTGCTACAAGCAACGAAATTGATTAATGCAGACCCACTTGAACTATTTAAATTTATTGTTAAATCCAAGCTGGAAGATACTCTGCCCAATATTTTAATGATGTTCCGAATATTTTTCACAGTTGCTATAAGCAAGGCCAGCTGTGAGAGGTGTTTTTCAAAATTGAAAATGGTTAAAAATTATTTAAGATCGACAATTATTAGTACTCTGTACTCTAAGATTAACTAATTTGGCTATTTTGTCTATTGAGCAAGAGGTGTGTGATGCGATAGACATTGATGGTGCAATAAAAGATTTTGCTCTTAAAAAAGGTAGACGTATAAATTTTTAACTGAAGACGGAAGTTTTGTTTTTAATTCTAACAAATACTCATATTACTTTTCAATAGAAATAAAAATATAACATTATAGTATCGTTCTAGTTCTAATTAAAAATTGATTTTATTTAATTTTGTCGATCATCAAGGTGTACCTAATCTTAAGTGATAGGTACCTAAGTTATATCAATGTATCTAATTGGTTAAAGTAAAAGAATTTTTGTATTAATAAACGTGATTGTAAAACTTAGATAAACTTTTTTATTTAAAATCCAACCTGTATAATACAAAATAATAATGACTGTTCTCGCCGAAAAGTTCTCTATAATTAATGTATGTAATGTTATACAATAAACTAAAATACCTAAATAAGAGGGCGGCCAAATTGTCTTCCGCCCCGGGCGGCCGACACTCACGCTACGCCACTGACTGCTAGTAAAATAAAGAAATTTTGAAAATAAAAAATTGATTGCACATTTCTCTTTGATAAAAAGTTGTAACTACAGGAAGTTGTAATTAAAGTCATGTTTTTCATATTAATTTTATTTGAAGGTTGATGCATGTCACTGCATATCTTTTTTATAGTATTATGATATAACGTAATTACTGAGGACCAAACACAAGCATAATAAGAGATGCTCATCAGCCGATTACGATACTTTGATGGCACTAGGTACCTTCATTTGGGAAAATGCAGACTCACACAAGCATTACACAAGTATGTTGATCCAAAGAATGTTGTGTGCTCCAGAGCTACTTTTCTCAAAGACGGATATTTGTCAGACGATATAAAAGACCAAAATTTCGTATAGGTCCCTCTGGACTTAAGGTGTATATCCGAAATTATTTTCAGTACCTCATTTTGGATGGAAATGATCATCATATTGAAAGTATTGGATATTTCACTGGCAATTTTTTCACGTCTTCAAAAGAAAATGAATTAGACATGAATATTACAATATCTGTCAGTTTTTTAAAATCAGCGAAGCGTCTTTCAAACTCGCTATGGACTGCTTGCAGCTCCGTCTCGTAATAAACATAATTCAAATGAGCGATTACCCTTTTTTTCAACGATGGAGAGTTGTTTAAATCCTTTCTGTTCATTTGATTAATCAATAATTTCCATTTGTTGACAAAAGAATGTACCTACTGCGCGCATCATATCGATAATTGTTTTATTTTTACCCTGTAGTTCCTGTAGACTGTCAGCGTAGTCTCCGTCTTTTCCATTTTTGTATTTTTTTCGTGAATCACGATCGACTTCAAAAACTTTGGCGATCGATCGGTCGATCGCGATCGACCCTTTGAGCATCGCTGCTCTAAATGGATACCAATCAATGAGGCGAGTAAGATAATTTGACAGAAAAATATTCGATCATATGGTAAAATGACAGTTGTAATTTTTAGGTTAAAAATTTGTCAACTACTAAAATATTTTATGTCATTGGTATATTCGGGCAGTGTGTAGTGAAATTTGATATTATATTTATTTAATTTTACATTAAACTATTTTAAATAGGTATTAATATTCTGGCAAATATTTGTATAAATATTGATGTTTATATAAATATAAATATTCTCAACACTGTCAGTGTCAGATTTAACGAAAAGGTCATGTAATGATTTGCGACATTCTTAAAAGAAAAAAAGGGTTTGGGACGGAGTATACATTAACTCCTTCAGTTATAACCGTCGTAGATCATTACATAATTATATTAAACTTCGTAAAAAGTCGTGTTAATAGATTGAAATCTTTACTATTTATAAAAACAACTTATTGTTTACATGAAATATTGATTAAAATATCAATTTATTGTTTATAATTTGTTTTGTGTCCCAGACTAATTTATCCTAGTATGATAGAATTGATTCAAAAAATGACATAACCCAGACATCCAAAGTGAAAGTTATCCTCCAACACCAAATTGTTCTATACAGTCCATATAATGTTCAGAAAAAAGTCACACCTTTTTGAGCGTCGGGTTTGGGGGTAGAGGGGGAGAAGTCGGTAAATTCGTAGTTTTTTAGGTTTTTCGTCAATATTTCTAAAACTATGCAGTTTAGCATGAACAACCTTCTATACAAAAATATTCTACATAAAATTTTGAAATAAAAAAGGTCCTATGCATAATCCTTCTAAAATGAACGGTTCCAAAGTTACGGAGATAGTATATTATAATTATTGGTTCAAAAAAGGCCTAACCCAGACATTAAAAGTAAAAGTTTTCCTCCAACACAAAATTGTTCTATATGGTCCACATATTGTTCAGTAAAAAGTTACACCAATTTGAGCGTCCGGTTTGGGGGGGGGGAGATGGGGGAGAAGTCGGTAAATTAGTAGTTGTTTTACGTTTTTCGTCAATATTTCTAAAACTATGAGGTTTAGCATGAACAACTTTCTATACAAAAATGTTCTGGATAAAATTTGAAATAAAAAAGGCCCCATACAAAATCCTTCTAAAACGAACGGTTCTAAAGTTACGGAGGTAGTATAGTATAATTGTTCCAAAAAAAGACCTAACCCAGGCATCCAAAGTAAAAGTTTTCCTCCAATACCAAATTGTTCTATATGGTCCACATATTGTTCAGTAAAAAGTTACACCATTTTGAGCGTCCAGTTTGGGGGGGGGATGGGGAGAAGTCGGTAAATTAGTAGTTTCTTTAGGTTTTTCGTCAAAATTTCTAAAACTATGTTTAAGCGTAAACAGTGTTCTATACAAAAACGTTCTACATAAAATTTAAAACAAAAATGGTCCTATCCGTAATTGTTATAAAATCAACGGTTTCAGAGTTACGGAGGGTGAAATGTGGAGGTTTTCGATACTTTTTATATTTTTTGGGCAATTGATGATGATTTTGGGTGATGAGGTTGACGTTTCTTCAAGGGCTTATCACCAACATACCATCGGCCACTGATATATCAAATCCTGTTAAATAAAATTTCTTTCAATCAGTAAAAATATTATAAATTGCCCAAGAAATATAAAAAGTATCGAAAACCTCCACTTTTCACCCTCCGTAATTATGGAATCGTTGATTTTATAACAATTATATTTAGGACCTTTTTTGTTTTAAATTTGATATAGAACATTTTTATATATAACATTGTTTAAGCTAAAGCATATTTTTAGAAATATTGACGAAAAACATAAAAAACTACTAATTTACCGATTTCTCCCCCATCTCCCCCCCAAACTGGACGCTCAAAATGGTGTAACTTTTTACTGAACAATATCTGGACCATATAGAACAATTTGGTGTTGGAGGAAAACTTTTACTTTTAATGTCTGGGTTAGACCTTTTTTGGACCAATTATACTATACTACCTCCGTAACTTTGGAACCGTTCATTTTAGAAGGATTAGACCTAGAACCTTTTTTGTTTCAAATTTAATGTAGAACATTTTTGTATAGAAGGTTGTTCATGCTAAACCGGATATTTTTAGAGATATTGACGAAAAACTTAAAAAACTACGAATTTACCGATTTCTTCCCCCTCTCCCCCAAACCCGACGCTCAAAATGGTGTGACTTATTTCTGAACATTATGTGGACCATATAGAACAATTTGGTGTTGGAGGATAACTTTCACTTTGGATGTCTGGGTTTGGATCTAGTTATACCATACTATCCAGGCGGTATCTCTTAAACGAATAGAGATTTTCGAATGGGACAAAAACTGATCTATTCCATTTGTAACACTCTTTAATATTGCGTAGAAAAAATCATCCCCTAATATTCATTCCTGAGTTACAACCCCTAAATTATTTTTTTAATATCACCCTGTACATTTTTTTATAATTTTGGATACGGTCTTCTATCGTCTTTTCAACAGATTTTTTTAAAATGAAATGGGTTCGTAAGTAATCAAGAAAATATCAGTTTATTTTTTAGTTTTGTTACAAGATTGCCTTAAAAAATAGACTAGAAAAGAAATATGCTTTATTGTCACTGAAAATTTTTACAATTTTATGGACAAGGCTTAAATGTATAGTCAGAAAGTAACAACTATCTTGATTAATTTAACAAAAATAAAAAATAAACTTATATTTTCTTGATTACTTACGAACCCATTTTATTTAAAAAAAATTAAATAGACGATGGAAGACATCCAAAGTTATAAAAAAATGTACAGGGTGCTATTAAAAATTTAAAGTTAGTGGTTGTAAATAAGGGATGAACATATAGGGGATGATGTGTTATTGTTATTTTCTGGCTCTACATAATATGTAAGCTTTGACCATAAATTTGTAAAATTTTCAGTGACAATAAAGCATATTTCTTTTCTATTCTATTTTTAAGGCTGTTTTGATTAATTTAACAAAAATAAAAAATAACTGATATTTTCTTGATTCCTTACGACCCCATTTTACTAAAAAAAAAACTGTTGAATAGACGATATAAGACCACAGCCAAAACTATAAAAAAAATGTACAGGGAGCTATTAAAAAAAATTAAACTAAGGGATGAATATTTAGGGGATGATTGTTTTTTCGCCATATTAAAGCGTATTACAAATAGAATAGATTAGTTTTTGCCAATTAAAAAATGTCTATTCTGTTAAAAAATATAGCCTTGATAAATTAGTCTGGGACACATAATTAACGAAAATAAAAAATAAACAAATATTTTCTTGATTATTTACAAACCGATTTTATTTTTAAAAAATCTGTTGAATAGACGATAAAAGACCACATTCAAAACTATAACAAAATATAGAGGGTGCTATTAAAAAAAATTAAAGGTAGGGGTTGTAACTAAGGGATGAATATTTAGGGGATGATTTTTTCTACGCCATATTAAAGCGTATTACAAATGGAATATACCAGTTTTTGTCCCATTCGAAAATCTCTATTCGTTTAAGAGATATAGCCTGGATAAATTTGTCTGCGACACCCTGTATACCTAATGCATTATAAATACAAAAAATTTCGTCATAGTTCTGACGAGATTTTTAGTTATTAACAAATGACGGTCAAAAATGACAGTTTTTCGTTTAAATCGCTACAGGTAAAAATATGGTCATTAAATAGCTTATTTATAGTATTCTTCTTTTAGTTGATGAGCAAAGGTTTAAAATGGCAAGTTTTGAATTTTGGTCCGATCATTTGTTGCTTCGGAAATTTCAAAATAAGATTAACATTTAGAAAATAAAAAATTTGATATAACTTTTGCGAAAATGACCTTAAAACTTTCATATTGCATGAAAAGTTGAGTCAAACAATCAGTATAATACACAAATTTCAAGATGGTTTGTCTATTAGTTTAAATTTTATTCAATTTTTTATCCTAAAAAACTTTGTTTTGCAATGTTATTGTTCAGAAAATAATAATGATATAGCAATTCTGTGGAAACCACATAAAATAAGAATAGTTATACTTTCAAAGTATTTAAAAAAATCATTAAAATGTCATCTTTATCATTCCAAAAATATCTTACCAAGGTAGAGTCACTTTTGGATTATAAACAATTTGAGTAACTTTGTTAATATCGACTGTATGCTAAAACTTCTTTGGAATTTTAAAACCTGGTACTTTTACACTAATTTTCAAAGAAAAACTTTTTGCCTAAGTTAATTACGGTCAAAGTTAGTCACTTTTTTTTATTTAAGTCACAGCTACTTTGTTTTTTACAATTAAGCAACTTAACTAGCGATATTTTGAAGTTCAAGGTATATAGGGTGAGGCAGATAACTGGCCTATTAGAGATATCTCGAGAACTATAGGCAACAGTATCATAAAATTTGGAATGTAGGGGTTTTGAAGGATGATCTATTAAATGAAAATATTTTTATCTCTTTGCAACATCCGGTTATACCGGAAGTTGCAAAGTTGTTATAACTTCGTTTTTTTTAAATGGGACACCCTATATATTTTTACATTTTTGGATTCTCCTCAATATTTTCTTTCTTAAAATATGAGGTTTTGTAATATTATACAGGGCATTTTAAAAGATATTTACGTTTTTTTATTAATTTCGTAGCAATATTCACACCCTGTAGACTTGAAACAGGAAACAGTTTGACATTAAAAACTCTGCTTACGTTTAAGTGATTTTTAATTTAGTCGACTATTGTTAAGAATCATTAGTATAGCTAATTTTGAAATATTAGTATACAGGGTTGGTCAAAACTCGGAATGAATATTTTCTGAGTTTTCTTAAATGGAACACCCTGTATTTTAGTATTGTAATGAAATGATATTTCATGGTAATTTTTTATTTTATAAGTATTCCCTATACATAATTGCTTTAATTTGTGAGTTATTGGTGATTCAAGCTAAACATTAATTTCAAAAAAATACATAAAATTTTATTAGGTTGGCCGTGAAAAAATTCAATCACAAATAATTTTTCAGAAATAAATACATATTAATCCAGACTGATCCTTAAAATTACCAATAATGTAAGTAAGTAAGTAAATAAGGTATGCTTTATTGTCAAATAATTTTCCAATTTGTGGACAAAGCTTATACAAAATAAAAAAATACAATAAAAAACAAAAAATAATAAAAAACTACAAACAAAACAAAAACAGAAACAGAAACCAAGTAAATGGCGTGAGTTATACTACTTAACCCGGCACCTGCCACGTGGCTTTGCAAGGCGCCAACTGCCACGTGGGGTGCTCACAGCACCCTTTAAAAATTTTCTGTAATCTACTTGTTTAAAAAACAAAATAATGCGTTGAGTAACACAAGAATATAAAAAAACATGTTTAATTAACTTATTAGCCACTAATATGTTATAAAAGTTAAAAAATAAAATGAAAAAGATGTTATAAGCAAATTAGCAAGTACCAAGCCATAATAAATGAAGTCAAGTAAAATATCTAAAAAAAATTAAGATTTAGTGAGTATAGAGTCTATATTAATAATTTAAATCAGTTATTTCAATAAGAAATGTAAATTTGACCTGTTTATCAACAATACAAAAAAAAAATAAAACTTAAAGTGCCAGATGATGACACCCCAATTCGACTTTAGAGCTATAAGTTCAGAATGACACTAAATAACCACTTCAAACACTAACACATCTATGCTATATAATATTATAGAAAGCTACTATGACGCACAGCTCGGTTACCAAACTTGAAATACCAAATATTTGATAAGAATGTGTTATGGGGTGCTGGTAGCACCCCACGTGGCAGGTGCCGGGTTAAAATAATTTTATAGTTATTAAGTACACATTAAAAAATTAAAAATTTTGTAAACAATAGGTATACAACTTCAGAGCAAAAAGAAGGCGAACGAGGAAAAGGGAAAGGGAAAGTAAATCAAAAGTTCTATGCCGCTGCAAATGTATAAAAGTACTCGAAAGTAATAATCCTGCAAGTCAATTTGCTGAATTCAAATCGTTTATAAAAAAGTCATTCACTTTATAAAAAGCTCTCTCCAGCAAATAAGCTCTCAAGGCCTTGCGAAAAGCGGGAAATGCTGCAATAGATTTGATGTTAGATGGCAGGTGATTGTACATTTTTTTCGAATTGTATAGTATAGAGCATTAACCAGCTCAGACCGTGGGGTTGGAAGATAAAGATTATGCTCCACGTTTCTAAGGGGATAGTTGTGAGTGGGTCTCTCTGGACCTTCTGATGCATGTTTGCGGATTAAAAAAACGGATTCAAAAACAAACAAAGAAGGAAGAGTTAATATTTTAAATTTTTTAAAGAATTCTTGGCAATGAACTCTGCTATTGAGTCTCAGGGAGTAACGAAGAGCTCTCTTTTGTAGTTTAAAAATACGCTCAAATTGAGTCGCACAACGCTTACCCCAGAATGGAAGGGCGTACCGAAGATGAGATTCAAAAAGGGCATAATAAACTGTCCTAGATGTTGACAAATTCATTTCCGTAGCAACTGATCTTAGCGTAAACCAAGCAGAACTTAATTTTTTGTGTAAGGCATCAATGTGCAAGTTCCATTTTAGAGACTTATCCACAATAAGCCCTAAGAACTTCACCGATTCAACTACCTCTAGACTGTTGTTATTAAGTACTAAAGGTTGCACCATACTGTTGTAAGGTAGGACTTTGGTTTTAGAAACGTTAAGTAACAGGAGAGTCGAATCGCACCACGATTTAATGGTGACTAGGTCTGTAGCTATGGTATTGCGAAGATCCATAATATCCGTGTTACTCCAAGTAATACTAGTATCATCTGCAAAGAGACATATTTTACCTTTAATGTTCAGACTAGAGATGTCATTTATGTATATCAGAAACAATATAGGGCCTAGAACTGAACCCTGAGGTACCCCACATTCTAATGGCATGCAAGAAGACGTCTTCGTGTCAACCCTTACAAACTGACTTCTTTTATTAAGATATGATTTAAGCCATTTAAGAGCCTTTCCCCTAAATCCACAGTGCTGTAATTTGTCAGTCAAGATGTTATGGTTTACACAATCGAATGCTTTAGAGAAATCACAGAAAATTGTTGCTGTAGAGTGATGGTTGTTTAGACTGGAGTAAACATGATCGAAAAGGAAGAACATAGCATCATTCGTGCATTTGTCACTCAGGAATCCAAATTGATGTGGAGTAAGCAATTTGTATTTCAACCGAAAAGATAAGATTCTTTTTTTTACCAGACTTTCAATAATTATCTTCGACAACGTGGGCAGGAGTGCAATAGGGCGATAATTCGAACAAGATCTTTATCGTCTCCTTTGTGTATAGGAATAATTATCGCTGTCTTAAGGCAGCTTGGAAAAACCCCAGTTTCGAATGACCTGTGTATTAAGGTAGTAAGATGGTTTAAAGTGCAATCAGGTAGAGCAGAAAACATTTTAAGAGTGAGGCCATCAGTCCCAGATGACGATTTATTTTTAATGTCATTTATTGTAGAGCGTAGTTCACCTAATACTATGGGTGTAAAAAAGAAACTATTTACATTCCTATGAGAAAGATATGAAATCGGATCCTGAGAAGGAGGTACAGTATTTGTTAAATTTTTTGCCACATTTACAAAGTAATTGTTCAGGGTCTCAGGAGAAGTCGGGATTGTGGTGGGAGAAGAAGTCTTATCTCTCAGTTCATTTGGTTTAGCTATCACAATACCTACGTAGTTAAGATTGTTGGTGCGATTAACAATTAAGCACAAATTAAAGCAGTTAGGTATAGGGAATGCTTAAGAAATAAAAAAGTACCATAAAATATCATTTCATTACAATACTCAAATACAGGGTGTTCCATTTAATAAAACTCAGAAAATACTCATTCCGAGTTTCTACCAACCCTGTATACTAAAATTAAAAATTTAACTATACTAATCATTCTTAACAATAGTAGACTATATTAAAAATCATTTGAACGTAAGTAGAGTTTTATATGTCAAACTACTACAATTCTACAGGGTGTGAATGTTGCTACGAAATTAATACAAAAACGTAATTATCTTTTAAAATACCCTGTATAACATTACAAAACCTCATATTTTAAGAAAGAAGACATTGAAGAAAATCGAAAAATGTAAAAATATACAGGGTGTCCCATTTAAAAAAACGAAGGTATAACCGGAAGTAGCAAATAGATGAAAATATTTTCGTTAAATAGATGACTCTTCAAAACCCCTTAATTAGAATTTTCATGATTCTGTTGCCTTTAGTTCTCTAGATATTTCTAATAGGCCCTTCATTTGCCTCACCGTGTATAGTTTATGAGTAAAAGTTTCAGTAAACTTTGAGCTTCAACAGAGTGTTTATTAAAGCTTTAAAAATGACGTCCTAATGCTATTCGTGGTCGGGGAGGGGAATTAATAAAATCCGTGTACTCAAAAAATGAAATTGATTCTTCAAATATATGCTGCGATTAATATATCTCCGGAAGTTGTTGATGGACTTTGACCATAGTTTTTTAAATTTGTATGTACTCGTAGTCTTGTAGCGTACGTTATGTACACATATCCCCACCTAACATTACAAAATGTTAGAGGGAACCCCCCTTATCACCCATGGTTATGAAAAATAGATTAAGACCTATTCTAAGACCTACCAAATCTCTTCTTCTTCTTCTTCGTCTAGCCATTCACGTCTACATCTGAACATAAGCCTCTTCAAGTCTTCCTTTCCATTGTTTTTTGTTGTACGCTACTTGTAGCCAATTTTTCCCGGCAGTTCGTTTCAGATCATCTGTCCATCTCATAGGAGGTCTGCCTCTGGGTCTTTTGTGTTCGTATGGTCTCCAGGTTAGAATTGTTCTGTGCCATTTGTTAATATCGCTCCTAGCTACATATCCAGCTTATTCCCATTTCAATTTTAGTGATTTTTGTACCACATCGGTGACTTTGGTTTTCTGTCTTATCCATGTGTTTGTTTTTCTGTCCTTAAGTGATATGCCAAGCATTGCTCTTTCCATCGCGTGTTGAGTGACTCTGAGTATGTTCATATTCTTTTTTGTGATTGTCCATGTTTGTGCTCCATATGTTAATATCGGAATAATGCATGCATCAAAAACTTTAGATCTAAGATGTAGTTGAATTTGCTGATTTCTAAGTATATAGTTCAGTTTGCCGAATGCTGCCCATGCTAACTTTCTTCTTCTTTTTATTTCTTCCGTTTGAATTTCCCTATTTAGTATTATTTTTTGTCCTAAGTATATATATTCTTCAACTTTTTCTATAACTTTGTTGTTTATTATTGTCATCGTTTCTTCGGAGTGCATGACTTTTGTTTTGTTTAAATTCATTTTCAGTCCTATTTTAGAAGATTCTGTGTGTAGTTCTGAAAGCATGGTTTGCAGTTCTTGTAGGTCAGTAGCTATCAGGATTATGTCATCCGCAAATCGTAGATTAGGCCGATGCCACATTATGCGTTTTGACCGGATGCGGTGAAAACGCATCCGTTTCCAACGCAACCGGACCGACCTGTCACACTATGCGTTTAGTCTGGTGCAGTTTGTAAGCGCGTACCGATGACTCAAAACGCATAAGTTTCCAACGCAACCGGACCGATCTGTCACACTATGCGTTTTCACCGGATGCGGCGGAAACGCATCCGGCCAAAGCGCATAATCTGACATCGGCCTTACTGAGATAGCGGCCATTGATGTTTATTCCCTTATATTTCCAATTTAGATTTTTAAAAACGTCCTCCAAAACTAAGGTGAGCAGTTTGGGTGATAGAGTGTCTCCCTGTTTGACTCCCCTGTTTAATGGTACAGGGTTCGTGTATTCATTTTCATTTAGGTAGTATGTAGCTGTAGCTTGGTTCATAGTTTCTTTTATTAAGTTAATATATCTGCTGTCTATTCTACAATTTTGCATTGCGTTTATTACGGCCGTGTGTTCTATAGTGTCGAAAGCTTTTTCGTAGTCTACAAATGCTATAAAAACTGGAAACTTGTATTCGTTACATTTTTCTATTAATATTTTTGTGGTTAACAGGTGATCGGAAGTTGAATAGTCTTTTCTAAAACCTGCCTGTTCATATGGTTGGTATTCATCTAATTTTCTTGTTAGTACCAAATACACATATATAATTTCATAAAAATCGCTCAAGCGGTCTCGGATTAGTATGGCAACTAACACTGTGACAGGAGAATTTTATAGATGTAAATATATAGATGGCTATTAAAACATAGGGGTTGGTGATAGAAGAGTGAAAATTAAGGGTTGTATATATTTTTTATTTCTACATCATAAAAAATTAAGGTAGATAAGATAGTATTGTCAAAAAAAAAAAATATGAGAGGGGCAACCCCCCTTATAACTTATGGGTATGAAAAATAGATTACAACTTATTCTCAGTCCGACAGAATATGTTATATGTAAAATTTCATAAAAATCGGTCAAGCTGTTTCGGAGAACACTGATGGTAACTAACACTGTTATAGTATTTTTACTACAAAAGCGATATTACGAAGGTCAAAATTTTTGACGTAAGAGAACTGTGAAAACATTAGAATGTGACTTTTCATTATTGCCATGTTTACTATAAACATGGCAGAACATTAGAATAAACATGGCAACATGGAGAACTGTCAAAACATTAGAATGTGACTTTTCATTATTGCTATGTTTATTATAAACATGGCAATAATGAAAAGTCACATTCTAATGTTTTGACTATAAACATGGCAATAATGAAAAGTCACATTCTAATGTTTTGACAGTTCTCTTACGTTAACAATTTTGACCTACGTAATATCGCTTTTGTAGTAAAAATACTATACAGGAGACTTATATGTATATAGAAGTAGCTGTGAAATAAATAATAAAGTGGCTAACTTTGACCGTAATTAATATAGGGAAAAAGTTTTTTTTATTCGTTTAAAAATACCAGCTCTTAAAATCCAAAAGTAGATTTACTCTACAGTCAATATAATAAAGCTATTCAAATTGTTTATGAGTCAAAAATTACTCTACCTTAGTAAAATGTTATCGGAATGATAAAAATGACATTTTATTGATTTTTTAAATACTTTGAAAATATAACTATTCTTCTTTCATGTAGTTTCCACAGAAGTGCTTTATCATTATTATTTTCTGAACATTGCAAAAAAAATCTCTTTGGGATAAACAGATTGAATAAAATTTAAACTAATTGACGAATCGTCTTGAAATTGTTTGTGCATTATATTATATATGTACTATGGTTCGTTTTTAAACCAGGAGTAAACTAAAAAGAAAGATTCATACCCAAGAAAGTCACTAGAAAAATCACCAAATATATCTTCTTTTTTGGTTGATCATATCGACTTTCGATGGTAATCCATAAATATTATATTATACAAATACGTCGCTAAGATGTTCTAAAAACGATTGTGTTTTAGAGTATACTAAAGATTTAAAAATTAAAGGAATAACGCAAAAAATACAAAAAATCGCAGATAATATTACTTAATTAACCTATGAAATGTCACTAGTGTCAGAATTACATAAATATCATTAGTGTCAAAATTGCTTAACAGTGGAGTAAACTTGCCTGATGTTGGACCAATTACAAACAAGAACTACGGCGCGGCAAATTTGAATTACTCCTCTTGGTTTAAAAACAGACCATAGTTGACTTAACTTTTTATGAAAAATCAAAGTCTTAATTTCATTTGCGCAAAAGTTATAGCAAATTTTTTATTTTCAAAATTTTTGTCTTATTTTTTAATTTCCGAAGCAACAAATGATCAAACTGCCATTTTAAACCTTTGCTTATCTACTAAAAGAAGAATGCTATAAATAAGATATTTAATTACCCTATTTTTACCTGTAGCGATTTAAACGAAAAACCTGCCATTTTGACCCTTATTTGTTAAAAATTAAAATTCTCGTCCGAACTGTGACGGGCATTCTTGTACTTATAATGTATTAGGTAATATAGTACCCAAAAAAACGACTTGCAACCTGGCTCCTCAACTGTGCCAGAGAACAAGGACCACAGAGAAGCGACACGTCTTTGATCTTTCGTGGCCACGCCGCCAATGACCTTCAAACCAACCTGAACAACCAGCGTACCAATAGTCAGTGGGCATATCACACAATATAAATTCGTAAATAAAATTAAGCATTTATGTTGACTTGCAATAAATATAAAATATTGCACCGAAAAAAAAGTTGCGTGCAGGGCCGACTTTTGTTGGCATTCTTTATAATAATGGAATTATTTTGGATTTACAAAAGGTTGCAAATATATCGCACAATGCAAAGTAATGGTGAAAATCATATTGATTGGAACCATAAATGAAAATACCTTTTTGTTTATCCTGATTTTGGCATTGAAAGACCAATAATAAAATATACCTATTTCCTACGGTAGGTGTGACATTCACTGATTGTTTTTGGCTTGGGCTGATACAAGATATAATTTTGTTCGTCGGGGTATTTCCTAATAAATTATATTTTTTAATATAGGTTATCGAAAAATAACACAGCCATTGTAACTTTCACGGAAATGTCACAAACTCTGAAAGTTCCAATTCTCTTTGGGTGACAAATGTTCGTGATCGATAACAAAACACTTTATGTTAAAATCGAATGTCAATATTGTTATTGTCTTGGAAACCTATACCTTCTCTGATATATCTTTGGAGCAAAAGTATGAAGACATTTTACATTTAATTCTCTTCATGTTTCATAATTTAACAATGTTTCTTTAAGTGAAATTTTATTTTTTAAGTCACCTGTAAATATTTTAAATTGGCTCTAAGCAGTACAAATATTGCCGAACGTCAAGAACCTAAAGCTTGTCACGCACGGGAAGCTATACTATAATATACGGTGATGAGTGCGCTAATACCCGAAAAAATAACGCAAAAGACGGAAAACATAATGCGTTGTGAATTAAAACACAAGACTACAATATAATATCGATGTATCCACCTTTGTACCTTTGCATCCACAAAAGACATGTTAAACTACAAAACCGTCTATTTTCTTTGTTTCTAAAGATATCAGGTACATTCAAAAAACAAACTATTCAGAAAACAACACTACAATACGATTCCGATGTATACTCCGATCCATATATTCTATAGGTAACCTTTGTTATTTATATTTAAATAATTAAAAGTTGGCAGACAATTTTTGTATACTGCACTGCAAAAGGTAGATAAGTATTTAGTTTTTTCATAATTGAATGTAAGTTTGTTTATTTGCAACCGTGTTTTTGCAATTTTGAAGTCTTGTTCTGCTATAATTTTAAGATTTTCTCAATTATCGGCCCCAATTATGTTTCCAACAATTTTTGTTTGAATCGTATTTTGTTTTTGTCGTTTAAATCAGAAATTCTCGTGTATAGAACTCTTTATATATTTTTATTTCGTAAAAATAGGATATCTTGGAGTGCGATGACACACGGAAAACATCTGTTTTTTGACCTGGCTGACCCTTCGTAGACTTCCGTCTGACACCAAATTTAATATTTTTATTTTGAAATATCCCTTGCTTGACAGAGCGAAGTTTAGTTTTTATGCATTACGTAGGGGTAACTAAATTCAAGAAAATGAATCACTTTCGTCATGATTTATTATCAATAATATTTATTCTAGTCAAATTAAGACTATTAGATACGTAATAACTAATACTTATGTAAAAATTACAAAGCAATAACAATTACCTGTTCTTATTCTTAGGAAATCTAAATAAACTTATTCCTCTTCCTGTCGCAGATGGACATCCGTAAAACACATACGAGTAACCAGACATTTTAACTATTATAATTATATAAATGCTCAAACAAACTTTTTAAGTCGAGTATTTACCATACACGCCTACGGACTATCGTAAAACAACCAGGAGGGACAGAATTAGCATGTTGGTGATACTTAAAGCAACCAGGTTCGCGCATGCGTCTTCAAAAACGGTACACGTTTTTAGTGCGGTTGTGTCGTTTCTCTGTGGTCCTTGTTCTCTGACTGTGCCGACAAAAATCTTACTTCTCTCAACTATAATTTTATGACACATGCTTAGAAGATTATATGTGTACAGATATGTAGAAGGCTGCATTTGTCTGTGTGACACTTTGTACTCTATCTCTATACTATACAAACTAGTATTTAAAAGTACATGGTCTCTGACTTTCTGTTTGCCTCGTGTGTTGGAAATAGTACGTTCTTTAACGGTAAAATATTGCAAAACTTCTAAATTTTAAAGAACCGCTTGGATTGACATGAAATTTGGCATACACATAGCTAAAAAGTCAAAGAAAAAAAAGTGATATTGTGCCGATATGTGCTTTTGTTCCGGGGGTGGTTTTCAACCCCTCTTGGCGGTGAAACAATATTCGTCCAAAGTAAGTCCGGAAATGGATAAACTAACTAATTTTAAGTAACTTTTGTTCTATACAGTTTTTTCACTAAGTCAATACTTTTCGAGTTATTTACCAGTGAATATGTTCATTTTTTCAACAAAATAACCACGATTTTAGACGGTTTTTCGCAAATAACTCAAACAGTAAGTATTTTGTCGAAAAAACATTTTTAGCAAAAATATAGCCCATAAAAAATTTAAAAAAAAATAGTGTATATATCACGTCTCTATACCTAGTAGAAGCAGAGTTATCTATAGCTAATTAAAAATAGGTTCATATTCGTCAAATTCCAAATGGAATACTTTAACGTGAAATAACCAAAAATGAAGCACATTTCGGGGAAAACACATTACAACTTAAAAGTGTTTAAAGAAAGCTTTTTTTTTTTGTTTTATAAAAAAAATTTCTAGCATCAAAAGTAAACAAGTTACGCTCAAAATAAAGTTAGTCCCTTTTTTTGGTTAAGAAATCGGGAAAATCACCCCCTAATTAGTATCTCAAATGAACTTAATCATTTCGACTTCACAAGTTTCTTGACTCGTGTATGTATTGTATAATATGATCTGTAAGTTTCATCGGTTCAAAGTCCTTATTTTTGAAAGGACTGTAGTTAAAAGGGGTTGAACGAGTCACTGATCACGAATGTATGCAAATTTAGAAACACCAAATCTTAATCAATTTTTGTTTTACAGAAAAACAAAAAAATACATCATATTCAGAAAAGCAATGCTGACGTTTTTTATTTTTCGAGATTTTTGGTATCTAACAATTTTTAAGTTATTTTGAAAAAAAGCATATTTTTCAAAATAAAATTTTTTTAAAATTTTATTTTAAAATCAAATTTTTTCAAAAATAAGCACTTTGAATCGATGAAACTTACAGATCATATAAACACAACATAAGAAAAATAATTTGTGGAGCGGTAACGATTAATTTCATTTAAGTTGCTAATTAGGGGGCGGATTTCCCGATTTTTTTTGCCAAAACAAAATGGACCAACTTTATTTTGAGCGTAACTTGCTTAAATTTAATGCTAGAAACTTTTTATAAAAACAGAAATAAATCTTTTTTTAAACACTTTAAAAAAGTTAAAATGGGTTTTCTCCAAAAAGTGCTTAATTTTTTGGATATTTCACTTCGAAATATTCTATTTGAAATTTGTTGAATATGAATCTATTTTTTATTGGATATAACTCTGGTTCTACGAGGTTCAGAGACCTAACGCATACACCTTCTTTTTACATTTTTACAGGCTATATTTTGTACTAAGAGCGTTTTTTTCGACAAAATACTTACTTTTTGAGTTATTTGCGAAAAACCGTCTAAAAATGTAGTTATTTTGTTGAAAAATGAACATATTCACTCGCAAATAACTCGAAAAGTTTTGACTTGGCGAAAAAGCTCTATAGAACACAAGTTACTTAAAATTAGTTAGTTTATCCATTTCCGGACTTATTTTGAACATCTATTTCCTCACTCCCCAGAGGGGGTGAAAGTCACTCCCAGGGCAAAAGCACACATCGGCACAATATCACTTTTTTTCTTTGACATGTAAGCTATCCCTATGCCAAATTTCATGTCAATCCAAGCGGTTCTTTAAAATTTAGAGCAAAAACCGTGAAAGAATGGACTAAAATTAAAATTTATACTATGGAGTGTTTTTGTGTCTATTTTTTAGTGTGAACAGTTTAAATTTTAAGCTACCAAATAAAAAGGTGAGACAATTTAACGACATATTTTTGGGTAATTGTCGAACATTTTACAAAGTTCGTAAAATGCTTCTTCATCAATTCAATGAGGTTCATTTGCCAGATAATTACGAAAATTCTATTGGATATCATTATTCGTGCTATAATGGTTTTTGAGTTAAATAGGTCTTGGATGAAGAAGGGTACCTAAATAAATTATTAATTGAAATTGTATATCGTAATTTTTCTCAAATTTCTACAAATATATAGGTAATGTAATATGTCACATGGCTAGAAATAATTTGCTGCCAAAATAAATCGATTAGTTTAAATTTGAAGTTACGATTGCAATTTATTATGAATTATTATCAAAAGTGACAGTTTTTAGTCTCTATAGCTTGGACTATAATAATCTTAAATGGCAATGTATTCATAGACATATTATTGGGTAGACAGGGAATACAGAACAAAAAGTCGATCGGTGGTCTATCTATCTCTTTTAACCAAGCGATCCCGCGCATGTTATAGACCACTTAATCCATAACATTGACGTTACCCCTCGATGCACAGAGCGGCCCATACATTGCCTAATCTACTAATTAGTTAGAATGCATTACAGTGAGGTACCTAAATTGTGTTGAGGTAAATCGAAAGATATCGATTGTAATTGATTGTAGGTACTTTTGACATAGAATAATAACCCGTTATTGAAATTTAAAAAAATTATTTTTTTAAATTGTCCGACTACGAAATCTACCCCTTATTTTTTTCCTGGCAACAGTCATTCTTTGTAAGGAATAATTTACTTAATTAAATTTTCATTTTTGTCGGAAAGCTATTTATCACCAGCATTTTTGTCTATTATCTTGAATGTTTAGAATGTCGGACTACGAAAATTTCCCATTAATTTTGTCGGACAGAACTTCCAATTGACTTTTTAACCTTTCATTAAACTCCCATGCAAAAATCAGACTGCTATTTATCACCAACATAATTCCTGTGATGTGAAATATTCTACGTGCCGGATTATGCCGGGCAAAGTGCCCAACATGTTTGTTGGACAAACATTTTTTCTTATATTATATAACGTTGGCTATTGAATAAACTTAAACACAACTTGCT
The DNA here is from genome assembly GCF_917563875.1 of Diabrotica virgifera virgifera. Taxonomy (NCBI): domain Eukaryota; kingdom Metazoa; phylum Arthropoda; class Insecta; order Coleoptera; family Chrysomelidae; genus Diabrotica; species Diabrotica virgifera. The sequence goes on along the minus strand of NC_065443.1, from coordinate 207,375,802 downwards.
ATTTTTTACAATCATAAACTTGTCAGGATGACGCGTTTATCATGCTCCACAATTAAAACTTCCCTTGTTCCAGTTTCCCGTGCATCAATTGTCCGACTAGACCGTTAAGCAATTAACAAATTTTCAGTTTGCTATTAATAAACTTTTTTTTCTTACGCGGGATTCAGGTCTGTAAGGGGGGTCCGAAAAAAAATTTATCCTTAGAAAAATTTGAAATCGTCAGATTAAGATTAGGTAAGTCAAGTTCATGCAAGAGAGTGTATATTTCAAAAATCTGACGATTTGAGCGGGGCGTAAAGAAATAGGTGCGTCACAAAATTTCACAAAAAAAAGCGAATATTTTGCTAAATGAACGTCAGATCGAAAAACTAAAATTACGTTTTCAATATTTTTCAAAAATCTGTCGAATGATTCCAAACACGACCCCCCGCGGAGAGGGGTGGGGGGTAAATTTTAAATTTTAAATACGAACCCCGCGATATTTCGCGAAATGAACATCAGATCGAAAAATCGCAAAATACACGTATTCAATATTTTTGAAAAATCTATCGAATGACACCAAACACAATCCCCACGGAGGTGGGGTGGTGGGTTACTTTAAAATCTTAAATAGGAGCCCTTAATTTTTATTGCACATTTGGATTCTTTATGTAAAAATAAGCAAGTTTTATTCGAGACATTTTTTCGAATTATGGATAGATGGTGCTATATTCGGGAAAAACGATTGTTAGAAATGAAAAATTAATTTAAAAAATGGAAGATCCCCACTAAAATGGAAAACTTTACTTAACTTTTTTTGTTTTAGAACCTACTCTTCACAACAAAACAGGTCCCCAAAACGCTCGAGTAACTGCGCAAATTTAGCATACTTTCCTACTATAATCTGCGTAAAAACTAAAAATTTTAAATAATTTTTAAAATCTTAATTTAGCTTTAATAGATGCAGATAAAGGTTGTCTGGTGTGAAATGTATTTTAACACTTTTACCCTATTTTACTTTTAAACTTGTTATTTTATCCTTCATTAATAAAAAGGGAATACAAATTAGATAAGAAATTAGTATGCAAGTTGTTTATTTGTGATATAGGTAGCCAATTTTCTCATAATTACATAAGTATACACTTAATTGTAATCTAATCTTATAATTTCCGGGTCATTTGTTAATATATAAAAAATAAATGACGTTTAATAAACGTCCTTGAGATCTTGTCTCAAGATCTTCCAATGCTATTTTCTTCAGAAGAAAATGATTGTAATTCCTAGTTTATCTCTACTTTCGTTCCATTTTCGTATGTATAGATTTTTTTTTAATCACACAAAATTTCTCAACCATATTTTCCAAAAATTGGACGAAGCCAATCGAAGCTGGTGAGTAAGAGATCGATTGATGGTATCAAGCAAAAGGCTGTCTCACGAATGGATGCAAAAAAAAACAACAAACAGAAAAGAATGGACAGATTTAATAGTAGGTGACGTCCGACGATGGATAGAATACCTGTTAATAATGATGACATCTTCTTGTTGTTGGTGATAGTAGCCATTACGACTAGCTTAATCAGTTTATTTACTTTATTGCATTGTAGGCTGTTCATTTTGCGAAACACAACTACTTGTGAATTGTACAAGAACAAATATTACTCGCCATTCGAATAGGATAATAGCATTTCGCGAACTAGGCATTAGGGACCTAAAAACAAATGAGTTTACAAGTCAACAATGCGGCTTCGGGATGTCGTAATCTGAGCTATATGGAGACTCAGAGAGTTTAGAAACCGGGTCAGTAGAATGGACAATGAGAGGCTTAAAAAAATTACAAGGTCTGAAAAACCTAATACATAGACATAATCCTAAATTAAAAAACGCTGGACGGAAGGGCCGCCCGAGAACTTTATCGTACCGATCTATTATCGTTATCGTACTAGATACTGGCATTCTATAAAAATAACAAAGTTACTCGTTATTTTGATATTTTAGAAACACCTTGTATACTTGAAAATATTTTATGGTTCTACGCATCATTAATTCCTGCATTTGAGAGAATGTTCGGGGACACACTATAGATTATTGCATACCTAAATCAATATAATATTAGTCATACTTTCATTTCAAATTAGTTCATTTTTCTGAGAAATTAATAGTTTACAATATTTGCATTTTACTGCATGGATTTTAATGAAATTTTGGGAGTAGCCCAAAACCCAATCTCCTAATTCAAAGTCTATCCTATATACTATATACTATGGCGCTTTTATCATGGGGGCGGTTCCCACCACTTCTCGGGGATAGAACATTTTTATTTTCGAACTGCATGGAGCAAAAGGAAGAATTTTAAGAAAAGTTAAAAATGCGCTCTATAATTTGATCTTATTTTTTTCACCCGTCCAACTCTTTGAAAATAGAAATAACACTATATTAAGAGGTATTGCAAAAGAAAAACAATGCATTTAAATTCTGGTGGATGATGGGTTAAATGTATGTACTTCTCATTTTCTTTAAAGTACATTAGTCATATATTCTTTTGCACCATATCTCGCTTAGTTTGAATGTAACCGATATTTTAACGGTGCTCGTTTTAAATGCCTTTTCAAACACTACAAAAGCATGAGTACTTTGGGCATGCACCAAAAAAACAAACTCTTTTTACCTACCATATCTCTTTTTGTATTATAAATAGAAGATTTACGAAGGAACGAATCTCTTTATTATTTATAATCTAAAAAAATTTATATACTGTTTTTAGTTTGATGCATAGTTTTTAAGGTATTCACAAAAACCGTCCGAAAACGTGTCATTTTTAAATGAAAATGGCCAATTTTCAACTACGCATAACTCAAAAAGTACTGAGTTCTCAAAAAAAAGTATAGATCAGTTTTTGCTTAAAAATAGGTTCTCTAGCCACCTCCATGCTTATTTTGACCAACAAATTTTCCATCCCCTTGAAGGGGTGGGAATTGCCCCAAGATAAACGCGCCATAATATATAGGGTAAATTTTTTTTCTTGAGCTATTCCCTACTTACTGTGAAAATATCAAGTACATCGATGTAGTAGGATGGAATTCGGAGCCAAATACCCTCATTGACTGCCCTATAATAATGCTCTGCTATGATCGCGTGAGAGGGGACACACACAAGATTCTAGCAAAATTTCTATTTTCTCTAACTTTTAGAGTTTTTGAGCTACAGCAACGAGTTTTATGACATTGGAAAGGTAATTTTGCATTCTTTCAAAATATGTAAAAATATACAGGGCGTATCTAAAAAATTAAGATTTTTTTTTCATTTCCGGTTCAACCGGAAGCCATATTGTGGGTAAAATTTATTGAACTAATAGATAATAAAGTACTCTATATGTCTGCCAAATTTTACAGTTTCTATTACCGAGGAAGTTACGGGCACTCGAATATTTTTTAATAAAAAATTTATAACTCTCCTCCTATGAGGAGACAAGAAATCTGACTAATGTTATTGAATTAACCGATAAGACATCAAAAATACATCAAAAAATAAACAAATTCCTTGGAGCCATTTTTGAGAAAATCTAGTTCAAATTTATGTCAAATTTTGACCCCTTAAATATAGGCAACCCATAACTTTTTCTGAAAAACGATAATATTCTTGTTATAGACCCATCTTTAGGCTATATAAATGTTTTTTCAAATTAATTTTATCTTAAACAAGTTTTTAGATTGGTAGGGAAATGTATCGGAAGGGAGGTCGGCCATGCTGGCCGCCATTTTGGATTTGGAAATGTCAAATTCCGTATTTCTATTCACCTATCGATAAGCTAACTTTGTGTCAAATTTCATTAGTTTCGGTCAAAATTTGCAAAAATGGGCCCCAAATAACCCCCCTATTTCGGCCCCCCTTTGAGAGGTTTTTTCCAAAAGCTTAGTTTGTCGACAGAATTCTCTTAAACTTACTCATACCAAATTTCATCGAAATCGGTCCGGTAGTTTTTGCTGGGCGGTGGCGACATACGTACGTACATACGTACGTACAGACATACGTACAGACATACGTACATACTTCCGACATGTTTTTTTTATTTGCTTTTTACACTCAGGGGGACTCAAAACATCAAAAAAAAAGTGAAATCTGAAAAAAAAAATTTTGCACGATCCTATAACTTTATCTATTATGCTCATACTACGTATGTAGTACGATAAAGTAAAAAGGGAGAAGAAAAATATATTTTGGATCATTATTTTATCATTTTTAATTTTTTGTGTGCATAATTTTTTCATGCAATCAGAGAGGTTGAACCAATCATTTTACAAGCAGAATTAGAGAAGGCTCTCAATCAACTAAAAATCAAAAAAGCTACAGGGGACGATGGTATACCAAAGGAGAATCTAAAAGCATTGGGAGAGATTTGCATAGATGTTATACTGTATATGGATCTCAGGTGAATGGTTTAATGAATAATTTGAATCAACCTTTGTCACTATCGATAAAAAGGATCGCTAAGCGTATGCAGCAATTTTCAAATCGATGCCCTTATTACTTATGAAAGCAAATTCTTGCTATATATAAAAATTGAACGACTAAATAACTTCAGCAGAAGTCCAGAAGTGCTGTCCAGAGACAGCAGAAGAACAATACGGATTCGTACCAGGAAAGGAAATGCGTGAGCAGATATTGAACATGAATTCAATAAGAGATAGGTAATAGAAAAAACAATGAAAGACAATAAATATACCAATGCTACTCTGTTTCGTACATTACGCAAGGGTTTTAGATTCAGCAAAATATAACCCCTCTGGAATATGGTAGGACATATGGGAGTACCTATCACCATCTAGTTAACCTGATAAAAAATCTGTATGAGAAAAACTCAGACAAAGTTAAAGTAAATCAAATTAATCAAAAATGAATAACTATTTTCAGTTTCGTTGCAACACGAAACTACAGCCGCATCATTATTCCAGTTCAATCAGAGAGTGCAGCAAGCACCTCTACCGAATTCGAAACTTATTAGTCTCTCATCAGGAGGCACATATTCGCAGTCCTTCATTTGGCAAAGACAGAATATTCGATTAAATTAAAAGCAGCTAAAAGTAGTCACTTCATGAGACAGTTAAACGAATCATCAAATAAAATAAAATGTATTTGGCATTTAGTAAACTTAACAGTCGGGAAACAAAACAACTCAAAAGTACCTAGTGATAATAATTTAGCAGACAAATTTAACCACCATTTTGTTGAAATGGCTCCAAAGTTACTTGCTGCTTTGGATCCTATTAAAATAGGTGGGTTTACAACAGCATCAAAAAACCGTAATAGCTGTTCTATGTTTTTATATCCAACTAACCCACAGGAAATAACTAGTGTAGTCGGAAGTTTTAAATCCAAACACAGTTGTGGTTCTGATCAGATTTCCCCTAAGTTATTAAAACAATGCATTCACGCTTTCGCAGATCCACTGACGGATATTTGTAATGCCTCTTTTCAACAAGGAATATTTCCTAGTATGTTTAAACTATCTATTGTAATCCCTTTATTCAAAAGTGGTGATAAAGATGACCTTAACAACTACCGTCCCATAAGTCTCTTATCTGTGTTTTCAAAGATAATTGAAACTCTGGTTTATACTAGAATAAACGCATTCCTAAAAAAGCATAGTGTCTTGCATAATTTTCAACATGGTTTTACATCTTCTAAGTCTACAACTACAGCTCTTGCAAATTTCGTCAGCTTAGTGTTAGATGCTTTGGACAGACGAGAGAAGGCATGTGGTTTATTTCTCGATTTGTCCAAGGCTTTTGATACTTTATATCATAATTTGTTGCTAATAAAACTTGAGGGGATTGGTATTCGTGGTGTAGTTCTAAAATGGTTTACTTCCTACCTAGAAAATAGAAGACAAAAAGTAAAGATAGCATCTAATGGACTTAAATACGAATCAAACACGTTGGATATCCATTATGGTGTCCCTCAGGGTAGTGTATTGGGTCCTCTACTTTTTATAGTATATAGTAATGATATAGCTTTGATAACTAATTCACTGAGTGGAGTTAACATCATCAGTTATGCGGATGATACCAACATTCTAGTCACAGCAACATCCAATCAAAATTTGCAAAATAAAACTACACAGATACTATCCACCATCAACAGTTATTTTTTATCCAACAAACTAGTTTTAAATGAAGAGAAATCAAAGTATATGATTTTCACGTCAAATAATTTATTAAACCATCAAGCCACTATACAAGCAGCAATAGATAAAACAGACTGCACGAAGTTGCTGGGGGTCCTGTTAGACAGTAATTTTAAATGGTCAAACCACATTTCTAATTTGAAATCCAGATTAAGTAGCGCATGTTATGCATTGAGAATTCTTTCACGTCACTTTAATACATCAATATTAAAAACAGTATACTTTGCCCATTTTTACTCAATAGCCAAATATGGCATTGAAGTCTGGGGTTGTACCTCTGAATTAGAGCAGATATTCGTACTTCAGAAAAGAGCTATTAGGATAATATATAAAATGAAATTTAGAGATTCTTGTAGAGGTATCTTTAGAAAAAATAATATTCTTACAATTCCTGGTCTGTATATATTTTCGTGTATAATGTATTTACATTGCAAAATTTATGAATTCAATAAATTTCAATTTAACCCTATTTATTCAACAAGATTCAGAGACAATCACTTTATGCTTCCACAGCATCGTTCTGTTTTGTTGGAAGGTAGCACACATTATGCAGCCATAAGTTTCGTTAACAAATTGCCAATAGATATACGAATGAATTTACATCAGCCAAACTTTCGGAGGTGTGTACATCAATACATTTGTGAGCTAGAGCCATATTCTACAAATAACTTTTAAGTATGTTTTGTCGTATTTATTAGTTTATATACTTTTAATATGTACATTATATATGTCTGTAACTTTGACTTGTCTCATACATGTACAACTTTGTATAATGTCGCATGTGATGAATAAATTTGACTTGACTTGACTTGACATATGCTGCCCTATCTGACCCAACTAGGACAAACCCCGGCGTGGAGTCACGGATTGCAACGAACGAAATGGCAGGGATTCCCTAACGGCAACTGCTAGCAAAAGACTAAGTTTTCAATCTAATAGCACATAAAATAATATCAAAAATATTACACTACATCCCACCAGATTGAAAACAATGGGAATCTTCTCTGGTTGCACCTCCGACGCTTCTAAAAATTGGAAACCCTTAACGGATGCTGAGACTAAAGAAGATGAGGGAATTTTACAATTTATAATTCACGTCCCATCTGCTCAGCGCTGTAAAGTTTCAACGAGAATGGTCCCCTTCGTATATGGTCCCCCAGCCATAACGGATGCTGAGACTAAGGAACAAATTGGCTTAAAAATTGTAGAAGCCGCGGAAGTGTTACCAGAGAAGGTTCCCATTGTTTTCAATCTGGTAGGATGTAGAATAACATCTTTTGATGGTGTTTTATGTGCGATTAGATTGAAAACTTAGTCTTTTGCTAGCAGTTGCCGCTAGGACATCCCTGCCATTTCGTTCGTTGCAATCTGTGACTGCACGCCGGGGTTGGGGGCAAATAAAGCATTGACGAAGCATAGCATCATTAAGGTACGTATCCATTACGTTGGTGCTCGTTGCTTCATGTGGAAACGGCATGCGCTCCTCTACATATAAACAGCTACCGATTTAACCGATTGGATCGTCGAAGGTGAGCACTAGTCCAGAGAAATAAGATTTTTCTCGTGACACATCCCCTCCAGGACGAAACCAAATTTTGTATGTAGTATGGACATCTATATTAAGAGTAAACAGTAGCGATCAACAGGTAGCAACAAAATATAACTTCGGGAGATAGTATCATAAACTTTGGCAACAGTGGTAATCTTTGACATTATCTAAGATTAATATTTTGACAATATCATAGTCGCGCTAAATGGAAGTAATAGAAAACGATTTTATTATTAATAAATAGATATTTATAAAAATAAACCAAAATGGGTGAAAATTTTATGTTAAGATAGGTATTTAGAAAAGTACTTGGATGAAATATCTAATAATAAAACAATAATAAATAATCATTTTTTGTTGTGAAGCGAAACAAATTTCGATATTCGCATAATTTTGGCACGGTTTTTAATGGACTTTTTCTTGGAAGGTTTCACTTTATTTTTCGTTTGATTTACTTTTTCCATTTTGTTAAACTATTGATAATATTTTTAGAATAAAAAATCCTCCTAAAACTTTATATACTCGCATTATAGTATGGTATAGTTAGACCCAAACCCAGACATCCAAAGTGAAAGTTATCCTCCAACACCAAATTGTTCTATATGGTCCACATAATGTTCAGAAAAAAGGCACACCATTTTGAGCGTCGGGTTTGGGGGGGGGAGAGGGGGGAGAAATCTGTAAATTCGTAGTTTTTTAGGTTTTTTGTCAATATTTCTAAAACTATGCGGTTTAGCATGAACAACCCTATATACAAAATTGCTCTATATTAACTTTGAAATATAAAAGGCCCTATGCATAACTCTTCTAAAATGAACAGTTCAAAAGTTACAGAGGTAGTATAGTATAATTGGTCCCAGGGCCGGCGATAACGGGCCTGCAAGGGATGCATTGCAGGCGGGCGCCTACCTGTTTGGGGGGCGCCAAAATGAGCTTTTCTTCTGCTGGTGTTATGTAAAATACTAAAATAGAAAAATTCATTTGTTAAATGTGGTTTAAATTCGTCATAATACCCTAATCTGTGTTTGTTAGTTTTGCATATCACATTATAATATACAAAAATATGCAATGCAGCATAAAATTCTTAAATACCATGTAGTAATGTAATTTATTGGTCAAAGATATCATATTTCAACCAAACAACTTTGCTCTTAATGAGAATGCTTTGTTTATATTCTTCAAATTTCTTGCAAGTTTTGTATCAGCAGTTATGAGAGGAAATGAATGATTCCTAGTAAAATAAACAAGATTATGATTCTGTTTTCTTGCCGCCTGCGTGTGTCTAATTATTTAAGTATTATGTATCATCATAAAATCTAATCTAAATATCATGCAATTAATATAAAATTATATTTGTTAAGTACTACTCAGTACTGTTATTAATTTACGGTTAAGTTATTATTTTTATTTAGTTAAATAAAAATGGATTAAAAAAAATTATCTGGGGAACAAATCGAAAAATAAAAGCTGAAAAAGAAGAAATGACACAAAAAAACAATATTAGTTCTCTTAGCCAATTTCTTAAAAAAGGTATAGTGAAGTTGTTTTGTCAGATGAGGGGTCCAATAAAACTGTAACCAAACTTTATTTACCGGGGAGATTTGCGGATAGCGTGACACCGACTAAAGTCGGTGCCTCGCTGCCCGGAACACACATTTTTAGGACACAAGTCCAAAATCAAGTCAAATAGGGAGAAAAGCTCTTCTAGCTACCCATAAAGTAATACAGAGGATGTGTTCCATTACCCAGTGCATCCAAGGTAACGTTCAGTACAAAGCCTCCTAAGGGTAAAAACATGCCGAAGATACATGGATAGCGCGGTGTAGGTCGCGATCGCGGTCGCTACATGGATATCAAAACAAACCTTCATTTTCTTATGAGATCGCACATACCAAGGATGTGTCACCAGTTCACCCTCGCGACCTTGCATCGCGGTTTACAGCGATGTCGATGCCAAAACAGGATACGGAAAGTATCTTTGGTAAGGGTAAAAGCATGCCGAAGATACATGGATGAGCTCGATGTAGGTCGCGATCGCGGTCGAAGTTTACATCGATGACTGGCAGAACATACCGAAGATACTTTCCGTATCCTGTTTTGACATCGACATCGCTGTAAACCGCGATGCAAGGTCGCGAGGGTGAACTGGTGACACATCCTTGGTATGTGCGATCTCATAAGAAAATGAAGGTTTGTTTTGATATCCATGTAGCGACCGCGATCGCGACCTACACCGCGCTCATCCATATATCTGCGGCATGCTTTTATCCTTATTCGTTATGTACTGCGATGGGGAGGGGTGGTGGTACAGCTTGGGGGGGATCAGATAGATACGGGGTCAGGTTACGCAGTGTGACCGGTTTGATCTTCGGACATGTGGGTCTCACTGTTCCATTTGAACACACATATTGTTCCCGAGGCTGGGGTTGTACGAGTATCTGTGTATGTGTGTGGGATGGGGGGCGCCTGTGCTAGTTTTGCAGGCGGGCACCTTATACCCTAGCGCCGGCACTGATTGGTCCAAAAAAGGCCTAACCCAGACATCCAAAGTAAAAGCTTTCATTCAACACCAAATTGTTCTATATGGTCCACGTATTGTTCAGTAAAAAGTTACACCATTTTGAGCGGCCGGTTTGGGGGGGAGATGGGGGAGAAGTCGGTAAATTAGTAGTTTTTTTAGATTTTGCGTCAATACTTCTAAAACTATGCATTAGCGTAAAGAAAAATTTTCTACATAAAATTTAAAACAAAAAAGGCTCTATACATAATTGTTATAAAATCAACGGTTCCAGAGTTACGGAGGGTGAAAAGTGGAGGTTTTCGATACTTTTTATATTTACCGATTTCTCCACCCTCTCCCCCCCCCCCCAAACCCGACACTCAAAATGGTGTGACTTTTTTCTGAACATTATGCGGACCATATAGAACAACTTGGTGTTGGAGGATAACTTTCATTTTGGATATTTGGGTTTTTGGTCAGGGCCGGCGATAACGGGCCTGCAAGGGATGCACTGCAGGCGGGCGCCTCTGCGGGAGGGTGCCAAAATGAGCTTTTTTCTGCTAGTGTTATAGAAAATACTAAAATAGAAAAATTAATTTTTTAAATGTTTAAATTCCAGCCCAAATACCCTAATCTGGGTACAGCTTGGGGGTCAGATAGGTACCACTCCATTATGGAGTATGATTGATTTGATCTTCGGGCATGTGGGTCCCACTTAGAGGCTAGAGCCTTATACAAGTGTGTGTGTGGGGGGGGGGGCGCCTGTGCTTGTTTTGCAGGAGGGCACCTCATGCCCTAGCGCCGGTTTTTGGTATAATTATACCATACATTGCCCAAAAAATATAAAAAGTATCGAAAACCTCGACTTTCACCCTCCGTAACTCTGGAACCGTTAATTTTATAACAATTATGTATCGAACATTTTTTGTTTTAAATTTCATGAAGAACATTTTTGTGTATAGCATTGTTTACGTTAAAGCATAGTTTCAGAAATATTGACGAGAAGCCTAAAAAAACTACTAATTTACCGACTTCTCCCCCATCTCCCTCTCAAACCGGACGCTCAAAATGGTGTAACTTTTTACTGAACAATATGTGGACCATACAAAACAATTTGGTGTTGAATGAAAACTTTTATTTTGGATGTCTGGGTTAGGCCTTTTTTTGGACCAATTATACTATACTACCTCTGTAACTTTTGAACCGTTCATTTTAGAAGGGTTATGCATAGGGCCTTTTATATTTTGAAATTTAATGTAGAACAATTTTGTATCGAGGGTTGTTCATGCTAAACCGCATAGTTTTAGAAATATTGACGAAAAACTTAAAAAACTACGAATTTACAGATTTCTGCCCCCTCACCCCCCCCCCCAAAGCCGACGCTCAAAATGGTGTGACTTTTTTCTGGACATTGTGTGGACCATATAGAACAATTTGGTGTTGAAGGATAACTTTCACTTTGGATGCCTGGGTTATGCCATCTTTTGGATCAACTATACTATACTATTAGAATTCGAAATATTTTTACGTAAAATATACTTACCTACCTACATATAACTAAAACTCACAATTAACAAAAATCTATTCTTTCAAAGAGGCCAACAACGTATACAACACAACAAATAATATTATAATAAATTAACTATCAATAAACACTACTTTCCTAAGAAACAACAAAAACGAATCCTTAAATTAACACACTACTGCACTGAACATATATCGATAAAGATGACAGAACAGATTAGAGAAAATCTGACGCAGGTTTGTCAAAATGACAGTGATAATTTCTCTATGTTGTCTAATTAGTTATTTAGTTATAATATGTTCGATTTCTTGTTAGAAATAAAAAATTTTAGTAGTTCCAAGATTACACAAAATCTAGGCATGGGATAAAAAAGTTTATTTGAAGAAAGTTTTTTTTCTTTTTATTGGCGGTACAAGCTCCTTTTTTCAATATTTTATTTAGTTATAGGCTAATTTCCACGTACTAACATATTTCTGAAATTGGGCTCTGTACCCCCATTCTTTATTATATTACGAATATGTGTGCCAAATATCTCGATAAAATATTCAAAATTAGTTCATGGAACGCGTTTGTTGCTACCTGTTGATCGCTACTGTAGCCTCTTAATAACCTATATGTTTCCTGCAGCCGATTTTGTTGATATATATATATATAGTTATAAACAAATGAAAATCAAAAAACAGTAAATTTTCGCTTTTTTCGTCTATTACTAAAAAGTGAAACATTCTAAACAAATTTGAGAATAAGAAACTCAAAAACCATATAAAAAACTTCAATATGGCGTTCACTAAATATGTCTATCCTTATTTTTTTCTTAGAAAATTACAAAATAAATCATAAATTGTGAGATTTTATAAATGTTCATAACTTATTTAAAAATTAAATTAGAGCCTTCTTATTACAAGGAATACTGAGACTTTTTGTGCTTAAATTATATTTTTAATTTCAACGCAATTGGTCAAATAGTTTAAAAGTTATTTAATTTGTTTATCTCAAATTCATTTTTTGCAACACTATAAGTCAGAAAATTATGAGGCTACAGTAATACTTCGAACAGTTTATGAAAGAAGAACATTTATACTATTAATTTAATTTAAAAAAATGACAAAAAGTAATTCTAAATACTGCAAAATTATTTTGCAAAAACATGTCGATTTTCTGCTTATTTATAAACAATTATAATAACTTTTTAACCGTTACCCGTAGAAAAATTATTTTTTTATATTTAGAAAGACTGAATTTTTATACACATTTAGAAAGAAAAACAATTGTCTTACAGGACAATTAGGGACAAAGTTAGCCTCCCTTTTTTTAATTCACATGTCCTTGCAAAATAATTTTGCAATATTTACAATTATATTTTGTCATTTTTTTAATTAAATTAATAGTGCAAATCTTCTTCTTTCATAAAATATCCAAAGTATTACTGTAACTTCGTCATTTTATGACTTATAGTGTTGCAAAAGAAATTAAGTTGGGATAAACAAATTAAATAACTATTAAAATATTTGACCAATTGCTTTAAAATTTAGGGTAAGATTTAAGCACCAGAAGTCTCAGAATTCCGTGTAACAAGAAGGTTCTAAGTTAATTTTTACATAAGTTATGAATATTTATATAAACTCAAAATTTATTTAGTTTTTACTTGTTCTGTATGATTCAAAATTTATGATTTATTTTGCAATTTTCTAAGCAAGAAATAAGGATAGACATATTCAGCGAACGCCAAAATGAAGTTTTTTACACGATTTATGACTTTCTTACTCTCAAATTTGTTTAAAATGCTTAACTTTTTGGTAATAGAAGAAAAATATATTATATTATCAAAATCGGCTGCAGGAAACATATACCACTTTAATACAATTAACTAATATTTGTGCAAAAATACAATTTAACCATATCGTGAAGATCAAATACAGACAATAGTTTTTGGATTAATAAAATAGAATGACAAATTAATCTTGTTTTGGCAAGTTGTATATTACATTCGTCATTCAGAGATATTTTGATTCATATTCCCATCATATTCGAAACCCGTCCAATCTACGACAAAAATTAATTGGCAACCTCGCACAATCATAACCTACAACTACAAGAAAAACATCAAAAATATGGTGCAAAATTTATTATTTGGTTAAATTTTAGCAATATTTCATTATAATCCAGTATTTTAATAAAGAATATGAAACATTTCGACATAATATAAAAAAAATAAAAAGTGAGTAGTAATATATATTTCTACTTTCCAAAAATATGTCTCAAATTAGTAACAGTTTAATCCTCTGACACCTTAAATTATTTAAACTCTTGCCTACATTGGATTTATTTTATTTAAAATTATGGAAATAAAAGGCAAATATTCAGCACCTAGTTTATTATTAGATGGATCCTAGACTTCCAAACAAACTGATAGAATATATTGCACATTTTATTGGAAATACAACATCAAATGATCCATATCATTCCAGTTATGTACAACAATATTTCCAAAGGTTTACAAAGTAAAGATAATTAATCCAGATGCTACTTTAACAGGTAATGAAAATTAAATCTCTTCATTTTTGTGAATTATGGGTTTATTGAAGTTGAAATAGGCAAATTTGTACTTTAATAGTGAAGTTTTTATCAAAATTATTTTACTTAAAAGTTAGTCTCTTCAAAAATTTAAAATCTCTTAACAAGATTACCTTGTTCTCTTCCTTAACTCAAATTCTGTATCTTTCTTCTCCATCAAAACCAATCAAATATAATTTTTGTCCATCGTCTTTCTTGTTCGCACTGGAACATGTGCATACCAGGTTGTAGCTATGATTATAAGGTGACATTCTAGGTTTCTTACCTATCCATAGCCCATGTGGAATTTTCCATTTCACCATTGACTTTTCTGTTCGATTAAGGATATAAATTGCTGTACCAGCTAGTTCTGTCCATAAATGTTCAGGAAACCATACTTCAGAATTGGAGTACATATATGTTCTGACCATTTCAACAATAGCATGATTTTCTTGTTTACTAGAACCATTTTGATCAGGTGATTAAGGAACAGTTAATCCCCAAGTGATTCCATTTTCTCTTAAAATTCTTCTGACATCTTCATTGTTGAATTCTCCACCATTATCACTGAGTAGTTCCTTAATCTTATGTCCTTGAGTTTTAGTATGAGCGATCATAGTGTTCAAAACGATTTTTGCTGTAACAGATATCCATAACGGACTCTGGTGAAATTTCTTCTCCAAGACATTTCAAATGGACCACAGATGTCAGTTGAAATTAATGCTTAAGGTGAAGTTACAGCATCTCTTGTACCAAAAGGGAGACAGTGGGCTTTACCATAAATGTAGGGCTCACATGCGTATCTTTCAAGCTTGATATTTATCTTAAGGTCATTCTTGAGCTTCTTGCACACGTTTCATATCTTGATGTCCCTATCGCTCATGATATGATACAGCTGCAACAAGGAACTCGCATTGTCTTCTGCAATGTTAATCTCATTCAATATTTTTTTCTTGTGAAATCATTGCTTCAATGGCACATTTGTTCCAGTAATAACATTTTTTTATTAATTGCTACTTGACAGTGTGTAACAGTAGATCTAAAAACACTGTTGGAATTTTTGTCTTGCACTGTTTGGTGAATTGGTCACATGTCTTGTTGCTTGGTTGTCAAACCATCAAGCATCTTTTGCATTTATATTATCAACCTCATATGCTTCTTGTGAAACTATCATCAGGATAATATTGTTAGTGTTTTCTTGGCTCAATTCTAGATTTGTTTTTGGATTTGGAGGTGGTCCATCGCCTCTGTCCATTTTCTGCAAACTTTGACCCAATGTCCTTTTTTTACAGTAATTGCAGAAATGATTGAATGTAGTGGGTTTGTTTGGTTTGTGGTAAACCACTAGGTCGATTTTTTGACCATGTATTAGCACATTCACTGACAACGCTGTCATTGTATACACGTATTGTTATGGAGCAAATGACTTCATATGCAGTCATGACTGTGAATGTGTTAAATAGGGATAATGCATATCAAAAAATGTTAATTAAAAAGAAAATAACTTCCGTTTTGGCTATTATAGCTTCTGAATTGCTATTATATTGCTAACAATCATTTTTGGTAAAATTCCATTCAAATCCACTTAGTTGAGAAACTGGTTCATCAAGAGTTTTATCTTTATCATTAGTTAATACAATATAGTAAAATCACATAAGCAATGCAGTAGATGTAAACATATAAGTTGACAGCAGTGTTGTCATCAGCCATGAATGAGAACAAGATCATATTTCCGTTCAGTTTTTGAATAACAGTTATGTACTTGTACAATCACGTAAATTATTCATTAATTTAAATAATTAATAGGATTATTTTTTCACTATCTATGTATTCAGTGATTAGAACAATTTATCTTCTTCTTCTTAAGGTGCCTATGCGTTCCAGATGTTGGTGATCAGCATGGCTATCTTTACTTTGCTTGCTGCTCTTCTGAATAGAACAATTTATATACTATAGAATAGAAACTAATAATCGAGAAAAAATTATATAAATATTTTAATAATATAGTGTTGTTGTGGAATGTTGAACATCTTTAACAACTTAAATCGTTTACATACACTGCATCGCTTATTGTAAGTTAGATTAGAGTTGAAGCTTTCATACTGATAAGGTAAAATATGTAAAATTTTGCATATAATCATTACATCTGGTACCTTACTTAGTTGCTTCATTTCAAGCCCATTATTTAGCTCTTTGAAAATTCGCTTTAACTTTACAATACGTGTTGACACATCTCATCTTCAATATTCCACAATAAAGAAAAGAAATCTGAGCAAAGTTTAAACAACTGATCTTTCGATGAGGCTTCAAACTATTGCTTCAGAGTGAAATAAATCAATAAAATACAATATAATGATTTTGCTGTATCCATTTTTTCCTCAGTCTGCCTTTTATTTTTTGTAGTATTCCTTGTTTTGTGAATTTTCCTTGTTAGTCTACTAGGTTTCATTCTCATCAGATGTCCATACCAGTTTAATTGTCTCTTTATTATTTTATTCATTATTAAGTAGTTCCTCTTTAGTTATCCCTAAAAGTAGGTAAAATAAAAGTATATTTCTTTTTATTTTTTCAGAAAATAAAGGCCATAAAATTTGGAAAAGAATGTGAGGATAATGGAATTTCAGTATGTGGAGATGACTTTACTGTCAAGGTCAAGTGCCGTTGCAAGTTCACAGAGTCCAAATCATTAGTTAATGATATGTTTTATAGGAACTATATCCTATATCATATATTTTAATGAAAGACAAAAAAGGACGACTGAAAACAAAGCACGATTATTACAACCAAATTCAAGGCAACTTATAATTAATAAAAAGGAAGGGGTGCCACCTAGTGATCTGGATGCCTTCAGAATCGATCATTTATGATGTCGGTATTGAAGAATGCTGGGAAAATAATATAAAATTGTTGAAAACATTTTCTTTGAATAAATAAGTATATAGATACCATTTTTATGTGGAAATAAAGCACTTTAAAATTACATTTTTTGTTTGTTTTATGTAGAATAATTTTTAATTTAGAATAATTTTTTATTTGCATAAACATATCTAAACATATACATATTGAAGATAGCAAAAATAGAAATTTATTATTTTTATTTTCCAGATTACATGCATAAAACAATTTTGATTTTAAAATGTTACTTGAAACTAATTAACTAGCTCATTGAATTAATTCATTCACTGATTCATTCTACAATATTTATTTCCATAATGAATGATAAAAAGAAAAATTAAAGAAGTGACTCTAATTATGTTACTGAACCCAATTGTGTTGCAAATTTCTAAGTAGATGTGGTTACCCATATTAAAAGAGTAAATCAATTGAAAGAAAATACCATGATTAGTAAGTCAATAACATATCAAGGATACATAATTTATATTTTAAAATAACATACATATAAAATCAAACTTTGGTGTTAATTTTGAGAGTAAACTAAATGTAAGATCAAATATGGGCCATTCAACGAATATAAATATGACTCTCTTGGATTATCTCAACAACAAATATTTTACTGAGCAACATAAGAAGTACGAAAGTAAATGGCCCTAGTAATTATTCCAATAAACAACAATGTAATTTTCAATTTACTTTCGTTCTTCATATTTTGCGCAGTAAAATATTCGTTATTGAGATAATCCAAGAGAGTTGTATATTCATAGAATGACCCATACTTACATGTCGGAATAGTATAATGGAGTTTTTTTCTAGTGATTTACTGTGTGACCCCTAACATGAGAATGTTACTGTCATCATTGCATGTGTTTTTTAAAGTCAAATCACATGCTATGATTTTTCTGACATGTATTCTTCCTTTAGCAATTATTGGTTTGGTGCAAATTGAGCAGTTGCTAAAAGAGTCCATTTTTTGAACTTACACCTGAAGGAAACAAATGGGAAACTAAAAATCATTTATCAGCAATTATTAAGTCACCTGATACCATCTGCTGCAATATACATACCAATTTTTTTTACTATCTTCTTGTCAAATACTGAACCTTACTTGCATAAGTAACTACCCCATTGAGAGCCACTCCAATTAGACATTTTAAAGTATTTCTATGTTTATATGAGCTATATGTTACTCAATCTGCTTTTCCAATTTTTTGGTTGGTTACAATAGATTTCGGTGCAGTCTAAAATTATTCTACAATTTATAAAAAATTTGAATCATTTTGGCATACAATAAGTTCTTTTTATTCCTGCTGTGAATATCCTTCATAATATTTTAAAATAATATTTCATGTAGGATGCTTAAACCAGGTTCAGTAGGATGAAATCCTCATTGAAATTTTAAATATAATGCCTAAATATTCATTCACAAGATTTAGTTTCAATTTCATCAATTTAAATAGTAACTGATCAATTTTAGGTACATTGACCACAGCTCAATCTTGATAAAAATTAATTGACATCAGTCTAAACTCATATTATAAACACATAAATACATCTTTGCATGGTAAACCAGTACAGTTCGTCCGCTCTACCTTTTCCCATGTGTCACGATTTATTTTCAAACAAATTAAGTCAAAACCTAAAGTGAAACGTACACTGATGTGTGTAGTATATAGTATAAGTATACAAAATGTATATATACACATTGACATTCGTTTCACTTTAGGTTTTGACTTAATTTGTTTGAAAATTAAGTCAAAACGGAAAAGTTGTGACGCATGGGAAAAGTTAGAGCGGACGAACTATATAAAACACAATTTTCTCATCACTACTTTCAGTACATCCAAATAAAAAACAAGAAGACTACTTTGCAATATTTACTGCTTCTTGAAGTACTTTGACATTCTACAAACAGTCATTTTCACCTTCCATAGTTGCAACCAAAGGAGTAGAAACTGAGTAGCTTCGTTGGCAGTGCCGGGTTGACTTTCTTCTTCATTTCTCACTGGAGAAGTAGGTGGATTTGCAACGAGAGGTACTGGGTCCTGGTAAAGGCCTCCTGGAAAGTACTGACTAATTTTTCATTTTTCACATTTTGAATTTGATTTCTACAAAATTTCAATACATTGCCGTGATCATATTGATGATGAAATATTGAATTCGTTTCCAAGTGCCAGCATTGGACCAAGAAACAAATTCAACATAAAATCGCCAATATCAACACAGCGAGCATGAGACCTTTATGGGTCCTTGTATTCTGCTCCTCTGCATCAGTAAATTAAAAAGGAATGAACTTCGGTATAAACACTTTATTTTCTCATTTTATTATGGTCACAATTCAAGATCTACATTTTAGAACTAATGAAGTTATTTTATATAAAAATAGTCTCTCTGTTTACAGGCAAGCTATAGATTTTATTAAGGAACTTAGCTTGTGGTCTGACGGCTTCTTCCGGTGCTGTCCTGGGTTATTTACACCCCAAGATCTTCTTCAGAAAGTGGCAGATGGTATGTCCAAAAAGAGACAATATGGTCACTGGATGATTGCCTGTGGAACTGTTAATTTTCCGACTATTCTCATTGGATGGTTGCCTGGGTAACTGTTAATTTTCTATAATACTCATATTTGAGGGTTAGGGTCATTTCCTTCTCCTGGGTGCCTAGAAGAGAAATTGAGATGTAGACAACTGCAACATAAATTTATAAAGGGCCTCTACCACCCAACCTAACAAAACCTTAATATTCCCTGTCGGCAGTACAGAAAAATTTACAGGTTACTTTTGAACTAAAATGTTTTAAAAATGAAGAACCATTTTCAATTTCGTTGCAAAACGAAAATACAGCCGAACAATATTCCAGTCCAATCAGAGAGTGCTGCAAGCACCTCTACCGGTTTCGAAACTTATTAGTCTCTCATCAGGAGGCACATATGCTGCTCTCCCTGATCCAACCAAAACAAACCCCAGCGTGCAGTCCCGAATTGCAACGAACGAAATGGCATAGATGCCCTAGCGGCAACTGCTAGCAAAAGACTAAGTTTTCACTCTAATGGCACATAGCATATCCCACCAGAATGAAAACAATGGGAACCTTCTCTGGTAACACCTCCGAGGCTTCTACAATTTGCAAGCCATACGGATGCTGAGACTAAGGAAGATGAGGGAATTCTACAATTTACAATTCACGTCCCATCTGCTCAGCGCGGTAAAGTTCCAACGAGACTGGTTCCCTTCATACTCCACACAGAGTAAATGTAAATCAAAAATGAATAACCATTTTCAATTTCGTTGCAAAACAAAACCTTAATATTCCCTGTCGGCAGTACAGAAAAATTTACAGGTTACTTTTGAACTAAAATGTTTTAAAAATGAATAACCATTTTCAATTTCGTTGCAAAACGAAAATACAGCCGAACAATATTCCAGTCCAATCAGAGAGTGCTGCAAGCACCTCTACCGGTTTCGAAACTTATTAGTCTCTCATCAGGAGGCACATATGCTGCTCTCCCTGATCCAACCAAAACAAACCCCAGCGTGCAGTCCCGAATTGCAACGAACGAAATGGCATAGATGCCCTAGCGGCAACTGCTAGCAAAAGACTAAGTTTTCACTCTAATGGCACATAGCATATCCCACCAGAATGAAAACAATGGGAACCTTCTCTGGTAACACCTCCGAGGCTTCTACAATTTGCAAGCCATACGGATGCTGAGACTAAGGAAGATGAGGGAATTCTACAATTTACAATTCACGTCCCATCTGCTCAGCGCGGTAAAGTTCCAACGAGACTGGTTCCCTTCATACTCCACACAGAGTAAATGTAAATCAAAAATGAATAACCATTTTCAATTTCGTTGCAAAACGAAAATACAGCCGAACAATATTCCAGTCCAATCAGAGAGTGCTGCAAGCACCTCTACCGGTTTCGAAACTTATTAGTCTCTCATCAGGAGGCACATATGCTGCTCTCCCTGATCCAACCAAAACAAACCCCAGCGTGCAGTCCCGAATTGCAACGAACGAAATGGCATAGATGCCCTAGCGGCAACTGCTAGCAAAAGACTAAGTTTTCACTCTAATGGCACATAGCATATCCCACCAGAATGAAAACAATGGGAACCTTCTCTGGTAACACCTCCGAGGCTTCTACAATTTGCAAGCCATACGGATGCTGAGACTAAGGAAGATGAGGGAATTCTACAATTGACAATTCACGTCCCATCTGCTCAGCGAGGTAAAGTTCCAACGAGACTGGTTCCCTTCATACTCCACACAGAGTAAATGTAAATCAAAAATGAATAACCATTTTCAATTTCGTTGCAAAACGAAAATACAGCCGAACAATATTCCAGTCCAATCAGTTCGTTGCAATTCGGGACTGCACGCTGGGGTTTGTTTTGGTTGGATCAGGGAGAGCAGCATATGTGCCTCCTGATGAGAGACTAATAAGTTTCGAAACCGGTAGAGGTGCTTGCAGCACTCTCTGATTGGACTGGAATATTGTTCGGCTGTATTTTCGTTTTGCAACGAAATTGAAAATGGTTATTCATTTTTGATTTACATTTACTCTGTGTGGAGTATGAAGGGAACCAGTCTCGTTGGAACTTTACCGCGCTGAGCAGATGGGACGTGAATTGTAAATTGTAGAATTCCCTCATCTTCCTTAGTCTCAGCATCCGTATGGCTTGCAAATTGTAGAAGCCTCGGAGGTGTTACCAGAGAAGGTTCCCATTGTTTTCATTCTGGTGGGATATGCTATGTGCCATTAGAGTGAAAACTTAGTCTTTTAAAATGTTTTAATTGAAACACCCCTTAATCAGAAAATACAATTTTCTGTTAAATTAATTGAATCGCGAATATTTCTATAAAGTTAACAAATTTTTAAGCCATTAAATGAAACTTGAGAAATTATTATTTAACATAACTGCCGATATATCAATGAATTAGGATTAACAGAAAATAAATACCCCACAAATATTTTCTTTACCTAATTGGATGAATCAAATTATCAAACAAATATATTATGCAAATTAGCAAATGAGTTAGTCAATTAATAAAAATGTGAACAGAAAATTAAGCAATATAATCAGAAAACCAACTAGGTTTGTTTAGGTTTCACTTGGCAGAATCTATACAAATGAACCTGAATGAGACCGGCTCATATTTATACGAGCAAAAGAAATTACCTGAAGGTTAATATTAGCAGATAGGGAAGTAGGTATTTCTATTAAGACAAAATTACAAAAAATTAAGCACTTGATAAATAATTTGTTTTGGAATAAAATATATAAAGAGAATGACTGTTTTACTGGAAATAATTTATAATGAAAATGGCCAGCTAAAATAGTATTTTCTCAATAAATACTATACTAAATTTACAATCAAGATATAGTAGAAATAAACAAGCCAAGACACATTATATGCTACACTAGGAGCACTCCTGAATCATAATTTACAATGTATAAACTTTAGAAATAATGATTTGGGATTTACAATGTATATACATTGTAAATTCTGTGCTCTGTGCGTAAAGCGAATTAAGTCCAAAAATGGTCGAAATTAGAAAATGCATTATCTGTATGTTAGAATTTGATATCTACATGTGTGTATAATTTGTCAAGTCCAATTCCATTTCTAAACTGAGATATTAAGGAAAAACAATATGTGTAAATCGTGTTAAGTCCGGAACTTAGACGCATGATTATTTAAGAAACAGGAAGACTCAGTGTGTTAAGTCCCACAATTTTGGGACTTAACACACTGTACACTAATGAGTTATTAAGTGCGCCACGGGACGTTGCAAACTTTAAACGCGTTTATCTCAAAACGGTGTTTTAGGACTAAACTCTCTTTACGCACAGAGCACAGAATTATGATTCGGGAGTGCTCCTAGTAGCATTTAACGTGTCTTGGTTTGTTTATTTTTACTGCATTTTGATTGTAAATTTAGCATATTTGAGATAATGGAAATAAATTTTGGAATTTAGGTGTACAAAATTGAAAATTTATATACCAGGCGGACAAAGTAAATATAAATGGACCAACACATATATTATAATACTAAAAATAAAAATCAACACGGCGAACTGAGAGGACCTCTAAAAAGTAGCAGATTTGCACTCTACAACATTGCAACAGATATTTCAACACAAGTAATAGCTATTTGTATAACAAGGGAGGAAAGTGCTACTTTTCCTCCCGAGAATGAAGTTTACTGCCCGACGCGTAGCGGAGGGCAGTAATCATTCAAGGGAGGAAAAGGCACTTTACTCCCATGTTATACATATGGTTTTTCCACCTTCCTCAAATAACAAGTCATTTTTTTATTTTTACTTAATATATTTATGTAACTAACCAACAAAATTTATTAGAACTAAAACCAACAAGTAGGTACATTATAACTGTCAACTGTCAAATATAAGTCAAATTATTAATGTAAACATTGTTAAATCAGAATAACAATCTACTGTTTTTTACCATTCTGCAAAATACAGAGTGTTTTTAAATAAACGTTAAAATCTATAGATACTTACGTAATAGAAAATAGATATTGTACAGGGCGTCAATAAGTTATATTTCATGAATGAAATACCATGACGTCACTTTCACTTTTCCTCCCTAGGGAGGAAAAATATTTTCCTCCCTAGGGAGGAAAAGTACAACTTTGCTCCCTACAATCAGGTCCGGAAAAGTATACTTTCGGTAGAGGTAGGTGGAAAAATTATTTACTTTAGTCTTTTAATTTGGATGTAAAGGTTGATTGTCCGTCAAAAAACCTTTGGCTTTGTTGTGCTCAAAAATTATTGGGCCATTTTGTTGGTCAGAATTCAGAAAATGGCAAGAGCAAACCAACAAAGAATAGACAGATGGTTCCCTATCTTTCCGTCTGTGAATCAATAATTATAAAACGATAAATTCAGTTCTTTCTCTTCACTATATTTTCTTACCTTAGTAATGAAATCAATGTCTTCTTTTTAACCAGATCTTGGGGAACAAGAAAGAATCTACATATCACATATCCCTCTTTCTCAATATTGTGTACAATCCGGGGCAAAGCACATTACCATTTTTATTATACAAAATAGAATGGTTCACAAAAGTTTGTAAACTTTGCTTGGTGAATATCACTAAAGAACTATATTTCATAGAAATTTAAGACCGAATTATGGTGGTATTATGTTAAAAACACTATACTTAAGCAGAAAAAGCTGCAGAGGAAGCAACATTTCAACTTTATAGGAATTAAAAAGGCTTTGAGATTGGGCAAATTCTGGCTTTGCAACTTTTGTTTACATTTATGAAGTCCTTTCTCCTTCTTGACAGTCGTAACCTCACATTTCGGCTGTTAACTTAAAAATCTCTTCCTAAGTTTGTATATTGAAATTATATTTATGTATTATATCAGACATTTTCTACCATATATATTATTTATAGCAAATTTCTTATGATTTATTGATACAATTGTACAAAAGTAGTAGTAATAATTTAAATAATCTCTTGTTTTTGCAATTCACCCATAAGGAATACACATAAGATCGTCCCACAAACAGCCACAGTGTACCACGTGACCATGTGTCAAAGTTAACGCTCCCAGCGGATAGGTTATTATTATAGATGTCCATACTACTCAAAAAATTTGGTTTCGGCCTGGAGGGGGTTGTGTCACCAACAGGATATTTTTTTCCTTATTTCTCTGAACTACACCGCTCCGGGCAATCTCGACCCTCGGCGAACCAATCGGTGGCTGTTGCTATATATGTAGAGGAGCGCATGCCGTATCCACACGGAGCACTGAGCACCAACGTAATGGATACGTACATTAAGATATATTCTGTTCACCAGAACAGAATTGCTGATCTATATTCACAATTTTTTCTTTAATCACTTTACCTCGAACTGAAACTTTGTATCTGCTGCAACTTTATCTTCTTGGCTATCCGAAGCTGGCACATAAGCGCTTGTATCAAGAACAATGGATATTTTTCCTTAAAGAAATACACATTATAAATAATTTAAAAGAATTGTTACAAAGAATGCATCTACGTACCGTTCTGAGTAGGTCTAAATTCTTCATCATATACATGCCAGGCTCTAGCGTGAGCTTTGAGCAAATTATGGGCACAGGTATATTCAAGAAGTCCCTCAGAATGAACAGCGGGTGGATAGTACCTGTAACCGTATCCACCCATACAAGTCTGCCTCGGTTTATTGAAAGTGATCCAGTATTTAACTTTTTCTCCAAAGTTCTGAAAGAGTACTCGGGCGTAATCAGAGAACCAGTGTTGTATATCTGAGTTCTGAAAACCTTCCAGCTTTTCAAGAGTCAGAGGTAGGTCCCAATTGGAGATGGTTACTAAGGGTTCTATATCATTGGCTCTCAGTTCTTTGATGAGCTTTCGGTAGTACGCTATTCCTTCTTCATTAATCTTATTTGGATAACCTAGAAATTCATGGATAAACATTGTTAATAAAGCGCAAAAAAGAGAGGAAGAAGGAAGTATATAGTAGAAAATGTGTCGATCACCCATCGCAGAATAGATTCTTCTAGAGAAATTAGTACAAAGTTATGGATACATTTATTATTTACAACATAATAAGCAAAAACCAATAAAAAAAATACCAACAAAATGGCATCAAAGTATAATTATTCCATCAAAAGGGCCATAAAAACGAGTGCTGTAATCATAGGATTAAATAGGCTAACACCTTCTGTATAGAAAATTTCAGGAGAATACCAAACCTGGGCCCGGATTACGTACACTCGATACGCATCGTATCCGCCATGTTTTACTGTAGCGCCTTATGGGAAAACATGGCGGATACGATGCGTATCGAGTGTACGTAATCCGGGCCCTGATTCAGAAAAAATAGATCGACCATAGATCAGATTTTCACTCTAAGGTAGCTTCTAGAAAAATAATGGGAATTAAATACTACTATCCAGAATATTTTCATATACCTATTACCGACAAGCGTACGACAGCATTAAAAGGAATCATATGTGGAATACAATGTCAGAGCTTTCAGTTCCAAAAATCTTATCCAGCTCGATATGTGTAAATAGATGTAGATTGAGGGTACGGACGGTTAACAAACTGTTAGAATCGATTGAAATCAGCAGTCGCTTAAAACAAGGAGAACCGCTGTCACAACACAACAGTGAACAGCACAATAGAACCCGGGTTGAGCTGCCCCCCGCCCCCTACTTGCAAAAATTAAAAAACAAATAATGCTGATTTATGAGCTTTCATATTCCGCAAATTAAAAATTTTGAGCTCGTTACACTGAGCAGGAATTTAACATTTTAGTGGGGCTGAGTCAGTCCCTACCCACTACCTTAAAAATAGGGATATTGAGTCGATCTTTGCGGCAGAATTACGAGCTATTTATGAGCTCTCGAAGTGATATAGTTTAGATTTTTGAGCTCATTCCCTTCACCCCCAAACAACCCTTTAATTGATTTAACTTAAGAGAAAAATGCTGAGAAAATTTAAAATATATCGTATCGCGGATATAATTCGTATAGCTTATATTATATTCTAAGAATAAACTGTTAAATCACGTGCATTTTGATTATTGAGCTGCAACCCCTTCGCAAGAAAACCACCCCATCGTCCCGGCTTAAGAGAGAATTGTACTTAAAACTACATATCGAATTAAATTAATTATTTGGCGACTACATATCGTTTAATAATTTATGGGCTTCCAAAATACGCGCATTTAGATCATTAAATTGCAATTATTTTTGTACAGTGCAGTCACTGAAGGTAAAAATCAACCATTACCTTAAATTTTGGTGAACCTTCACCGATTTTCACGAAAATCGGTGAGTAGTTAGACAATACCTCAAGAAACAAAGGTGACATGATGCCACCTTGCGCCTTTACCTTGAGGGTGGATACCATCCTTTCTCGGGGGTGAAAATCATTTTACTAAAAATAACTAAAATCAGAAAGTGGGGGTGGATAGGTCACACA
Organism: Diabrotica virgifera virgifera; assembly: GCF_917563875.1. NCBI lineage: Eukaryota > Metazoa > Arthropoda > Insecta > Coleoptera > Chrysomelidae > Diabrotica > Diabrotica virgifera. Next base: position 207,348,644 of record NC_065443.1, on the reverse strand, counting down.
CTCCGAAAAGATAGTTCCAGTATAGCAAAAACTGCCCTAGAGTGGAATCCCCAAGGAAAAAGAAAAAGAGGTCGCCCAGCACAAACTTGGAGAAGATCCATCATGGACGAGATAAGAAGTCAAGGAAAGTCTCGGAATAAGGTGAAGGCCCTAGCGCAAAATAGAACCCGATGGCGCGTTTTCACTGGAGCTCTATGCTCCACTTAGGAGTTCAAGAATATTAATGGGGACCGCCCCAGCGTCAGCAACAACAGTATTGCAGTGAGTAGTGAAGTAGTGAGTAGTGAGTGTAGTGTCTGGAGCCTCAGGAGACTGAGACCCCGGAAGCCCTGAAGATGACGTCAGAGAGGACGTCGAAAGCTCGGCCTAGAAACCAACGACGCGGTTCAACCCGGAAGCCTGGTGAGTTTAATTTTAATATTAATTCTTTTGTTGATATTGATTTTAGCTTTAAGTTTCATATATATATATATATATATATATATATATATATATATATATATATATATATATATATATATATATATAAATAACTCCACAAATTGATAGAAGGACAAATTATAAGCAAAATTTGTTATAAGTTGCCAAAATAAATCAATACTTTTTGAGTTAATAAAGATCAAAGATTTTAATTTTTTGTGAAAAAAATGCATGTTTTAAAGCGGTTTTTCGTAAATCACTCGCTTTCGTAAAACAAAAAACTAATCGTTACGAAAATTATTGAAGCTAATAAAACATTGAGTAAACTCCTTACTTGAAAAACCTTTTAATATTAATAATTCAAAGTGAGTTACATATTAGGCCGGGCCGAAAAAATTTTTTTCTACTTTTTCTATACGGCTAGTTGCCAAAAGTTGTGACTAGTATTTATATAATGCTATACCAAATTTGGGCCGGTTTAAAAAATAATTAACCGGGCCCTGTGGCCCTTAAAATTTGTTTTTGGGTCACAATTTTTTTTTCAAATTCTTGTACAAGGTTAGTGGCTAAAAATTGGAACTACTATTTATATAATCCTACATCAAATTTGGGCCGGTTTAAAAAGTAATTAACCCGGCCCCCCGGCCTTTAAAGAATTTTTATTTTGTTAAAAAAATGCTGGGGTCTATTAAAAAAGCTTCTGTTGTCATATTCTATGGTTAAGCGAAAAAAAGATAATACAGTCGACAGGAAAAAATACTTAAGCTTTTAAATGCCGTTTTAGAAGATCTAAACTAAATTTTCAAAGATAATACAACGCTGGTCATCGACAAAAATAAAATTCGGAGAGGAGTTAAGGAAAACAGACGGCAACTCCAGCGCGAGAATAAAAATTTAAACAAGTCAATTGAAGAAATACTGTGATGAAAGAAAATATCAAACCATGTCTTCGGAAACGCGAGACGAATTATGAAAACCGAAGACCATAATAGCTTTAATCGAAGGACCCGGTAATTTATATTTTGGGTACTTAGCTCTTAGCCAGTCTCGTGTCATAGATATTGTCGAAGGATATCTATTATTATTTACAAAGCCATAATATAGATCTAAGCAGTTTAAGTGTTATGGGATGTGATGGTACAAATGTCAATACGGCTGGAAGGTGGAATCATTGGAATTATAGAAAGGCGAGTGCATAAACCATTACAGTGAAATGTATGCCCGTTGCACGCTACTGAACTTGCCTTGCGATATTTGCTGCAAAAACTAGATGCCCGCACAAAGGTCCCTATTCATATTCTGAGCTGATTGGATCCCCTCTTCCCAATTGCGAAAAAATGCCTGTTATTAAATTTAAACCCATAGAAGCTCTCCTGCCTCTTGTAAACGAAAATGATCTAAGTCCAGATCAACAGTATTTATTCAAATATAATTATATAGTTTTCTCCAATTATTATAATAATAATAATTTGAGATGGAATATGTTCTCAAAGTTTGGCAGAGAGAAGTCCGGAGAAGATGGCACAAACACGTTGGTTCACGACAGCGAATCGCATTCTTAGAGTTTATGTAGCTACAACTGATCCTTGTAAAAGCTTAAAGATTTTAGCTGAGTTTGTATTACAAGACAAGTATATTCTCGTATGAGGTTTGAGATAAAAACTCAGCCAAGATTAAAATATGGTGCCAGGCATCTATGGAAATTAATACAGGCCTCGAGAGATTTTCCGAGTAATGTCTCATCAATTATCAATAAAGTTATTCAAGACAATGCTTAATTTGCACACCCGGAAGTCATTCAAATTTGTATGTTAACAGATTCACGTTAACATATTAGAGAGGTTGCTGTCAGAAAAATTTTAAAATATAGGAAGGCTGGTATAAAAATTGCGTTTTCATAGTATCCCAAATCCCTAAATCAATTTCGATGCAGAAGATTACATACATCTCATAGTGGGCGGGTGGAACTCGCCATGCAGCTACCTCATCATGATGAGTTCTGGGTTAAATAAATAATAATATACAAAATAATGTTAAATATGTCCATAATAGTTCAATGTAACAACCTTTCATGCCGAATATTGATTCAAGCAAAGAGCTGCACAATTCAGAGCGCAAAAATAGTAAATAAATATGAATTGTTTACCCCTCTTTTATATTTTTAGTCCTGGGGGCTGGTTAAATTTTTTTAAATCATGATGAAAATTTTATAATGAGATAGTGGCATCGATATTAATATTTTCGACACTAGCCCGCCCCAAAAATAAAGCAAAAAAAATTATTTATTTTTAGGCCCCCGGGGGCCCGGTCAAAAATATTTTAATTCGGCCTATGTTTGGTACACAGTATTAGGACTACCATACACAACTTTTTTTACTAGCCCGTTTAAAATTTCCCAAAAAAATTTTTTTTGCCCTTTTTCGGCCCGACCTATTACATATGTACAGGGTGTTTACTAACTTACCTTAGTACAAAAGTTGATAATAACCGAAATACAGGATGTCAAAGTTAAACTTTTATTTTATTTATTCTTAAATAGTTCCTGAGAAGCATAGGATAACAACACGAAATTTGGTACGCGGGGGTTTATTGGGATGAGAAATTTAAATTCGCCAACAAATATGATGTATTACTGAGAGGGCGCCACATACATATTTCAGTGCTCATTTAATACGTTCAGTTTTTTTCATCCCCCACTCTACATACTTTTTGAATCAAAATTTTTATTCTCCCAATATTTTTACTCAAAAAAGGTATACTACATTCATCTCGCTAAACTCAACTGTTTTCGAGATAAACGCATTTTAAATCTGCGATACAACATATTTTTGTACATAATATTGGAGTTAGAATCGAAAAATAAACTTGAAACCAAAAAAATTGCGCCAGTGCTCAAATTTATGTCATTGCATCGCAAATTTCATTTGAAGAAATTTACGGTACATTTTTGTAAATTTTTATGGTTTTACGTTACTTTTTGGGTATAATTACAATGATAATAGCAGAAAATGATGTTGCCTCGGAGATTTAAAATGCATTTATCTCAAAAAAGGTCGAGTTTAACGAGATTAATGTCGTATACCTTATTTATGTAAAAATATTAAGATAATAAAAGTTTTGATTTAAAAATCATATCGAGTGGGTAATAAAAAAAATTGAACCTATATAATGAGCGATAAAAGGCGTATGTGGCGCCCTCTAGGCAACACATCATTTTCGGTGGCAAATTTAGATTTCTCGTTCCAAAAAACCCCCGCTTACCAAATTTCGTATTGTTATCCCATGCCTGTCAGGAAATATGTTTGTTTGCTACTGCTGCTTTCGCTTCCTTTTTCGCCACCATATAGTTCTGTAGTTCTGTGTCGGATCTGGTTTCTTGCCACTTTTTATATAATTTTCCCTTTTTATTTCCCACTTTTATTTTGCCTTGTACCTACTTCGTTTGACCACCACCAAGTCTCTTTATCGTCAAACTTTTTTCTTGACGTTTTACCAAGTATTTCAATAGCAGTCTCTCTAATACTACTGGCCATTATTCTTCAAATTGTATTAGGGCTCCTTTCATGTTCCAACCTATTTTTTTTACTATTCTTCTCCTGAATAGACCTTCTTTCTCATCTTTTAGCATCCACCACTTGATTTTTTGTGGTCTTCTCCGATATTTTTGTTTATTTTCGCTTTCTACTTCGATGTCCAGAACAAGCAGCTTATGTTGTTGGCTCACTATCTCACTAACTATTACCTTGCAGTCCTTGCATTCACGTGTGGCTTCTTTCCTTATCATGAAGTAGTCTATTTGGGATTGATGTTGTCCACTTTTGTAGGTAATAAGTGAGTGTCTCTCTTTTTAAAGAATGTGTTAACAATCGCCATATCCAGTGCTGTTGCTAATTCAAGCATGTCATCTCCAGCTTCATTTCTAGATCCAAAGCCTAATCCCCAATGTATTGCTTCGTATCCTGCCTTGGCCTGGCCCACATGTGCATTGAAATCACCTCCTATAATAACTTTCTCCTCTGATGGAATATCACTCAGGGCGTCTCCTAATTGGTCATAGAAAGCTCTTCTTTTATTCTCACCCAGACCTGTTTGAAGAGCATACACACACAACATTCAATACCTCTTTATCAATTACAAATTTCGCTGACATCATTCTATCACTCCGTCTTACAGCTTCCACTACGTTATCTTTCATTTCACTATCAGCAATTATATCAACTCCATTTCTAGTGTTACTACTCCCTGCATACCACAATTTGTAACCTTCACCTAGTTCTTTCGCCCTTTGTCCTTTCCACCTAGTTTCTTGAACACAAGCAATTTGAACTCTCCTTCGCTTGAGCGCATCCACTAACTCCAGACTCTTACCTGTAAGATTACCAAGATTCCACGACCCTATCCTGATTTTTCTAACCTGCAATGGTGTTCCCCCTGAGATATTCCTCACCCGGAGATCCGAACGGAGGCTCATTCTACTTCCGGCATATTTTACCTCAGCAGATGCCATCATTTCAGTATAAGTTTTTAACTAGGTACTTAGTACTAGGTACTTATTAAGACAGAATAGGTGCCCTGTCTGACACCTAGTCTGTCTTAATAAGTACCTAGTACTAATATTGTATGAGTGATGAACGCTTGTCTTCGTAAAGCTGGTTAAGTAAATTCGATTTTTTTCGATACACATTTTTCATTTTCTAAAAATATGGAAATAATCTCAACTGGTTTCAAAAAAATATCTATAAATACCCAAAACTTTTTTAAAACTTTTTGCAAAATTCTTTTTAATCTGGTTTTTGATGATAAAAAAATGTACATTAGCTAAACATATGAGTTGTATTTAGATTTTAACAGGTGTAACACTATCAATTAATAATCATTCACAAAAATGAAATTAACATGGAAAACATTATCATGCATTCCCAAATACTAAGACGTTTTGTTTCATTTATTCAAATGAACTACCTATAAATAAACATGTCCGATGAATCCATTTGTTGACAATAAAGTACCTAGTTGAAAAAAATAGTACTGATAGGCAATATCACTCCAAATTGTCAATATATGTTAGATATATGAGATTTTTTTTATTTAAATTTATGTGTCTCAGCAGCAATGGCCATTGACACAAACAATATTGGTTATACAATAATTAATTACAATAAAGACTTAAAACTAATTATTATAACAGTTAATTTCTAAATCTTAAATAACATTAGGTAAAAATTATGAAGAAAGAAATTGGATATAGGGTTAAAGATCATATTATGAGACCCGTTCCTAATATGAGACCCCTGCCTCTAGAGTCTTGTAGGTGCTGCAGCCTGGTGAGTGGGGTAAAAACTAAGCTCTGGTAGTGTTTCCAGTAGGCTGTGAATAAATCGAATGTCTTTTATTTAGTATTACCAGTCAGTGAAGTTTTTAAGTTTTTTGCGAGTCAGAAGTTTTTTAATCGGTGTAGCTCAAACTGAATTTTTATTTTTAAGGTGAGAGAAAAAAAATTACCTTAGTAATTAGTTGATAGCTACTTGAATCGGTTACAGAAACACGCAATTATAGTGGCGTGAAAACCAGTCTTAAATTCAAAATACGGACTAAAAAATTCACACGTGGTTGCTCCTAATATGAGACCCTCAAGTGTGCCTAATATGAGATATCACATATTAGAATACTGTAATGTTTTGAGTATAATAGCATCATGTCTTTTTACGATTTTATTAGGAAATAAGCCACAATTTAAGTTAAAAATGAAATTTATTGACCTTTAGACTTCCAATTTTTATTATTAGCTTAAATTGTGGCTTATTTAAAAAAAAAGAAAATTGCATAATATGCCACAAAGAAACAGCTTCAGAACAATAGAATCATGTCTACAGCATAGTATACAGTTTATATCCAAAACAATGCGTTACAATAATTTGTATCACCTTTTAAACCCATATAACGTGGTGTCTCATATTAGGATACCACATGGTCTCATATTAAGACACCTTTTTTAAGTTGGGAATTTTGACATTTTTAAAAAATTAATTTATTGGTAAAAAAATATTAGTTTAAAATTAATTGTAAACCTGTTGCAATATAATAGCATAACTATCTGACAAGTATTTAGTTTAAGACTTCTTGAATCCATACACTTTACGATTACCAAGTGTCGATTACCAAGTGTTGACCGTGCGATGCTTGAAATCTATATAGTGGCTCGAGCAATCGAACCAATTCTCCCTTCGCCGAACGTTTCAAGCGGTGAAGGGAGAAAGATTCCATGTGATTGCTCGAACCGCTATGTAGATTTCAAATATCGCACGGTCAAAATTCTTAGTGTGTGAAACAAGCGTAATAAGTATTTTTTTTAAATTTTTTTTCAAATTAAAAAAGCGAAAAATTTTCGAATCCAGAGGTAAGTATTTCTAGAAAACGGTGTATTCTACCTACTTAAAGCAAGATTACCTTTTAGAAATAGAATACATTATAATTTAATAATCCTGTATTAAAAATGCTTGAAAGTTAAAGACAAAAAAATAATGCCTTAAAATAACCGTTGCCCTACCCAAAATGGATGACTATGCCCGGTATTAGAAATTCGCAATTAATTGAATCGATTTATCTCTGGAAGATAAATAAGCGTACCAATTCTAGTTTTTTTTTACATAGAAGCGTTCTGGAGGTATTTAAAAAAACACTAATTACAAGACGCCATCTTCAAAGAACTCTAGCTCTCTAGTTCTCTAGGAAGCATTTTCGGACTAGGTGGTTTGGATTTAGCTTTAATAATTTGAGCCCAGGAACCTGTAGTTAAAATATTTTCAATTATTAATGAACCTCCCTATATTTTAGTATTTATGAATAATTGAAACGATCAATCTGAACATAAAATGTAGGTACTACCACTGACGCGAGTAATGTAGAAAAAATATTCATATTTATATAGTTTCGAATAATGTGAATAATGAATCAAATTATACTGTGTACTTACGTATATCCATACTGCCATTCAAAATGATCCATTATACTCCGTAGGGTATATCCAAACACTCTAAACTCCATCTTCTATCTTTAAAATTAAAATGAAAAAGAGCTTATGTTTCATTTCAATCATCCCCCTACATATGTTTCAGTCTCCTTAGACCTCTTCAGAGAGGATATGTGATCAGTTCTGAGGTGATCATATATCCCAGGGGTTTCCAACAGACGGCCCGCGGGCCTCATGCGGTCCGTTAGGCATATTTTTGCGGTCCACGAGAGTATTTACAAAACTAAGAAATAGACCTTTTTAAGATTTGAGAAAACAGGATACATTCTATTTCGTATAATGAGAACAGGAGACTAACCTCCTTTCCCTTTACTCTCGGAATAATAGACATTTTTAGTTTTGTTTACAAAAATCTAATAGCATATTATTATAGTGCGGCCCGCACCCAGACCAAAAGTTTCTAGTTTGGCCCTCAATACCTTGTAAGTTGGAAACCCCTCATATGGCCCCTCTGATGAGGTCTGGGGAGACTGAAACGTACGTAAGGGGATGGATGATCATATCTGAACTAGTGTTGCCCAAAATCGGTCTTGGTCTTGCAGTCTTGGTCTTATTCTTGCGTTTTCGCAAGACCAAGACCAAGACCAAGACTTACCGTGCAAGACTTGAGCAAGAACAAGACTAAGTCTGCGAGACTCTTGCGTCTTGCAGTTAGAACTGAGGGTCGTTTTAGGGAGTATATAAGTTCGGCTATATTCTTAGATACTCTATGAGAAACAAAAAAAATTGTAATAAAAATTTTGAAAATTGGACTTATGCGCATTACGAACAATACCATAAACATACATAGCGAATCAAAATATCCATTAAAAGATCACTCGACACATTTGACATGTACTGAGAGGTCATTATTATAATGTAAAAATAAAAATTTTTAGTCATACATTCTTTCTCAGCAGCAGTGGCGTACTAGTTAAACAGGGGCCCCGTATCAAAGATTTTCGCGGGGCCCTTTTCAAGAACTGATATAAGGTAGTGCTAGAAGATGTTCGATAGAACACCGTACTTATGTGAATGTGTACTCTTTTGTATGGTGTCGAAGGTTAGACTTTAACGGGTGCCCTTCTCAAAAACCTGGAAGCCTCTGAAACCTTGGTGTATCGGAGGATCCTATGAATAAGTTGGGTGGATAGAGTTCGTAACGAAGTTGTTATACATCGGAGGGGAAAAATTACGGGAAGTCATCAGAACAGTAAAAACTCTCAAACTTGAATATTTTTTGGCCATGTTATGAGGTTTCAAAAGGAAAGTACTTAGGAGAATACTAGGACCTGTGAGGGAAAACGGAATCTTCAGAAGTCGATACAACAAGGAGCTTTATCAACTTTATAAGGAAACTCCCCTGTCAGACTTCATTAGAGTACAAAGGTTGCAATGGGCCGAACACGTGATAAGAATGGGAGAGGATAGGCTACCAAAACGAGCACTAAATGCTAGAATGCAAGGAAAGAGACCGGTTGGGAAGCCACGAAAGCGCTGGGAAGACACAGTAAACAGCGACGCACAAGCCCTTTTAGGAGTCCGTGTATGGAGAAGAGCAGCCGAGGCAAAAAATAAAGGAGGCCAAGGCTTAATTTGGGCTGTAGTGCCATAGAAGAAGATGTTATGAGGTGCTATGTGCTATCCGTATTATACTACGAGACGGAAGCGTGGACACTGAAGAAAATTGACGTGAGAAGACCGGAGACATTCGAGATGTGGATGTACCGAAGAGTGCTGAAGATCTCATGGGTAAATAGAATAACCAACGTAGAGGTAATGAGACAGACGTATGCATAAGGAAAGAGAAGTACTTCTAACAATTAAGAGAAGAAAACTGAGATATATGGGACATGTGATGAGAGGAGATAAATATCTAATACTCTAGTTCATTATGTAAGTAAAATCCAGGAAAAAGATTTATAGGAAGCTGATAGCTGATTTAACTCATGGCTGAAGAATCTTAGGGCATGGTTTGGATGTAGTAACAACGAATTATTTAGAGCCGCACTCTCAAAAGTAAAAATCGCTTTGATGATTGCCAACCTTCGAAGCGGAGACGGTACCTAGAGAAGAATGCGCCACCCAGAGAGTTATAATATACTCCATTTAATAATAAAAGGCAAAGGAGACGAAATAAAAGGGCCAGGTCGAAGAAAAACGTCATGGCTTAGAAACCTAAGAGAGTGGTTTGAGAAACTCCAGCTTCCATTTTCCGAGCTGCCGCCATCAAAATTACTAGAGCCAATTTGATAGACAACACTCGATAATCGAGCACGGCACATGAAGAAGAAGACATGTGTGAATAATTTTATTTCACTTTAAAATTCCTGAAATTCAAATACTCATCAGTACGAAATAACCAGCATCTGAAAGAATTACTAAGAAGTGCTGTCACCATTTATTCGCTAAGATTTAAAGAATTATCAAAAGAAGTACAATAAATTTATAATATTTAAATTTAGTACAAATAGGTTGTACTTTTATTTACACGTGTTCAATTAATATTCTGTACAAATTTCTGTACATATTTTTTTAACACCTCTTTTGCATAACTTTTTAATACGCATTTAATGACGGCTTCTAAAAAATTTCAAATTTCTATCAAATAATATCAAGAACCTTGGCCACCCCTGTTACCGACGACGATTAGATAAGAATTAATTATTGTTTCATTAGTAGATAGAGATCTAGTACTTACCATTGCAACTTAAATCACTTTGAGAATCTGATTGATAGAAAAATGAAGAAATTTTGGGTATCTTCTTCAAAACTTCTTCCTTTTTTGTTTCATTTTTCTTTTCATCGCTCCACTCAGCTACTCTCTTTTTATTTCACTCATTTGTTTCACTTCAGAATTTAAAATTTAAACTTTCTGAATCGACTGCACAAATTGAACCTAATAAACCTAATAAACTCTAATAAACCAAACTCAAAAAATAGATTTGAAAACAGATTCAGTTTTTTCAACAACACTTGTTATATATAAGCCAAGGGTGACTGGACAATGAAAAAATGGGCTAAACAATAAATAGATTAAGTACACGAAAATATACCCAAAACAATACATATATCCACTGTTCCAAATCGTCAAGGATTAAGCGATGACAAAAATTGCAATTTGGCCATTTTACAGTGTGTCACCGTCAACGGTGAATGAGCAATGAAAAGTACCTAACTTGAAAACAAAAAAAGAGCTTTTTTGTTATGGAATACGGCGGCAAATGGATATACATAGATATATTATGATTTACAATACAATATTTTAGATAAAGAATCCATTACACGAAAAGGTCGACATCCAAACAATACACTGTTTCAAAGCGTTTTATTAGGGAAATTGTAGAATATTTTGTTCAATTTTTTAAATGGAAGTTTTGTTTCGACATGCAGCGCCGGGGCCCCGTAATTCATACGGTGCGGCGGTAGCTACGCCTTTGCTTAGCAGCCGACTTCTTTGCTCTGAAATTAATAATTGTCCTGGTTTTGAGAATAGTCGTCTTCTAATCATATTCATATAATACAACATTCCTGCGTTGCGACGCCTACAGTAATATGGAATATCGTATCAAAACTTTTTAAAAATATGTCACCTTAGCACTTATATAAATTTACATAAATATTTTTTTTCATTATTAGTTTTCTGGGAGTCTAAACACTAAATACAAATCTTTATCAGTATACATTATTATAGTAAGACTATTATGTATTGTTTTTGCTGACTGTGTCCTGTGTTCTGTGTTATGAGGTCACTTCGCTAAACAGAATTTGCCGAAACAGCGCGCCTATTATTTATAAGTGTCATAGCGAGACAAAAGTATAGAGATAATGCCGGATATCGTGTAGACATAATACCGAAATATTATTTTAACGATATAGGTACACTTCTCCAAGAAATTAACGCACCACCCATCTTTATTTATACGTCCATGGCACCACCTTAAAAATGGGTCATTTTTAATGTCTCAAATTTCCTAAACCTGTTGTTATTTAAATTTAAATGATTGTTTTCAATATTTGGTCTTATTCTATTCTTTATAAATATCGCAGTAATAATAGATATTGTTGCTAGACTGGTCAATTTTGTCAGTGTATACCGGGTGTACCAATCAAACTGTGTTTTTTCTCACTCGCATATCACATGCAATAAGAGCATACTGAAATTAAAGCCCAACTAAAGCCTCATATTTTCTTAACATTATGTTTTTTTATTCATTCACTTATACTGGATAATAAAAAAAGTTAGGTACTTTTTTAACTAGCCATGTTTTTCATCAATACAGAATGTTTTTAAATAAGTATGGCAAACTTTAATGGTTAATTCTGCACGAAAAACTAATGACAGTTTACTTCATAAACGTTTACTTTATAAATGCTTTGTTTACCAAATAGGAGGGGTTGAAATTTTTCTTACAAACTGACGATTTATTTATTGCTCTAAAATCGGTTGAGATATGCAAATGAAATTTTGTGGGTTTTAAGAGGTAGTTTTAACTTTAGTTAGTTAGAACATAGACAGCGATCACTTAGATCGTGGGTTTAAACCCCCCCGGTGTCAGTTGTTTAGATATTTATTAATTTGGCTAGTCTTTACTATGGTTATGATATTCAAGCTTAAAATGGACCTCTCTGTTACGTTGTTCTAAGATATGCAATAGGCTAATAGGCAACTGCGAGACTTGAAAGACTCTTGCTGCAGGACCAAGACCAAGACCAAGACCGGGAGCGCAATACCAAGACCAAGACCAAGACCAGGTCTACAGGCGCAAGACCAAGACCAAGACTGTCTAAGTCTCGTCTTGGTCTTGCATTTAGGCAACACTAATCTGAACCAAAATGAAATATAAGTTGTCATTAATTTTCTCAGTTTATTCATATTGTGAGTAGGTACACTGAAATAACTCGTTCCGTGTAGGTACCGACCCAACAACGAGCAGATTTTTAAGATTTCAGGATTTTCGTAGTGGTCTTTTATCCAATTTACAAGATTCCTTATCGTCCACGGGGCAATCTGAAATTAATAAGTAGGGAATTATGAAAATAGCTATAATCTATGGTTACTGAGATTCAGTAAAGTTGTCATGTTAATGTTAGTTTAAAATGTTTTCAGTTGGTATTTTTGCAATTTACTTTTTCCGATCCAAGTCGGATTCTGAACTAACTTGGAGTCAATCCGATTTGGTTTCAGTGCCTCTAAGCTGCCTGGTTATCAGATATAATTTTTATAGATATGTCCTGCAGTTTCTCGTGATTATTTTCTGCAGGCACCTCTATATGAGGAATGAGGGACTCCAACAAAAAAAAATAATAATAAAAAAAAACTTTTTTTTAGTACGAAGGGAACCATTCTCGTTGGAACTTCACCGCGCTGAGCAGATGGGACGTGAATTATAAATTGTAAAATTCCCTCATCTTCCTTAGTCTCAGCATCCCTTATGGCTTGCAAATTGTAGAAGCCTCGGAGGTGTTACCAGAGAAGGTTCCCATTGTTTTCAGTGTGGTAGGATGTAGAATAATATTTTAGGATGTTGTTTTATGTGCTATTAGATTGAAAACTTAGTTTTTTGATAGCAGTTGCCGCTAGGGCATCCCTGCCATTTCGTTCGTTGCAATCCGTGACTGCACGCCGGGGTTTGTCCTGGTTGGATCAGAGAGAGCAGCATATGTGCCTCCTGCTGAGAGACTAATAAGTGTCGAAACTGGTAGAGGTGCTTGCTGCACTCTCTGATTGAACTGGAATAATGATGCGGCTGTAGTTTCGTGTTGCAACGAAATTGAAAATGGTTAATCATTTTTGATTTACATGTTTACTCCAATTGAAGTACGAAGGAAACCATTCTCGTTGGAACTTTACCGCGCTGAGCAGATGGGACGTGAAGTATAAATTGTAAAATTCCTTCATCTTCCTTAGTCTCGGCATCCGTTATGGCTTGCAAATTGTAGAAGCCTCGGAGGTGTTACCAGAGAAGGTTCCCATTGTTTTCAGTTTGGTAGGATGTAGAATAACATTTTTGGATGTTTTTTTATGTGCTATTAGATTGAAAACTTAGTTTTTTGATAGCAGTTGCCGCTAGGGCATCCCTGCCATTTCGTTCGTTGCAATCCGTGACTGCACGCCGGCGTTTGTCCTATTTGGGTCAGAGAGAGCAGCATATGTGCCTCCTGATGAGAGAATAATAAGTTTCGAAACCGGTAGAGGTGCTTGCTGCACTCTCTGATTGAACTGGAATAATGATGCGGCTGTAGTTTCGTGTTGAAACGAAATTGAAAATGGTTAATCATTTTTAAAGTAATAATATTTTATTCCACCTTGTAAAATTAATTCGTATTTATCCGGTACCTTAAACCAACTGGGTTGGGTACTGTTGTCCCATTCGGAAGGTTGAAAGTCTCGAAAACCGATGTCTTGCCATTTAGAAGGGGGATTAGAAATTGCAGGGTCATCTATGTGACTGATCAAATTGGCAGTATAAATATTGACAGCAAAGAAACCTGCAGTTCCTTTAAGTAAGGCTTTCTCTTCCTCAGTGAATTCTGGTAGCCGTGATTGGTTCCTTCCTTCGCCTTTGCTGCGTTCGGCTACTCTGGTTTTTCATAATACCGGGGTAGTCCCCGAAGTGGAGAGGATTGGCGAACCATCCCAACTAAAAATAAATAAATAATAATAACTAATACAACTATAAAGGAATTGATTATTTGTAGTATTTTTATAACTGTTCAACTGGTATTTTTACAAATTTAATTTATTTTATTCTTTAAAATTTAAACGTATTCTTATTATGTGAAGTTAAACTTCGCCTGAGTGGACACTGGGTGAATTATTAAGTAACTTATAATAATAACAATAAGATGTAAGCACGAAGAGTCTAGTATGCCCATGGCTTGATGTACTTATTATTTCCCACTCCCTTTTGTCAGTTGCTTTTTTTCCCAGTTCATTACGTTAAGTCTTCTCATATCTTCTTTAAATACGTTTCTCTATATTGACCTCTGTCTTCGTCTTTGCCTTTTGCCTACCAATATACTAGCTACTACCATTCTGGAAATTCCAAAACGAACCATTCTCTGCACATGGCCCAACAATCTAAGTCTATCTGCTTTAATTACCGCTAATATTTTAGGTTCTAATAGAGCTTAGTTAGTTCAATATTTGTTGTTATTGTCCATTGTCCATTCAAGTTTTTCCCGCCAAAGATTTTGCGCAGTATTTTCCGTTCCAAAACTAATAACAACTCTTGGTATTTTTTTGTTGTGACACATGTTCCAGAAGCATACGTCACGGCTTGGCCTTATTAGGGTCTTTTATGTTCTTAGTTTTGCTCTTCTAGATAACAACCCCATTGAGAGCATATGTAGCGCGATTGCCCGACATAGTTCTTTTCTGTATTTCTTCTTCATAGTTATATTCTCTTGTGAAGACAGTTCCTAAGTACTCAAATTCTTCAACTTCTTCGAATTTAAATTGTATTCCCTTTGCTGTTGTCATTGTTATGTATTGACCCCCCAACGAATTGCTTATTTGACTATTCCATATACTGCGTGTTTTTACTTTATTTATATACAATCCTTTCTTTGCTGCCGCCTCTTCGAGTTTCATGACTGTTTCCATAAGTTATATTTTGCTTCTAACCAAGATTACCAACTCGCCGGCAAATGCTAAGCACTCATGTTTTTTGTGATAGATCAGTCCTGTTCTATTAATGTTTGCCTTCTGTATAACCTTTTCTAATATATCTGTAACTTAACTTAAGGAGAATAATTATTATAAAACGAGCCTAGTAATCTAGCTGGAGTAAACAAGAAAACGACATGATAGCCTATTAATGATTAAATATTTCAATGCTGCTCGAAATTGCGAAAAATATTATATATTTATTAACAATACTTTAACAACTCCCAATAACTAAGCCAACCGTGAAAGTGATCACAGCTTGTTTCGTGATAAAATACAAAGGAAAAACAAAGAAAAGCAAAGTACAAAATGTAAACAATTAAAAATTTGTGGTAAACATTAACCAAAAACGTATATCAGAGATCATAAACCACTTAATATTAGATAAAAAATGATTGAAATAAACACATGAATAAAACCCAAGAGCAAATAAATTAACAAACATAGATGGAAATAAATTAACAAAAGGCCAAAGTACCAGAAGACTAAAAAAAACAAAAATGTGGACTTGTGGACATCCAGTAAACATTTATTGGAAAATTAAACATGACCAGACCTGTTGAGGAAGTAGAAAGCTAAATGAGACCTAAAAATAACCTTATAAGAGACCTTAAGTTAAGTGCAATAGAATTAATATCAGTTCAAATAAGAAAAGTGATAAAGAATTGAAAAACAAAATTCAAAGCCAGTTTTATTTTTTACATAATTATGTTATACAAAGTTTACCTCGAAATGGAACTTTGTATCTGCGGCAATTTTATCTTCTTGGCTATTCGACGCTGGCACATAGGCCGCCGTATCAAGGACAATGGATATATTTCCTTAAAGAAATACAGTTAAACATTACTTATAAACTAATTACAAAAAATATTTTTATATACCTTTCTGTGTAGGCCTAAATTCTTTATCACACACATGCCAGACCCTAGCGTGCGCTCTAAGCAAACTATGAGCACACGTATATTCAAGAAGTCCTTCAGCATGAATGGTGGGGGGAAAGTATCCGAAACCGTATCCACCCATACAAGTCTGTCTCGGCTCATTGAAAGTGATCCAGTACTTAACTTGATCTCCAAAATTCTGGAAAAGAACTCTGGCGTAATTAGGGAACCAATTTTTTCAGGAAACATCCCAATTCTTCGAGGGTTAGAGGTAAGTCCCAATGTGATATAGTTGCTTAAGGTTCTATATCGTTGTCTCTGAGTTCTTTGATTAGGTTCCTTTAGTATGTTATTCCTGCTTAATTGATCTGTTCTGGGTAACCTAAAAATGTATGAATAAGGATTAGACAATTAGGAGACCTTTCAAATAAGGTATCTTGTGACCGAAAAATCGCGTCGCCAAAGTAAAATTGTGCATAACACGTTGCCATATTGTCAAACAACCGATGGACAAAACGTATTATCGAGTGAAGGCCACGAGAAGAAGCACTACGCAGCAGAGGTCGGCCACCAACCAGATGGGCCAATGATCTGAAGCATGTTATCGGTAACTGGATGCAAGCCGCACAAAACAGAGACAGATGGAAAGAGACCTATGTCCAGCAGTGGACGCAGTTGATTATGATGATGATCCAGTGACCTCGGTTTGTGTTCGATACTAATGATGTAATGGCCAACAAATATGAATTATAGCAATTTATGGTCATTCAAGCATTAAAATTGACGTATTTTAAGATTTTGTGGTAACGTCTATTTCTGGTGTTATGAATTTATTCTATACTTTTGCATAATATAATACAATACAAATTTGAAAAATACAATACTTGGGCCATGTATTGAGGGGGGGAAATATGAACTACTTCAAATCATATTAGAAGGCAAAGTACACATGCCCATAGAATGGAAAAACGGACATATCGCACCAATCTTTAAGAAAGGAGATCCAACTAAGTGCTGCAGCTACAGAGAAATTATGCTACTAAATACAAGGTATAAGCACAATTATAAGAAACCGACTAAATAAGTACACAGAAAAAATTATAGGACCATATTAACAGGGCTTTAGAAAAGAAAGATCAACAATAGATGCAATACACGTACTAACACAAACAATTAAAAAAAAGCTATGAACATGACATAGCATTACACATACTATTAATTGACTTCCAACAGGATTTCGACAGCATATACAGACAACAATTTATTAAAGGAAATGAAAAAAATTGAGATACCGGCAAAATTAATAAGACTAACTAAAATGACAATGAAAGACTCAACAGCAAAAGTTAAAACAAATGAGGGAGATACAAACGACATCAAAATAGAACTTGGGGTAAGACAAGGAGACAGTCTGTCAACGACACTATTTAATATCGCTCTAGAAGGAGTAATTAGGGATACAGAGCTAAAAAAGACAATTATTCAAAGCTCAACACAGATTACAGAATATGCGGATGACCTGGGACTGGTAGCACGAGATAAAAAAATACTAGAAGAGCCACTTTTAACCCTGGTAAGAGAAGCAAAGACAAGAGTATTAGTAATCAATCAGAATAAAACAAAATACCTTATTAGCACAAGAGGCAATGTAAATAGTATAACAGAAATAAAGATAGGTGAAAATACATTCCAGAGAGTAGATTGCTTCAAGTACCTGGGGGTGATGGTGGACGGCAAAAACGGAAGGTGTATAGAGATAAACGAAAGAATTAAAGCAGGTAATAGAGTATATTGGAAATATCATCGACTACTCAAGGACAAAACCCTGAGCAAAAAAACAAAATCAAAAATATATACAGCACCAATAAGACCAGTGATAGCCTATGGAGCAGAAGTAATGTGCCTTACGAAAAAGACGTAGAAAAGTTAAGAATAATTGAGAGAAAAATTATGAGAAGAATACATGGCCCAGAAAAGACAGAAACAGGGGAATATAGAAAGCTGATGAACCATGAAATAATAAATATAACTTAAGGAGAAGATATAGTAAAATTTATTAAAGCACAAAGGCTCAGATGGTTTGGGCACACACAAAGAAGAGGGGTAGAAGAACTGATCAGGAAGATATTGAACTGGAAACCAGTAAAAAATAGACCAAGAAGAAGACCAAAAATAAGATGGGAAGACCAACTGCTAGACGATATATCAAAGATGGAAATTGCAAACTGGAGAGAAAAGATTCAGGACCAGAGAGAGTGGAAGAAGATAGTAAAGAAGGCAAAAAAACATCACAACCTATGAACGACGACCTAAAGGAAACTGCGGACTAATTCACCGCGTGAAATGGATTAAAAGTGTTCATAGTATTTGAGCGACCTATACTCTAACAAGAGTGAACGGTCCATATATATGTATAAAGTACACGGCAAAATATCAGCAGGAAGACGCCAGAACTCGTGGCTAAAAGACATGAGGAGATGGTTTGACCGCTTATCTGCAGAAAGCTTTCATGCAACAGTTTCCAAAACTACAATGCCATTTTGATCGCCAACCTTCGAAGGGAGACGACGCCGACGTAATAAGAAGAATATAGTTTGTTGAGTACATAATTTTAGTTAACCTTGTAGAAATAAATATTGGAATAATACATCGTTGCACAAGCGATTAGACCTTTTAAACCAGAATAGATATCACAGTGATCTATGATGTCATGTATGATTATTACGTCAACTCTTATGACTAGTTGAGAAACCTACATCCGTTGATTTTCTTATTTCAAACTTATAAGTGTCACCATTCAAAAGTTACGAGAGTGGAGGGGACTTTTGGCTAGCGCTGTATACAGCGTGTCCAGAAACTCTCCTGACAAACGAAAACTGGAGATTCCTCAGATAGTGTTAAGACAATTTAGCGCAATGTTTAAACTCGGTATGGAAAAAACCTACCGGTTTTAACCTAAAACTGGTTTTTTTACTTCGCAATAACCGGTTTTGCCGGTTGTTTTTTTTTTGTCCCGGTTATAACCGGTTTTTTCTTTTTAAAGTAAAAACCTTTTATTACGTTTTTACGGTGATTAGGATTAGGTTAGGTATTATTTTGGATCACAATCATAATTATTATTCTCAAGTAATTATTCCAAACAAAACCATAATTCAAATTTTATTTTATACAGAAGCAAACTGAAAGTGCAAACTCACATCAGTCAGAAACAATTAAGTTTTATTATAAGATTTTGTTGAAAAATTATTTGTAATCATAATATTTACATAAGCATAAGAAGTGATCTGGTTGAAGTAGGCGCAAACATCATCTATTTTTTACACTTGACTCTTGACATTAAAAGTGGGTGAATGACTTTTTCTGAGTACAAAATAATGTTCTGACTATGAATATCGAATTACCGATTACGAATACGAATCTCCAAGTCTCCAAGGATTTCCCTAAGTTTTCAAAACGATACACCCATACAGGAAGTATTAAATGAGTTAAAATGTACCTATTATACAAATATACAAACGTGTTAAAAGAAATACATGATAATTGTTTTTGATGTTAGTAAAAATAAAAGATAAATTGCGTTATCCAATTTATTTTTAAGTAAAATATTTATGTTGATATTATCTTTTTTAAATCCCATTTGAAAGAGTCTGGGGAATTTTTTATAAGTTGAAATGGTTGGGTTAAATTGTATATTATTGCAATATGGATATATATTAATCTTACGCTATATTATATTTAATAATAATCAATAAATATATAATGATAATAAAATAATAAATAAATATAATAATTAATAGAATAAAATGGTTTTATTAAAAATTGTGTTTTATTTATATTGATATTGATGTTCTTTCGATAGTACTAGTTTGGATTATATTGATATCGAGTATCGAGTCGAGTGGAGTATCGCAAACTAAAGTGCATTGTAAATGTAACATTATAACCTATTGGATTAAAAAAACTAAAAACCGGTTTTTGGAAAAACCGGTTTTTTGGCCGGTTATAACGGCCAGGTTAAACCGTAAGCAATAAAAACCGGTATAACCGAAAATCGGTGTTTTGTCAAAAACCGCCATCCCTAGTTTAAACGGCAGCCTAGGTACTTGGCAACTTCAAAAATAATAACTTTTATATCAGTTTTCAAACCAAAACAGTACGCCTTTTCTCAATTTTCAGATCTTAATCCGATTATAACTCGAAAATTATCAACTTTTGACAAGAATTAAGAAAGTTTTTGTGCTTAAATAATCCAAAAAACCTAAAAAAATATTTTAGGAGCCAGAAAAGTGATCTTTTTAATTAGTTTAAAAATATTGTTTCAAAAATTTCGTCCGGCGCCCTTCTGATAAGTTTAAAAGGAACATTTTTGAACATGAATCCGCAAAGAAACAAAATCAGTTTTTTTTCATACGGGAGAAGGGTTTAGGACGCTTCATCGCCGGCTGATTCATAGCCGGCCGATTCATCGCCGGCTGATTCATAGCCGGGCGATTCATCGCCGGCCGATTCATCGCCAGTCAGTTAATCGCTAACTGATTTATTTCCGAATTTCCGACCAATTTTCGACAGTTACATTTATTATTATTTTAACCTAATCTAACCTAACACTACATAAATTTGAACTATATATTTCTACAAACGCCATTTAACTCTAAGGTGAAACAGTAGCGATCAACAGGTAGCGAAAACGCGCTCCAAGATTGCGGCTGTAATTTTGAATATTTATTTGAGATATTTGGCACACGTATTCGTAATATAATAAAGAATGGCGGTACAGAGCCCAATTTTAAAAATACATTATTATGTGGAAATTACTCTGTAATTAAATACAATATTAAAAAAACGAGCCTGTACCGCCATTAAGAAGAACAAAAAAATACGCTTTCTTCAAATAAACTTCTTTATCCAATGCCTAGATTTTGTGTCATTTTGGAACTACTAATGAAATAAAAAATTTTAGTAGTTCCAAAATGACACAACCTCTAGGCATCGGATAAAAAAGTTTATTTAAAGAAAGTGTATTTGTTTGTTCTTCTTAATGGCGGTACAGGCTCGTTTTTTTAATATTGTATTTAATTACAGAGTAATTTCCACATATTAATATATTTTTCAAATTGGGCTCTATACCGCCATTCTTTATTATATTACAAATACGTGTGCCAAATATCTCGAAAAAGTATTCAAAATTACAGCCACAATCTTGGAACGCGTTTTTGCTACCTGTTGATCGCTACTGTTTCCTCTTGGAAAGTAGAAATAGAACAGTAAATATAATATTTTTTATTTTTTTAATTGTCATAAGTTTTGAACTGAATTTAACGTCGTGTCGTCAGTGTCGTGTCATCTCCCATAATACAAAATCAACTGGCTAATTGGCGATTAAACGGACGGCGATTAAACGGACGGCGATTAAACGGACGGCGATTAAACGGACGGCGATGAAATGGACGGCGATGAAATGGACTGGCGATGAATTGGCGGCACCGAAAAGGCAGCGATGAACCGGCTGCGATAAAACGTCCCATTCCGCGGGAGAAGCCTCACAGCATGGAATAATGCACTCGTCGCAAAAAGTATCGCATAAAAAATGTATTAAGTTTAGAAGTTTTGATTAGGGTCTCCTAAATTTTTTTGGTAATACCAGGGAATTAAACGTGGGGATATTTAACAGTGGTTTATTCCAGTAAAATGAAAATTCAAAGGTTAACAGGCCAAAAAAATTAAAATAACAATTATTCAACAAAAATGAAAGATACAAATCTAGGAAACAGGACATTTCAAGGACAAATTGAACATTTTAGTATGTATCTGGTTCTGGTATTACCACCTCCGGCTCTAATGACGTCCCTCATTCACTGTGGAAGGCTTCTTATTAGAAACCGTATATACTCCAAACACAAATTTTCCCATTTTTCCGTTTCATTTTCCAATTCATCAAGATTATGTGGAGCGACGATACGGGTTCTTATGCGTCTTTCTAGGTAGTCCCAAATATGCTTAATTAGGTTTAGGTCTGGGCTGACTGCTGGGAGTTGGGAGAATCGAACTTGAATACCAACCCCTTGAAGATATTGCGTTGTTATTATAGCAATGTTCCTTCGCAAGAAAAAGAAATAGAGGTAAAGGAAGAATTTTATAACCTACTGGACCAACATCCTCAAGTATGATCTCAAAATAGTTCTTGGAAATACCAATGCCAAAATAGGTAGAGAGGACATATTTGTGCCTACTATAGGAAAATACAGCTTGCATCCAACAACGAATCAAAATGGACACATGCTCATCGATTTTGCAAAAGAAAAAATCCTTTTAATAAAAAGTACCTACTTCCAGAGAAAGGAGATACATAAGAGCACTTGGAGATCGCCGGATGGTCAAACGGTAAACCAAATAGACCATGTTTTAATAGAAAAGGATGTAGAAAAAAGCCTAATGCATATACGTTTATATAGAGGGTCAGTTTTAGACTCAGACCACTTTTTAGTGGGAATAAAAATAAACAAATAATACCTATAAATAGAAACAGAAACCGAGAAAAACGTAGGATGAACAAGCTAGTCAGGTTACAAACACAAGAAGAAAAAAAGGTATACCAGTTGACACTTAACAAGAAACTGGAACTTGTTACAGAAAATGACAATGTAGAACAAACATGGGACTTAATACAATGATTAAAAACACTGTAAAAGCCGTAGCAGATGATACTAACAATCAAGCCAATCAAGAAACAACAAAAGGCATGATTCGACGATGAATGTAAACTAGAAATAGAGAAACGGAGCAAGCTACAATTGGAAAGTCTAAGACTAAAAACAAAAACAGCGGAAAGACTGTACATAGAGCAAAGAAGAAAAACCAGCGCAACTTTAACAAATAAAAAGAGAATATTTTATGAAGATAAGTTTAAAGACATTGAAGAAAACTACAAAAATAAACTTATTAGAAATTTATATCAATGCATTAAAAATCAAAAAAGAGAACATAAACCACAGCCAATTTGTTACAAAGATAAAAAAGGAAAAATGATATTTGACGACCAAAAAATATTAAAACGATAGAAACAATATTTTGATGAATTGTTAAACGGGGAGTATACAAATAATCACAATGAAGAAGGCACAGATGATGGAAATGAAGAAGACATAAATCACGATAATGAAGGATACACAGACGAAATAATGAATATGCAAAGATACAGTCCGGAAGATCTAGCACCATCCCTAAATGAAGTTGAAATTATTATTAAGAATCTAAAAAACTATAAATGTCCTGGAAGCGATTCTATAACAGCGGAAATGTTAAAATATGGAGGAGCGCAGCTGACAGACAAAATACACAACTTACTAAAAAACATATTATGGGAAAAGGAAAAACTACCAATGGAGTGGAAGCAAGCAATGATATGTCCTCTTTATAAAAAGGGAGACAAAACAGAATGTCAAAATTATAGGGGTGTGGTACTATTAACCCTTAAACGCCCAAGGGTGGGTAAAAAAATGTCCACCTAATGCGTATTCCCTTGTAACATATTTATTACGTGTTTAAATTTGTTTTAAAAATTATTTATTATTAAAAAGACAGCCCATTACCGAATGTTAATTTGGTTCTACCAATATTTTTGAAAATAAAAGCAGCATCTTGAGTTAAATATGGATGGGCATAAAAAGTACACCCTTGGCAAAACTTGTTACTAAAGGTTTCTATATAATTTCTTGTTGGTAGGAAGATAATCCATATAATTATCGATGTATAATTACATAATCTACATAATTACCCGCCAATGAGGAGACTGAAAGAAAGAATATGGAGAAAATCGACAAATCTGAATTACTGGAATGTTAATTTTGATGTACATTGTAATTTTGTTGTAAGGTTTGTAAATTGTTTATATTAATATTTTAGAAGATGCTGTGTTTATTAAGCATAAGATTCTTAAGTTTAATCCATTTTCAACAACTCTCAATAAATATATTAGCTATTTTCTAGGTGGACATTTTTTACCCACCCTTGGGCGTACATGGAACCTAAAAAAGTTTGGGCGTTTAAGGGTTAAATGTAATATATAAGATATTAGTAGTCCACATCAAAAAGAAGCTAGCAAGAAGTCTTAACAATAGCATAGGTGAATACCAGTGTGGCTTTAGAAAAGGGAGAAGTACTATAGACAACATCTTTACTTTAAGAGAAATAAACGCTGAGAGCTATGAATATAATAAACCGACAATGACACTCTTCATAGATTTTAAGCAAGCTTTTGATAGAATAAAAAGAAAAGAAATATATAAAGTGTTAAAAAATCTGGAAGTCTCAACAAAAATAATAAGAATGATAAAGCTTACACTTACGAAAACAAAAAATAGAGTAAAAGTAAATAACAAACTAACAGGAAATTTTGAAGTGAAAGAAGGAGTAAGAATGGGGGATCCGTTGTCATCACTGCTACTTAATGTAGGATTGGAAATGATAATAAAAGAGGCTAATATTAATAAATCAGGACACATATATCATAAAAACATCAATGTTTGGCACTCGCGGATGATGTAGTAATTATATCCAGAAGCAAGACAGAATTAAAAGAGGTAGTAGAACAACTAGAAAAGGCAGCTCGAGAAAAAGGACTTTATATAAATGAAACAAAAAGTAAGTACATGGAATGGACCGACAAAGAATTTGAACAGAGGCAATATTTAATGATAACAACGAATGAAGGAAAAATGTATAAATTTGAAAAGGTAGATGGATTTGAATATTTAGGGACTTTATTTTCTAGTAGACCAAGCATCCGGAAAGAAATACACAAAAGACTAATATCAGGGAATCGTTGCAAGTGTAATATCATTAGGACAATCTATATAGAATAATATGTTTTAAGTTAATTTTAAATAACCTTATAAGATATGTATTAGTGAAGTGACATTGAACTCAGGTGAACCCATAAGACGTGTTGTTTTGAGTTAAGAATAAAATATAAAATAGACGACAAAACACGAGAGAAGGAATTATATTATTGTACGTAGAATTGCGAAATGGTTTGGCTGATATAATGTTATTGCTTATAATACACTTCAAAGACTTGTAAATAAAGTATGTTGTAGCAGATGAAGCAGTAATTATTTAAATAAGGACTATAAGGGTTAATGGTATACCAACCCTTCAACTTTCCTTACACAAGTATGCACTCAATAGAATACTCAGAAGCAAAAATATATCCAAAGCAGCTAAATTAAGAACGTATAAAACTGTGATACGACCAATAGTTACGTATGCCTCAGAAACCTGGACTGTGACAAAAACCGAGCAATCAATGTTACAAGTATGGGAAATACTTAGAAGGATATTTGGGGGGAAAATGATCAACAATCAGTGGACACGAAGAACAAAAAAGGAGTTAGAAAAATTGTATAAGGATTCTAATATAATTGCAGTTGTGAGAGCACAAAGACTTAGATGGTTAGGACATTTCCAAAAATTGGCCCAAGTTAGAATGCCCAAAATCATATTAAGCTCTACAGTAGGTAAAAAGAGAAAAGGAAGACCTAGGACCCGATGGAGCCATGAAGTTAATGATGACCTGAGGTATCTCAATGCAACCAATTGGAAAGAAAAAGCGAAGAACAAGCAAGAGTGGAGGAAGATTGTAAACCAAGCCATTTGTTTTGAAGATTGTGCAAGCATGACGCGTCTGTAACTGGAATTTGTCTGTCGGATCCACGAAGTGCAAATCTTGACTCATCAGTAAAAAGAATATTAGTCCAGTCGTTAATATTCCAATCAGCATATTCTCGTGCGAACCTAAAACGTGCCACTTACGGTGTGCTCTCGTTAACAGTGAAGCAGTAGTAGGCATTCTGGCTCTGATTCCAAATTCCCTTAAATTGTTTCTAACCGAATTGACACTTACAACCTTACGGAATGCCCAACAAGGTTGTATTTACAACCTTGTAAATACAAGTTATAAACGTAATATGTAATAAATAGGCATAATTTGTTAATGTGGTTTGAAAAAATAAAAAAAAATATTAAAAAAAAACACAAAATAAAATAATAACAAAAAAAATAATAAACAAAAAAAAAGAAAAAAAAGGAACAAAAATAAAAAAGAATAGAAAAAAAAAGAAGTAAAAAAAGTGTTTCGCACAAATTAAAATATATATTAAAAAAAAACACAGTAAAATAATTAAAAAAAAAACAAAATAAAAAAAAGCTACACAATGTACCAATGTATCTAAAAAAATAAAATTGTAGAATGTACTTATGTTATAAGAAATTTATGACTCTGAATCTGCAATCAATCAGAAACAAGTCTGGCTAATTGGCTCTGCCAAAGCAGAGCTAATTTTTCAAAAAAAAAGATCATTTTGTAGCTGCCTAGCTGTAACGGACGTGTATGCAATATCTGCAGACGTAAATAACGGTCATCTACGGTGTTCGTTAACCACCTGGGATGTCTTGTAACTGATCTTCTTGTTTAACTTCCAGTTTTTCTATACCCCTTGATAGCTCTTAAAACGATGGATTGGTGAATTTCCGGAAAATCAGCAATACGGTTGTATTAGACTGCTTGTTCTGACGTTGAATTAGGTACTCATTTTTTTCTAAGAACGCACCTCCTCGATGAAAAATGAAGCAGACCTAGTGTACAAACAATATTCTCGAACAATATGTCCAAATAATAAATGAGGCGCTCAGAGCAAGAGTGACATAAGCCCAAAAACGAAGTTTTGAGATAAATGCAATCTTTGCATTCGTATTTTCATATGGGAGGGCGCTACAAATGATATAGCGCCATATAGCCAAATATCTAGGCAGGTTGTGTAGACTCTTGTTAATCCGAAGATTTAATGTTGCTGATTTTATTGATATATTAATCTAAAAATGCTCAATTTTTGTGGCTTAGACCACTGTTGCTCTGAGCGCCTCGAATATTCTCCATTATCAATGTTTTGTTTAACTTTTTTTTCGGCAAAAACACGCTTTAACTTGAAATGTTATGGATTTGTAGAGCCCTAAGGGATAATATAGACGAGTGTTATAACTCGACTTGTCCAACGAAGACTGTACTAACTCAATTTATGGCGTTTTTGAGTTACACCCCTGAACAATTAGATAACCGTGATGCCTTTCAACGAACAAAGTTCTAAGTTAATTTGTTCACGTTTAGGCAACCAATTTTGCACTTCGATATCGTACTAACTTGTATATCTATACATTATAAAACGAAAACTATACTATCTCGAAAGTTAGTATAGTCTTCCTCGGCATTCCCATGGATGAGGGGGTGGGGGGCATTCCGAACGGAATAGTCGTTGTCTCGTGAGTTAGTAGTTTTCGCATTTTAAGGTTAAGTAAAGTACGCCTACATGAACAACATTTTTTACGTTATAAAAGTTGTACAGCCTATAAATTTCTATTAAAAATAATACATGTGAATAGAAGGTGCATTTTATAAGTTAAATAAGTATCCAGGATGTACTATCCAGGATTTTCCCAATTTTTTCCAGCGAATACTGTACTAACTCATTCAAAAACCATATAAATAAAAAAAATTGACATGTTCAAAACACAAGTGGAACAATATGGAAGCAAGCAAGCAAGCATAGTGATTTAACCCAGCCTGAGAGACTTGCTCACCCCTAGAGAATGACATTCGGGTGATACAATTCATTGGGGCGAGGAGGATTAACTCCCGTAAGCAGGAATCACTCCACCCCGCTTCAATGCTCCAGACCATCCACTTACCCCCCGATAGCACTCTGATGCGCTATAGGGGCTCTCAATCAGCAAAGTGCTTATCATATGGGAGTCTTGGGTACACGGACTCCCATATGAAATCCTACCCCGATCAATGCAGGCCAGCGTGAGGCGCTCTATACCCGCTATCTCTAGTGACTTATCTTCGATCTGTTTTGCTTGCTCGGGCGCCGAGTCCCCGCTCTGGGCTATGTCCAGTTCGGTGACTCGGCGCTCGAGGATGTGGGCCCCTCATGCTCGTTTTTTGGGTTTTGTTACTAATATTTTTTGTGGCTTTCGCCTATTGTTAATATTTTATTGATTTGTTTAGTGGCTGAAGCCGTTTTGAAGTTTTTGTATATTTTTTTTTTCAGGGATGTCTGAAACGTATAAAAATCAACATTAATAAATATAATGAGATGCCAAAGATGAGCAAGTTGTTTTCTTTTGATAGAGCTACGATTATCTAGCCTTTATTATAATTAACTAATATTTGCTGTTTGGGTCTCCTGTGTTTCCATCTATGATACACATCATACCTTAATATCTCTTGCAGGATCTGGTCTTCTAGCTCAGCAAATTTTGTTCTGGCTTTTTCCTCCATAATATCCAGTACTCTTATTTGTTTTAGGTCTCTAAATAAGAACCGTTCGGCGATATATCTGGGCACGTTTGCAGCTTCTCTGAGGCAGTTGTTGTGTGCCGCTTGTATCTTCTTTTTGTTACTTTGACTCGTGTGACCCCATGCAAGAGATGCGTATGTAATTATTGGCAGTATAATGCTATTTATAAGTCTTAATTTTGTTTTCATAGCTAATTTGCTTCTTCTTCCTGTGAGTCCTCTTATTGCCGCTCTGGCCGCTGCTGTTTTCTGGACTGTTGCGTTCACATGTGATGTGAATGTTAGACCTTGGTCCATTGTGACTCCTAAATATTTAGCTTTGTTTTGCCATTCGATGGGTCTGTCTTGCAATGTTAGCTGTTGTTCTGGGTTATCTCTTCTCTTTTTGAAGATAACCGCTTGGGTCTTATCTGGATTTATTGCTATTTTCCATTGGATACTCCATTCTTCTATTTTATCCAATGCCGTCTGTAGATTTCTTACAGCTATATCTAGGTTCATGTGTTTTGCAGCAATTGCAGTATCGTCTGCATAATGGAACAATACGGTAAACACAATGGATAAATATAAAAACAATTTAGTAAATAAGAACCCCTGATTTTTTGCATCAATCAAAACTTCATCTTGCTTTATTCGAAAACTTAAAAAAATGAGTTAGCACAGTCTTCGCTGAATAAGTCGAACTACAGTCTGGGAGGAAAGTATTCTAAATTTGCAGTAACTCGAGCGTTTTAGGGAGCTATTGGGTTGTGAAGAGTAGGTCCTAAAACCAAAAAAAGTTAAGTGGAGTTTTCCATTTTAGTGGGGACTTTCCATTTTTTAATTTAATTTTCCATTTCCAACAATCGTTTTTTCGATTATAGCGCCATCTGTCCATAATTCCGAAAAAATGTAGAATAAAAGTTGCTTATTTTTACGTAAAGAATCCAAATCTGCAATAAAAATTGGGGCTCCTATTTAAGATGTTAAAGTAATCCCTACCCCACCTCCATGGAGGTTCGTGTTGGGTACCATTCGATAGATTTTTCAAAAATATTGAATATGTGCATTTTGCATTTTTTGATCTGATGTTCATTTCGCGATCTATCGCGGGGTTCGTATTTTAAATTTAAAATTTACCCCCACCCCTCTCCGCGGGGGGTCGTGTTTGGTATCTCTCGATAGATTTTTGAAAAATATTAAAAACGTATTTTTTAGTTTTTTGGTTCTCACGTTCATTTCGCGAAATATTCGCTTTTTTGTGAAATTTTGTGACTCGCCCATTTCCTTACGCGCCCCCTTCAAATCGTCAGATTTTTGAAATATACACTTTTTTGCATGTACTTAACTTACCTTATCTTAATCTGACGATTTCGAGTTTTTTTAAGAATAGATTTTTTTTTCGGACCCCCTTAACGGACTTCCCCGTTATTAAGAGCCAATATGTGGTAGAGGTACCTTTACAGGGTACAAGGTTTCTCCCCATGTGATAACCTGACGCGCTCGAGTAACTGCAAAAATACCCGCTTGGGCTCCCCTACCTATAACATACTGCTAAAAATTAAAAATTACTTTTAATCTCTTCTAAATTTATGCGATATTTCTTGCGATTAGTGATTAGTGTATATTATGCAGCTTTTATGTCGTCGCTAGAGGAACATATTAAAATATATTAGGTACCTACTATACTCTATACTAAAATCACAATAAAGATGCACACCAAATAAACAAACTAAGACACGTTGAATATTACGAGGAGCACTTACGAATAATGATTTACAATGTATAAGTATAAACTTTGTAAATAATAATGATTTGGGAGTTCTTCTCGTAACACAAAACGTGTCTTGATTTGTTTATCTCTAGTGCATCTTTATTGTGATTTTAGTATAGTGACTGCAAATTTACCAAACGTAATGAAGTAATAGGGGAGGACTCCTTTACCATAACAATGTAATGTTAATATGGAAGGCTTCAATTTACGAGCAACACTTTAACAAAGAAACTATTGAGTAAATACCTATTGCGGTATTTTTGTTCAATTATCAAATTCATGGAAAGCAAACCGATAGGAAAAAGGCAACTGATTCGATCTTGGTACTTGACCTCTATTGTACATTACCCTCTGTCATACTCGTAACCTTTCACGTACGACGTAAAACGGTATTAATTTTGTTTATGTAGAAATTTCGCAATGTATTAATTAACCAGTAGATTCTAGAGTGGTCTCATTGCAATGTTGACCTTAACACTGGACTGGATAATCAATAAAAATATGATATTATAAATACGTTTGAATAATTATGTCAGAAGAGGTATTTAATTAATTTATATTTAAACGAGATAATTAAAGTAAATTGAAAATGCTATCAATGTAGATTGTTTTTTACAATTTTAAATAAGAAAAGTTTTTATTTAAAGAAGAAGCAATTGACCATTCCAAATCACGTGATATAATATGGCCGGCAGTGGGCAAAAATTTAATAATATAGGGTTTACACAAGGTTCATAAATAGACAGGTTGCATGGTAACTTTCCACCAATCAGCGTCGAGAATCTAATGGCGGGAGTGACGTCACCCAGAATGCTGCATTCAAATTCATTCACTTCACTCATTGAAATGAACTCGGAAAGTAGGAATGTATTGAAAATGTGTATATTTAAAAAAAATACGTTTGGATTTTTAAATGATTATTTATTTCATATATTCTTTAAAAAATGTGGTAGATACCTGTAGAGTTACAAAAATCATAGCATTACTATATAATCAAAGCAGGAGATTCTTTCTTGTGTATATATGGGACTAAATCATTCAAATATCCTAGGTATATTAATAATGGGTTGAATACAATTTATATACTTTTTTTAAATGATTTTGAGTAGGTATATAATAATTTTGAATTGGGGATAATGCATGTAATGTGTTTATTATAAATTCCTCCTAACATGTAAACCATGGTGAAAAAGAGATTCAAATAAAGATTTATGTATCAAAATTAGTAGTTTTTCCCTTAAGCTTAACATAAGAGCATCTGATTACGTTAGGTACTGGATTATAATATCTAAAACTAGTAAAACATTATGATTCTATTCAATAGGTACCTGTGAAGTTTTACATTAACGGTAAATTATAAAAAAATACAATTTCAGTGCAATAAAGGGAATTTTCCCCATTTTATATATTCATTTAGTTTACATCAGTTTTTGTAAAGAATATCCTGTTTGGTTTTGTTTTTTATTGTTAATTGTGCACCGAAATTGTGATAGCAAATAAATATAAACTAGTTTATCGCCTACAGAACTGAATTATCCCATAGTAGTTATTGACACAAACTGGTAACTAATATGGGATAATTCAGTTCTGTAGGCGATAAACCACTTCATATTTAATTTGTTATCACAATTTCGCAGATTTCCCTACACAATTAACATAAAAAAAACAACCAAACAGGATTTTCTTTACAAATTAATGTCGATGTAAGGTTAGATTTTGCCCACACCCGGCCATGTTTGACGTTTCATTGGAATGCCTAATTGATTCAAGTACTTATAACTTAAAAAATCGATAAAACTGATTACTTCATTCATAGGAGATTCTGACCAATAGAAAGCTACAGAAATAAAAATTAAAGTGAAAATTCCACACCTGTAATTTTGAACCAATCAAAATACGTTATTTTGACAGATCACCATGGCAACGGAGGTATTTTATCGGAAATTTTTTGCTCGTGGGGTACCCAACAGCGAATTATAGTGGAAATTTTTTGACGTTTACAATAACAGAACATTTTTGACAGACTGGTTTTTATTTGTTTACATAATTTAAAATAAAACGCCAAAAAATAATTTTCTATCACTTGTAGTTACTCAAAACTTATGTAAAATTGAAGAATATACTATTTTCTATCTTGAAATGGTATTCCCATGCAACTACAATGAGCAGAAATTACGAATTTGAAAGCCTAAATAATTGCTGACAAAGCTATGGCGCGCTATTAATCTGTTCATGCAGCTTTGGATTTTCAAATGCAAATTTGGTGTGGAATTTTCTTACCGAATACCACGCGAAGTCAAATTAATATCCGGAACTTTTTTTTTGATCATGAATATTTTTAGAAAATTTCCCTCGTCTGCGACTCGGGAAATTTTCAAAATATTCATGATCCCAAAAAAATTTCCGGAAATAATTTGACTTCTAGTGGTATTACTAGTGATAATTTTTTTTTGATAACATCCGGTCGTCAAGTATGTTACGTAAGATGCCGTTCGTTGCTACGAAAAAATGATTGATGACTTTCAACCGTCAAATATGTATAACAACTGTGTGTTTAATTGTACTAATTTGTACTCACATAAATAAATGACAATAAAATTTTGATTTTGAACAGTTTTATTTATGAAATAATCGCAGCAAATTGCACTCGAACTCTAAAATTATTATCGAATTTTTGCCCTCGTGACACTTTGACATAATTTCACTCCCCCTCCCACCCTAATTAAAACTGTCAATATGTCACTCGGGAAAAATTCGATATAGTCTAAGAGCTAGTGAAACCTCCGACTAACGGTCTTCCTGTAAGGTTAGAAATTTGTATAGTGATAATTCATAGCACACCAAGGCTAAAAACCATGACCTGGCAGGCATCAGCCCTGCACGTGTATCTACCAGGTGAATCGAAAAGTGCATAGTTTAGGGGGAAAATAAACTTTCTCCTGTAAAGTTTAAATTTAAGTATGTGTTTAAGTAAGTCATTTAGAAGAAATGTGTACAATGGCAGGCGATTCTGAATAGCACAAGACCTTGACAGGCGTGGGAAAAATTAAGGATTTTTCCTAAAATTATTTTTTTTGGCATCGAACAAAGTTTTTTTAGGTTTTTTGAATCATTCCAAACAGAAAAGGTCTTTAGTGATTTTTCTCTGAGGTTAATAGTTTTTGTTATACTATACAGGGTGTCCAGAAACTCTACCGACAAACGAAGACAGGAGATTCCTCAGATAATTTTAAGACAATTTAACCCAATTCACCTAGTCTGAAAATGCTTCCTAAGGGAGCTAGAGCTCTTTGAAGATGGCGCCATGTAATTAGTTTTTCTTAAATACCTCCAGAACGCTTCTATTTAGAAAAACGAAAATTTGTTTACATATTTACTTTTCAGAAATGAATCGATTCCATCCATTGCGAATTTCTAGTACGGGTCATAGGCGTCCGTTTTGGGTAGGGCAACGGTTATTTTATCGCATAACTTTTTTGTCTTCAACTTCTAAGCGTTTTTCATACTGGATTATTAATTTGTGAGGTATTCTAGTACTAAAAGGTATTCTTACTTTAAGTCGGTAGGACACACAGTTTTCTAGAAAAATCAACTTGAATGTTTTTAGTTTTGGGAATTTGAAAAAAAAATTTAAAAAATTTAAAAAAAAAACGATGTATTTTACCAACTTAAAGCAAGAGTACCTTTTAGTACTCGAATATCTTATGATTATCTATAATCTGAATAATCTAGTGTCAAAAATACTTAAAAATTAAAGACAATAAAGGTATGCTATAAAATAACTGTTGACCTGTCCAAAACGGACGCCTATGACCGGTACTAGAAATTCGCCATTAATGAAATCGATTAATCTCTGGAATATAAATAAATGTACCAGTTTTCATCTTTCTAAATAGTTTTTTTTTAATCTTTTTTTTTGAAATTCAAAGAACGAAAAATTTTCAAATCGATTTTTCTAGAAAACGGTGTATCCTATCGACTTAAAGTAAGAGTATCTTTTAGTAATAGAATACCTCACAATTTAATAATTCAGAGTCAAAAATGCTTAAAAACTAAAGACAAAAAAGTTAGGCGATAAAATAACAGTTACCCTACCCAAAACGGACGCCTATGACGGGTACTAGAAATTCGCAATGGATGGAATCGATTTACTTCTGGAAAGTAAATAAGCATACCGATTTTCGTTTTTCTAAATAGAAGCGTTCTGGAGGTATTTAAGAAAAACTAATTACATGACGCCATTTTCAAAGAGGTCTAGCTCCCTTAGGAAGCATTTTCGGACTAGGTGAATTGGATTAAATTGTCTTAAAATTATCTGAGGAATCTCCTGCCTTCGTTTGTCGGTAGAGTTTTTGGACACCCTGTAAAAGCAATTAAAAATTTTGAAAATTGCGAAATCGGCAATTTTTAACCCTAAATCGGACATTTAACTAAAAATTTCAATGTTGCCAAGGTAGGTAGATATTCTTTGAACATTGATTGATGAAATCCCGAAGAGTTTTTTGCAATACAATATTGAAAACCCCTTTGTTTTTAATTGCTAATCAAGCGGGCGCGACACTGTATAAGTGAGGCCGTTTGAGTTTGCATAAATTCATTATCTCGAGAAAGGGCAAATTTGAAGAGAAATTCTCAGACAGGTCGATTTTTATTCTCAAATTAGGACTTTTTGGCATATATATAATACTAGTGACGTCATCCATCTGGGCGTGATGACGTAATAGATTATATTTTAAATGAGAGTAGGGGTTGTGTGACAGCTCATTTGAAAGGCTATTTAATTCTCTATTCAGTAATATAAATATTAAGATAATTATTTATACAGGGTGCACAAAAGTTTTTTTTTTAATATTAATTTAGACAAAAATAAGAAAAAATTTTTCTACACCCTATATAAATAATTAAGTTAATGTTTATATTACGGAATAGAGAATTAAATAGCCTTTCAAATGAGCTATCTCGCAACCCCTACTCTTATTTAAAAAAATCATCGATTACGTCATCACGCCCAGATGGATGACGTCACTAGTACGACATATATGCCAAAAAGTCCTAATTTAAAAATAAAAATCGACCTGTCTGAGGATTTCTATTCAAATTTGCCCATTCTCGAGATACTGAATTTATGCCAACTCAAATGTCCTCACTTATACTACAGTGTCGCGCCCGCTTGATTAGCAATTAAAATACAAAGGGGTTTTGGATATTGTATTGCAAAAAACTCTTCGGGATTTCATCAATCAATGTTTAAATAATATCTATCACCTTGGCAGTATTGAAATTTTTAGTTAAATGTCCGATTTAGGGTTAAAAATGGCTGATTTAGCAATTTTCAAAATTTTTAATCGCTTATACCAGGTGTCCACTTATATTTTCCTCCATTTTAACTGCCTATAACTTCTAAACGGTTCAAGATAGAAATATGCGGATTTCGCTGAAATGTTTTATTTCAGTAAAAGTTTTGTCTGGATTAATTGAATTTTTTATATCGCTTTCAAATACGAAAAGAATAATGGCGGATTTTTGAAAAAAACCTAAATTTTTTTTAATTGAACACCCAGTATATTTTTTTGTAAATTGAAAGAAAGGTCATTCGCCTATCCAGCAATATAAAGTTTTTTAAAATCGGTTGTCGAATCCCTGAGTAATTAGTTTTTAAAATGAGAGGTGCAACGTGGATATCACATACCTAAATAACATTATAAGCAAATTGGACCGCGTTATGTAATAGCGGATTAAGTGCCAAAATGTAGTTTTGAGATAAATCGGTTTAAAGATTTTAAATTTGTTTTTGGTACTATTTCTAAAATATAGTACTGACATGTTTCATATTTAATATATTAATGCAAATGTAAATAGACTTTTACATGTATTTAAAATTTTTTTAAAATAATTTATATTTTAAAAGCTATTCGATCAAATGTCGCTTAATTCGTTAATGATTTTTTAAGATATGCATGAGTTAAGATCCGAATACCGGATTAAGAGACATATTTGGCGCTTAATCTGATGTTTCCTGACAATGGATGTCTTTATAATTCTTACGATGTCAGTTGGACAATTATAAAAACAAAATTTGACACCAAGTGTCGGCTTCTTCTGTAAAACATAGGCGGCGCAATAGAAATTAATAAATTTTTATTTTTAAATTATTATTAAGGTCTAATATTTCTTTTTTTTTTTTTATTTAGAAATAACCGCATTAACCACGAAGGTCATCAGCGGGGTAACGAGAATACAATTAATAAGTTTACAAAAGTATGAGATTGTGTACAATTAAATCTTACTTGCTAGGTTACATTTATTAAGGAATTGAAAAAGAGGTTTACAGTCGGTTTGCAGGTTAAGAATGTCTTTCATATTGTTTGAATAACCAGATATAGATTGTTTGTAAGCGGCAAATTCATCACATTCTGTTAGCACATGTTTTACTGAAACTGGTATATTACACCTTCTGCATTTTGGTGCTTCGGTATGGGTAATGAGATGCTCATGAGTAAATTTACAGTGTCCTAACCGAAGACGAGATAAGATGACTTGGTTCGATCTGTTAGTTGTATGTGGATTCCATGGACCAGTATCTTCTTTAACGTCTCTTAACTTGCTCGTGGATGTTTTCCATTTTTCACTCCATAAATTGAGAGTCATTGATTTTAGTAATTGTTTTGTATCTGCGGCTGGAATTGATTGTTCTGCCAATGTTGGTAATTGCGCAGCTGTGTAAGCCCAACGATCAGCGTTTTCATTTCCCTCGATTCCAGAATGAGAGGGAACCCATAGAAAAACTATTTTTGAGTCTGTTTGATGCAGACTGTGTAATATTTCTTTGATTAATATGACTATAGGATTTTTCGTGAAGGTTTGTTGTATGAGTCTCAGTGAATTGAGTGAGTCAGATATTATTAAGGAGTGTTTGGTTTGTGCATTGGAAATGTGCTTCAACGCTTGTAATATGGCATAAAGTTCACCATTTAAGATGCTGTAGGAGCTGGGAAGCTTAAATAAATATTTGGTTTCATTGTTTATGTATACTGCTGCTCCTACACCTTGGGAAGACTTAGACGAATCAGTGAATAAGTGGGTATAATTTTTATATTTTGCGACTATTTGTTTATAATTTTGATATATAAGACGTGGATTGGTATCGTATTTATTATATTGCGTCAATTGGGTGTTTACATGTGGGGTTCTGATAATCCATGGAGGAATGCTGTGTTCATTCATTAACCACGTTCTGGGGAAATTTTGGAGATTTAACGTTGATATATACCGGTGAATTCTAACATAAAAGGGTGGTGGAGAGGTGCTATGTTGAAAAGTTGATTTGAAACGATTACAGAACGTGTTTTTGTGAGCAGGAATTGATGGTATTGATGCTATTCTGGAGGCATAGGATAAACTAAGAATTTGTCGTCTGAAAGATAGAGCTGGTTCGCCCAGTTCGCAGTATAGGCTTTCTACAGGCGTTGTCCTGTAAGCCCCTAGAATTATTCTTATTGCGGTGTTGTGTATAGTATCTAAGCATTTTAATATTGAAGGGCGAGCAGATGTGTATGCAATACATCCATAATCAATTTTCGATCGAATAAGGCTTCTGTATATTTTTAGCAGCATAAGACCATCAGATCCCCAAGACTTGTTTGCTAAGCATCTTAATAAATTTAAGCCCTTTTGACAAGAAAGAGTTAGTGTTTTAATATGATTTTTCCACGACAGACGTTCGTCGAATATCATGCCCAGAAAATTTATGTGTGGAGTATAGCTTAGTTTCTGGTTGTATAGGAATATTGATGGTCGATGCTGCTCTGGTATGTTTCTTTTTGAGAATAATATGCAATTTGTTTTGTTTGGGGAGAAATTGTACCCAGACATTAAAGACCAACGTTCGAAGGATGTTATGCATTGCTGAAGGCTTTGAGCCATGGTGCTAAGACATCTTCCCTTGATAAACACGATCATGTCATCTGCGTAAAGTCTGGCTACAACTGGTTTCTTTAAATCTTTTAAGACATCATTCATAGCAATTAAAAATAAAGTTGGGCTGAGAATTGATCCTTGTGGTATGCCGTTTAATTGTTTCTTGGTTGATGATATTGTTCCAGAAATTCGGACTTGGAATTCTCTTTGAGATAAAAAATTGCGTATGAAATTTATTATATTGCCTTTCAATCCCCAGTGATGTAGTTTATTTAGGATGATTTTATGGCATGTAGAATCAAAGGCTTTACTAATGTCAAAATAAATTGCTAGACATTTATCTTTAGTAGCAAATGCTTCGTAAATATGACTTTCTAGGTCAATAATGTTATCAAGTGTGCTTCTAGATGGTCGAAATCCGGATTGTTCGGGAATTAATAATTTGTGAGTTTCCAAAAACCATATTAGTCTCTTGTTGATTATTTTTTCTAGCAATTTACTCATGGAGCAGGTTAGGGAGATTGGCCTGTAAGATTCAGGCAAGAGTGAAGATTTGTTAGATTTAAGTATGGGGATGATTGTTGCTTTCTTCCAGATTAAGGGGAAGTCACTATTATTCCACATGTGATTAAAGATATTAAGCAGGATTTGTTTCGCTGTTTCTGGGAGATTTTTTAGAAAAACTGGAGGGATGTCATCGGGACCAAAAGAACTGTCTTTTAGTGATGAGAGAGATTCCTCCATTTCTTCTTTTGTCAGTGGCTTGTTTAGAGAATTAAGGTTTTCCAGCTCTTTGAATTCCGTAGGGAGGGCAATGTTATCATTAGTTATATTTCTGTTTATGGAAAGCTTATGATAAAAGTCTGCGAATGCTTCACCTATTTCTTTTGTTTGGTTTATTCGTTTGCCGTCATAATCTAATGCTTTAATGACATGGTAAGTTTTGTTTCCATAAATACCTTGTATCTTCCTCCATGCCGATGATATTGTAGTGTTTCTGTTTATGCTTCCTACGAACTTCTTCCATGACTCTTTTTTACTTTTGTTGGTAATATATCTTGCTTTTGCCCTATGTTTTTTGTATTCAATTATACTTGTTGCGGTTTTCTCCCTCCTACATCTATTTAGAGCAGATTTGCTGTTTTGTATTGCTTCGGCACATTCGTCATTCCACCAAGGCACAGGTTTAAATTTCTTGATATGTTTTGTTTTTCCTATTGAAAATTCAGCGGCTTTTATGATTATTTCGTTAAGTTGAGTTACTGCTGTATTTGCGTCCTTCCACTCATTAATTTTGTATATGTTATTCTCAATGGTTTTTGAGAAAGAGCTCCAGTCGGCTTTCTTTATTTTCCATTTCTGATGGATACTATCTCCGTTTGATATTTTGTCTTTTATAATTGAATAGAAAAAGACTGTTTGACTTGTACACACTTCTATATAAATCTAAACGGGAACTGGTGTATGTTTTCAAAAGACTGATAGTGTGTAAATTAATTTATTAAATCAGCTAAGTACTTTCAGCATATTAATGCCATCATCAGAGCTATCCTATAAAAAGACTAAGTTGAAAAATCTTATTCATAAAAAATTATAAAGTGAAACTTACGTCTTATAGGTGTAAAAACCTCAAAAGAAGAGAAAACTTCGAACAAACACATTCTATATTTTAAAAATTAACCCAGGGATATAACCACTGGTTAGGGTAAAAAACCCTTAAATGTTAAAAATCACATTTAATGTGTTTTTTTTACAAAATGGCCACCATTCGTACAAAGAACAGCTGTTACTGACAATATTCAAAACGACAGCCTGCTGACGGAAACAATAGTTCCTAGCGACATCTGTGTTATTAAAATTATTTAAAATTTTTGAAAATGACTAAGTTGTCATATGTAGTTAACTAATTGGTATGACGTTAAAGTTAATATGAAAAACTAAAGTTAAATTTAAATGACAATTGTTAAGTTTAAATTAAAGTTAAATGTGAAAATAATCAAATTATCAAAGTATTATTAATTATTAAAAAAACCAAACAACCAGTCAGTTCTGACCAAATATAGAAGTGAGATAGATGAAAACCAAGGAGAAGCACCGTTGGACAAGCTCAGAGTTCCAAAACTGTTTGAAAACAATATTATTATTAAAAAATCCAAATCGAAAATATTTAATTTAATTGTAATCAATGAAAGAAAATTCAAATATGTTATAAAGTAATGTTCAAAAAACTAGAGCAATTG
This sequence comes from Diabrotica virgifera virgifera, assembly GCF_917563875.1. Lineage (NCBI taxonomy): Eukaryota > Metazoa > Arthropoda > Insecta > Coleoptera > Chrysomelidae > Diabrotica > Diabrotica virgifera. Next base: position 207,308,400 of record NC_065443.1, on the reverse strand, counting down.
TTGGGCATGCTGAATATAACAGTATTAAAGAAACTTCTTAAAGATTGGATCAAATTTACAATTTAATTGAACCTGGGTGTTAACACAATTTTGAGGATTTCTTTTTAATTCCCTGCTAATTTCTAAGTCTTCTAATAAATTCATTTTTGTATAGTTGTTAATGGGTATACTATGTAGAATCCTACTATCTCTTTGGGGACTGAAGTTATGTTTAGAAGCATGTAAGTGATTGCCAAAACTAGATTTGTCAATCTTAGACAAATGTTCTTTGATGCGTGTTTCCAAAGGTCGCATAGTTCTCCCCACATAGGTAACAGGGCAGTCTCCACAGGACAATTTGTATATACCACTTTTTGATGTTTTTCCAATTTTATCTTTGGTGTGAGAAAAAATAGATTTGATATTTTCCTTACATTTGAATGATAGTTTAAGGTTGGGGATGTTATTTAGGATTTTGGCTATATTATCTGAAGGATAACCTATGTATGATATTGATCTATACATAACTGCTGTAGTGGAATTATTAAGAACAGGATTGTAAGCTAGGGATCTATTCCTTTTACTCCTTAATTTGTTGAGGATGTTATCAACTAAAGTAGGGGAGTAACCATTACTATATGCAAGTTGTTTGATATTAATTTGATAATATCAAACAACTTGCATATAGTAATGGTTACTCCCCTACTTTAGTTGATAACATCCTCAACAAATTAAGGAGTAAAAGGAATAGATCCCTAGCTTACAATCCTGTTCTTAATAATTCCACTACAGCAGTTATGTATAGATCAATATCATACATAGGTTATCCTTCAGATAATATAGCCAAAATCCTAAATAACATCCCCAACCTTAAACTATCATTCAAATGTAAGGAAAATATCAAATCTATTTTTTCTCACACCAAAGATAAAATTGGAAAAACATCAAAAAGTGGTATATACAAATTGTCCTGTGGAGACTGCCCTGTTACCTATGTGGGGAGAACTATGCGACCTTTGGAAACACGCATCAAAGAACATTTGTCTAAGATTGACAAATCTAGTTTTGGCAATCACTTACATGCTTCTAAACATAACTTCAGTCCCCAAAGAGATAGTAGGATTCTACATAGTATACCCATTAACAACTATACAAAAATGAATTTATTAGAAGACTTAGAAATTAGCAGGGAATTAAAAAGAAATCCTCAAAATTGTGTTAACACCCAGGTTCAATTAAATTGTAAATTTGATCCAATCTTTAAGAAGTTTCTTTAATACTGTTATATTCAGCATGCCCAACAATTGCTCTAGTTTTTTGAACATTACTTTATAACATATTTGAATTTTCTTTCATTGATTACAATTAAATTAAATATTTTCGATTTGGCTTTTTTAATAATAATATTGTTTTCAAACAGTTTTGGAACTCTGAGCTTGTCCAACGGTGCTTCTCCTTGGTTTTCATCTATCTCACTTCTATATTTGGTCAGAACTGACTGGTTGTTTGGTTTTTTTAATAATTAATAATACTTTGATAATTTGATTATTTTCACATTTAACTTTAATTTAAACTTAACAATTGTCATTTAAATTTAACTTTAGTTTTTCATATTAACTTTAACGTCATACCAATTAGTTAACTACATATGACAACTTAGTCATTTTCAAAAATTTTAAATAATTTTAATAACACAGATGTCGCTAGGAACTATTGTTTCCGTCAGCAGGCTGTCGTTTTGAATATTGTCAGTAACAGCTGTTCTTTGTACGAATGGTGGCCATTTTGTAAAAAAAACACATTAAATGTGATTTTTAACATTTAAGGGTTTTTTACCCTAACCAGTGGTTATATCCCTGGGTTAATTTTTAAAATATAGAATGTGTTTGTTCGAAGTTTTCTCTTCTTTTGAGGTTTTTACACCTATAAGACGTAAGTTTCACTTTATAATTTTTTATGAATAAGATTTTTCAACTTAGTCTTTTTATAGGATAGCTCTGATGATGGCATTAATATGCTGAAAGTACTTAGCTGATTTAATAAATTAATTTACACACTATCAGTCTTTTGAAAACATACACCAGTTCCCGTTTAGATTTTTATAATTGAATTCGTTAATTTTATAGGAAAGTGGTCACTGCCTAGTAAGTCATCCATAACTCTCCATTCAAGGTAAGGACTAATAGTTGGGCTACATAATGAAAGATCGATGCAAGAAGAATTGCCAGTAGCTATATTGAATCTAGTATTGCTGCCATCATTCAGTAAACTTATGTTCATGGTGTTGAATATGTTTGATAGAATTCGTCCCCTTCTGTCTGTTTTTTGAGAACCCCAGGAGTAATTGTGGGCATTAAAATCTCCTAGAAAAATGAAAGGAGTTGGAAGTTGATTAACTAGAGACTCCAGTTCATCCTCAATTAAATAATGGTCAGGAGGAATGTATATGTTGCAGATGGTGTAATTTAGTTGTGCTTTAATTTTTACGGCTATCGCTTCTAGGTTTGTATTTATTCTAATTTGTGTTGCTTGTAGATTCTTTGAGACGTAAATGGCTACGCCGCCACTCGCAACTTGTACATTTCGGTTTTTAACGAATTCATTGTATCCCCTCATTTTGTGGACATTTTCGTCTCTTAAGTGAGTTTCTTGTAGACACAATATGTCCAGAGAATGGAGGGCTATGATATGCTGTAGCATATTTAAACGGGTATAGTACCCATTTAAGTTCCACTGGAGTAATGACTCGAATGTATTTATTGGGTATCTTGAGATGTATTTGAGATATCAGATTGGGTATCACTTAAATCTTGGGATTGCTTTAGTAATTTCTTTTTTAGCCTTGTGACACGAGTTTTTAGTTTCTTAGTGTTTGCGTGAGGATGAAGTTCTTCTAACATATCTATTAGTTTTGGAATATCTTCTGTGAAGTCTTCCGCAATGCTAAGAACATCCCTCGATCCGTATGTATTTTCTAGGAGCTGTTTAAGCTGATGGCTGTTGATTATGAAGTGAGGAGAATGAGAGTCGATATAGTTTATAATAGATTCAGTAAGTTCTATTTCTTGATCTGATGTATTAGATTTGGGTTTTTTGTTTTTCTGAACGACTGTTTAGGGAAGAGAGAAGGTAGAAATATTGGGTGGCATTTGTTCTTCCGGAGTGGCTGGGGTCATATCTTCAGCTGTTCGTTTTGTTGCGGATGAAGTTGTTGACTTAGTAGTTTTGTCCGAGGTTGGGATATTTTCAGATTGAGCAGTGTGATCTGGATTTGTTACCAGATTGGATGTGATCAAAGCAGTATTGGCGACTTTTGCACAATTTTCTACTACTGAGGAACTTTCGGGTAGAATATTATTTATTGAGTGGGAATTTAAGTCATTAGGAGATGTTTCATCCGGTTGAGATATTGACGAGATTGGAACATTATGTGTGGGTTGTGATGATTGTTGGGAATGTGGGTTAATATTGCCCGAAGGGCATTGGGATGCAACATGACCCGATAATTTGCAGGTGAAGCAGCGTTGACTGTCTAGGGCTAAAAAGATATGATATGATAGATTATCATGTGTTATTTCTAAGAATTCGGGTATGGTAATATCTGGGGAAGGAGCGATATACACCTGTCTTCTGAAGCTGAGTATGTGTTGGTATTCTGGATTTGATGCACCTATTCTAAGAAAGTTTATTGGAGAAACTAATTTTAATCCAATATTTTCCAGTAAGGTTACAAGAGTTTCGTGTGGGATCGTTGGGCTTACATTCGATAATACTAGTCTGTCTGCTGGTGAAATTAGACGTCTTGCTTTGATGACTTCATTATTGACAACAATTTGACCATGATTAGTTAAAAACTCATCAACCAGTGATTTATTGGTTAGATAAACACATATTCTGTTGTGTGAAATTCTGCTACAGAAAATGATGTTTATTGGTTTTACCAGAGGTCCCAATTGGAGAAGATAATCTTGAAGTTTTGCTCCCTGAATGGAGCCGAAGATAAGTGCCTGGTCTTTGTTAGGATACTTGTAGATATTTTTTGAGACAGTGCTTGCATAAGATGTGTTGGAGGTATTCATATTATTTAAATTATTATCTGGGTGAGTGTTGGTGGATGAAGATTGATTTGTAAATGTTGGTTGTGACATTTTATTTAAAATATTCAAATTTGCTAAGTTATTTTGTTAAATATAATTATTGTCCAAAACATTTTTCCCAGGCCGACCCTGCCTTTTGTTGTTAAAAATTCTTTATTTCGCTAGGCGAGTTTTTTACTAGCTAATTACTTTTCAGTCTTGTGTATCTGATATCTAACCTCAATCAGCCTAACAAAAATCGTCTGGATGCAGTTAATATTAAAAATTTACTCACAGTTGCTGTTCTTGGTATTTTATGTCACTGCACTAGTAAAACTTAACTATTAAAAGGCTTTTATTTAGCGGTAATTTGTTTAAATCGACCGTAAATTATAAAACGTGTGTTTACAAACAAGTCTCACAAACAAGTCCCTAATATTTCTTAAACAGTAAATATTCACATTTCTTTATGAAATTGCCATCAAATATGATTAAAAATACATAATACAAATGCAATTTAATGTGCAAAACTAAAGAAATGAGACTACAATTTGAATACAAAAATAAAATACTTACATGAAAACGACCAATTCGCCTTCCATATTGTAATACACTTAGAATTCTAATGTTCAACAATATGCTCATGCATAGGTAGTGGTTACATATTGTAGTTTCTATGACTCATAAGCAGTGGTACTTATTTTTATATTGACCATTAGCTCCGATGATGACAATTTTGTCGAAAGCGCTTAACAAAGGAAATAAAATACTACTTTTACACACTTTAATACATAATATATATCATACGAGTGATGTCATCCCTATTCGTGTGATGACGTAATCGATGATTTTTAAAATGAGAGTAGGGATCGTATGATAGCTCATTTTAAAGGTTACTGAATTTTGTATTCAGTAATGTAAATACTAATACAATTGTTTATATAGGGTGTCCAAATTTTTTTTTCAATTAAATTAATTGACTCTACTCGACAAAAAAATTGACTGAAAGAAAAATGTATGTAATTTATTTAATTCAAAATACAATTTTACTGTTGTCACAATAGACAAAAATGTTTATATAATAAATAAACATTGTTTTTCGCTAAAATTCAATGTTTAAACCAGCTCCCGCCAACCACCTACCTCTTGGAAGTCTGAACATTTAATTTAAGCGAAAAGCAATGCTTATTTGTCAAATAATTATTTTTTCTATTTTCTGACAGCATTAGAATGTATTTTGAATTAAATAAATTAAATACATCCTTCTTTTTTTGTCAATTTATTTAATTTAAAAAATATTTTTTGGATACTCTTTACAAATAAATATGTTAATATTTATATTACTAAATACAGAATTAAATAACCTCTCAAATGAGACATCACGCGACCCTAGTCTCATTAAAAAAAATCATCGACTACGTCATCACACCCATATGGATGACGCCCCTCGTATGATATATATATATATATATATATATATATATATATATATATATATATATATATATATATATAGATAAAATTAAAAATATATATATATATATATATATATATATATATATATATATATACATCCTACTATCAATTTGGCATCGATACATTATGCATTTACCATCGATTTGGCATCGTCTTGCAAAGTGGCATCTGTATATCGATGCCACTTTACACTACCTTAATAACTTTTTTTCTGCACTTGTTACCAGAAGTCTAATCAACTCGGTAGTTAGAGATTTGATTTCTTGATGTTACTTTAATATATCAGCTTTCTTTGTTTATCCCTTACTAAGTTATATAAGTTTATTCCATAAAATGTTTGAGTCCAAAATGATGGTACAGTGAAAATATTATATACATTTAGTTCAGTGTTTTACCGTTTTGTCGCTGCCGCTATATACATGAAAACGTATATCCCACTTTCATTATCAATCATTTTGGCATCAGAAATTTGGCATCACTGTTGAATATAATATTATCCACACCGAAAAATAGGCAATTTGAAAACGTATATATTATTTTCACCAACAAATCATTCTGGCATCATGTTGTTTTCACCCAATTTTGAAAAAATGTGAAAACTTTGTATTATCCACGTCCGTCTGTCCGTCCGTCTGTCTGTAATCACAACTCCTCCGTCAACATACCAGCTAGAATGACAAATGAGGTGTCAACTGAAAGCTGATAATCCAAGGATGGTACTAAAGGTGAGATATTTGACCTTGGCGGTCTGTTTGTCGGTCTGTCCGACCGCGAATATAATTCCTCCATCATTATACCAGGTAGAATGACAAATGAGGTAGAATGACAAATGAGGTGTCAAATGAAAGCTTATAATCCAAGGATGGTACTAAAGTTGACATATTTGACTTACGCGGTCTGTGCGTCGGCCCCTCCGACCGCGAATATAACTACCAGCTTGAATGATAAATGAGGTGTCAAATAAAAGATTATAATCCAAGGATGGTACTAAAGGTGAGATATTTGACCTATGCTGTCTTTCCGTCGGTCCGTACGACCGCGAATATAACTTCTCCGTCATTATACCAGATAGAATGACAAATGAGGTGTCAAATGAAAGCTGATAATCCAAGGATGGTACTAAAGGTGAGATATTTGACCTTGGCTGTCTGTCCGTCGGTCTGTCCGACCGCGAATATAACTCCTCGATCATTATACCAGGTAGAATGACAAATGAGGTGTCAAATGAAAGCTTATAATCCAAGGATGGTACTAAAGGTGAGATATTTGACCTAGGCTGTCTTTCCGTCGGTTCGTACGACCGCGAATATAACTCCTCCATCATTATACCAGCTTGAATGATAAATGAGGTGTCAGATGAAAGCTTATGATCCAAGGATGGTACTAAAGGTGAGATATTTGACCTAGGCTGTCTTTCCTTCGGTCCGTACGACCGCGAATATAACTTCTTTGTCATTATACCAGGTAGAATGACAAATGAGGTGTCAAATGAAAGCTGATAATCTAAGGATGGTACTAAAGGTGAGATATTTGACCTTGGCGGTCTGTCCGACCGCGAATATAACTCCTCCATCATTATACCAGCTTGAATGATAAATGAGGTGTCAGATGAAAGCTTATGATCCAAGGATGGTACTTAAAGTGAGATATTTGACCTAGGCGGTCTGTCCGTCGGTCCGTACGACCGGGAATATAACTCCTCCGTCATTATACCAGGTAGAATGACAAATAAGGTGTCAAATGAAAGCTTATAATTCAAGGATGGTACTAAAGGTGACATATTTTACTTAGCCGGTCTGTGCGTCGGCCCCTCCGACCGCGAATATAACTCCTCCATTATTATATCAGCTTGAATGATAAATGAGGTGTCAAATAAAAGACTATAATCCAAGGATGGTACTAAAGGTGAGATATTTGACCTAGGCTGTCTTTCCGTCGGTCTGTGCGACCGCGAATATAACTCCTCGATCATTATACCAGGTAGAATGACAAATGAGGTGTCAAATGAAAGCTTATAATTCAAGGATGGTACTAAAGGTGACATATTTGACTTAGGCGGTCTGTGCCTCGGCCCCTCCGACCGCGAATATAACTCCTCCATTATTATACCAGCTTGAATGATAAATGAGGTGTCAAATAAAAGATTATAATCCAAGGATGGTACTAAAGGTGAGATATTTGACCTACGCTGTCTTTCCGTCGGTCCGTACGACCGCGAATATAACTTCTCCGTCATTATACCAGGTAGAATGACAAATGAGGTGTCAAATGAAGGCTGATAATCCAAGGATGGTAGTAAAGGTGAGATATTTGACCTTGGCGGTCTGTCCGTCGGTCTGTCCGACCGCGAATATAACTCCTCGATCATTATACCAGGTAGAATTACAAATGAGGTGTCAAATGAAAGCTTATAATCCAAGGATGGTACTAAAGGTGACATATTTGACTTAGGCGGTCTGTGCGTCGGCCCCTCCGACCGCGAATATAACTCCTCCATTATTATACCAGCTTGAATGATAAATGAGGTGTCAAATAAAAGATTATAATCCAACGATGGTACTAAAGGTGAGATATTTGACCCAGGCTGTCCTTCCGTCGGTCCGTACGACCGGGAATATAACCCCTCCGTCATTATACCAGGTAGAATGACAAATAAGGTGTCAAATGAAAGCTGATAATCCAAGGATGGTACTAAAGGTGAGATATTTTACCTTGGCGGTCTGTCCGTCGGTCTGTCCGACCGCGAATATAACTCCTCGATCATTATACCAGGAAAATGACAAATGAGGTGTCAAATAAAAGCTTATAATCCAAGGATGGTACTAAAGGTGAGATATTTGACCTAGGCAATCTTTCTGTCGGTTCGTACGACCGCCAATATAACTCCTCCGCCATTATACCGGGTAGAATTACAAATGAGGTGACAAATGTCAAAGTTTAGTAAAAATGACTCAAAATTAGTAAATCCGTATATCAATCCACGCAAAGTTACACGTAAAATTCAAATATCGTCTTCCAGTTCTACTTTCGATTACTTTGGGTGAAAACCTAGGACTTACGAAGTCCAATTACTTGTTTTGTTTAAAAATAAGGCATATCATAGACATGCCTTAGGCATCATAGAAGACAATGACACAGAAAAATCAAAACACAGCAGCATGTCAAAAAGGCCTTAGTTATGTATCTTCAGTCCTGTTAGTCCAATCGTGATGTATAGCACCTCAAATGATAGGATTTGACAAACAGAATACAATGACATAGAAAAATCAAATACAACAGCATGTCAAAAGGGCCTTAGTAGCGTATCTTCTGTCCTATTAGTCCAATCGTGACGTACAGCATCTTAAATAATAGGACTTCATAAATAGAATCAAATTTGACACAAACAAATCAAATACAGCAACAAGTCAAAAGGGCCTTTGTTATGTATCTTCGGTCCTATTGGTCCAATCGTGACATACAGCAACTCAAATGATAGGGTTAAACGAACAGAATACAATGGCACAGAATAATCAATTACAGCAACATGCTAAAAGGGCCTTATTTACGTATCTTCGCTCCTATTGGTCCAATCGTGGAGTACAGCACCTCAAATAACTGGATTTGTCAAATAGAATACAATGACATAGAAAAATCAAATACAGCAGCATGTCAAAAGGGCCTTAGTCTTGTATCTACGGTCCTATTGGTCCAATCGTGATGTACAGCACCTCAAATAATAGTATTTGACAAATAATATAAAATGGCACAGAAAAATCAAATACAGCAACATGTTAAAAGGGCCTTAGTCATGCAGCTTCGCTACAATTGATCCAATCGTGACGTACAGCGCCTCAAACGATGGGATTTAACGGGCAGAATGCGACTGTAGACAAATCAAAATGGCGGCATGTAATAGCACCTTAAAATTGTAGAAATAAAATGGATTAACGCACAGAGGTGCATGACATATTATGTGACAGTATTTAACAAATTGAATACGATTACATATGTCCAGTTTTTGACAAGTGACTTCTCTACATGATAAACGCGAAAAGGCTCCGTTCGGTCACTGTTCGACATAGGCCTCCCGTTCACTGCATATATCCACTGCTTCCTGAAGCCGTGACATAAGAGGATAGAATTTAACGAATTAAACGACAAAGAAGACTAAACAAGGCAGCGTGCGGGAAAAACAAGACCATCCTTTGTATACTCCACAGGAAAGCATTATATATTCAACGTTAGAATTATGTTATAGTATAAGGGTATATATTTTTAAATGATAAAAATATATTTTTTTATTTAGTACATTCCGTACGTTTTTTAAACATGATCAGGAGAATTTGTTGCCTGAAGTCTATAAAAGAGTTTCCTAACAATCCTTGTGTTATGGATAATTTTTGAGAATGTGTTTAAAAGGTAGCTTACATGCTTATTGTTCAATGGTCTTATCACTTTTAAGCGCTTGTCTTTTTGTAGGGCTATTAATTGTGATTTCAACCATTCTTGCGGGACAATGCCTTTTCAGTAAATGAAGTGAATATTGTTATACATTTAATTTTTTTCCTCAATTAATTGGATGCCCCCTACTGGTGTTTGGTCTAAGCTTACAGCTTTTCCCCATTGAAGCTATTTTATAACTAATTATAGTTAGGGGTACGGAATTTTCGCAAACAAAAACATGAATTTCGCATTTACTTTTTTTATAATTACAAAATTTCGCATTTATTTTTAACTACGAGTAAAACAACAGAAAACATTAATTAAAAGCTAACATCGTTGTAATTTCGACATTCGACTCTTTAAGAGCTGTTCTTCGATCTGTCACTACAATATTATATGTGCTGAAGAATCGTTCTGCGTCTACGCTGTTCGTTGGACTCCAAATGCTCTGTAATGCTGCTTTAGCAAATGACGGAAAACTGCACTGTGTAGCAATTGTGTCTTGTGTCACACAGATATAGGTCATCTGTTGCAAATTCTTTGACTCGATCACTCAAAATTGTTTTAGGGCGTCCCATTTTAGGGGATACTTTAAGTAACTTTATGTTACTATGAAAACTTTTTTGATAGACCATGTTCTTAATAAAAATTGACGGAATGAGCACTGATTGTCATGTTTGACTAATTTATATGTTTAGAAAATAAGAATTAGCCGACTTTTATTCCTACTTAGATTTTTAACAATACAAAAGACCGAAATGCAGATAACAACAGTCGGATTATTTATATTTCTCAAAGAATCAACATTGAAAAATATCAATTCCTTATCTTATCTTTATCTATTTAATGATGAACAATGAAAGTTCCTTCTGTTTCAACACGTGTTAGAAAAATAAACAACCTTTCAAAAATTATGTACAATAGAAAACTTTCCGTAAAATCTTTCCATGCCTTATTTACTACGTAACTACCTACTTATTTACGGGCGAGTTGGGCACCTGCAGGTATTTCGCGGAAATAAACAAAAACTCCATATTTCACATTTATCGCATTTATGTTCAAAATTTCGCCGAAATTCGCATCTATTTCGTAAAAACGAAAATTCCGTACCCCTAATTATAATAAAACAGTTGGTCCAGAATCATTATCTCGTTGACTGTTTCTTGTTTATCGTTGATAATTCTGCCGTTTGAACCTTCTGATAATCCATATATTTTCTCTATCTGCTCTTAAAGTGTGTTTATTATATTATTTTCTTTCTCATTTAATTTACACCGATCCAGACTAGTATAGCTCCATATAACAGTTCTAGTTCTGCAGTAACGAATCAATACTTTTATTTAGCACATTAATTTTTGTTTTGTCTTCGGGTCTATTAAATCATTTTCTTGCACTGTTTCTCGCAATTTTTAATTATCCATTTATTACTCTACTTGTCTTATTTTTTGAATATACGACTTGAATAAAGACTTTAATGTTTTTCCAGTCGTTACTGTTTAGTAGACCGGAATATTGAGATATTAATTCTTTACATTACATATTTGTCTTTCGGTGATTTTCTATTATTAATATGAAGCTGGAAGTGTTAGGTTACACTGGTTTTTGATATTTGGTCCAGAGTTCCCTCTCAATTCTTTTGTCGGATTTCTCTTTAATATTATCGCAGCTGCATGCACTGGTACTAGGTTCTGAGTGCTCAGGTGACCTTTGAAGGACTCCCAATTACTCTATTTCGTCCACTTCTTCTGAGGTGGGTTCAGAAGTGGATATCAACTTCTATTCCATTATTCCATATCTATTTATATGCCATCTAATGATTTTACTTTAAATTTAGCTGCTTGATCTTCTTCATGAGTAATAAATTTTTTGTTATTTTTTCTACTTAGCATAAAGCATTAGAAAGTCTGTAAGCTTTTTTTATGAACTGCTGAAGTGCGTCCTATAAAAGTAGACATATTTTCAAGAAAAACATGTTTTCATGAAAATTCTTTAATTTTATTCAATATGTTCAATACAGCGATTTTAACGGTTTTACAAATTTTTTATGTCGATGCCGTGCGCATAATACGATTCTGAAAGCTCTGAAAAATATTTATTTTTTTCTTCAATTATCTCAGCTGATTTTTTTATTTACGAGTCATTTCTTCAGATTTGGGAACACTTAATAATCGGAGGGGGCCAAGTCAGGAGACTAAGCCGCATGAGAAAGTAATTCGAACCCCAACTCGAATTTTTGCTACTGTGACAACGCTCTTGTGAGTCGATGTATTGCCTTAGGTCTTGAGAACACTTTAAAGAACACTTTTTTCTTCTGCTTATGGAGTCGTTTTTCATTCATCACATACCGGAACTCACCACATAAATTTTGAAGCCCCTGACATCAAAACTGTATTAAATTATATGTGATCTAAGTAAGTTATAGAAAAAGTCAGAATAGATAGAGTAGAACACTTATAAAAAAATTGTAACAAGCAATTGGACATCGTAAGTTCTAATTTTTCACCCAAAGTGACCGGAAGTTGAACCGGCAGTCGATATTTGAACTCTTCGTGTAACTTTTTGTCAGTTGATATGACGGATGAATTTTGTTCACCGACAGACATGGACGAACAGACAGGCATGAAACCGGAAATATGTATTTGTTCTGGTCATTCTTAGTCGCGTTGAATAATAGTATGTACTATTTCGACGAATTTAAAACAGTACTTTCGGTTGCAACTCTGGAACCGCCAGTCCGAGGTCAAACTTCTCACATGTAATATCATATTTTGATTATAGGCTTTCATTTGACACCTTATTTGTCATTCTTTCTGTCCTACTAACAGAGGAGTTGTGTTTATTGACGGACAGACATGGATAATTCTAGGTTTTCACATTTAATAATAAAAACAATAATTATATAATTCAGTTAACCTGACTATGTTATTGTAATAATGACTTCTTATCTAAAAGTGACAACGGCAATCATTCCATTCACTCACGGTAAAATATCGCAAAACCTCCAGATTTTAAAGAACCGCTTGGATTGACATGAAATTTGGCACACACGTAGCTAAAATGCCAAAGAAAAAAATGAGATTATGCCGATATGTTCTCTTGTCCTGGATGTGACTTTCGCCCCTTCTTGGGGGTGAAAAAACATACGTTCAAAATAAGTCCGGGAGTGGATAAACTGACTAATTTTAATTCTAAGCAAATTTTGTTCTATAAAAGTTTTAAACGGCTGAAAATATTATAAGAATTTTTTGCTCTACATTGTGATTTCTATCTATACCTTTAAGGAACGCACTATTTTCGGGGACACCCTGTATATGATCTGTAAGTTGCATTGGTTAAAAATGCTTATTTTTGAAAGGGGTTTTGTTGAAAGGGCTCGAACGAATCACTAGTCACGAGTATGTATATGCAAATTTTAAACAGCCATATCTTAACCAAGTTTTGTCTTCCAGAAAATCAAAAAATCCCAAATATTTAAAAAAGCAAAACCTACATTTTTTACTCTTTAAGATATTTGGTATCACTAATAATTTTAAAGTTATTTTGAAAAAAGTCTTTTTTTCCAAAATTAAAGATTTAAAATTTACTTTAAAACCAAATTTTTTCACAAATAAGCACTTTGAACTGATGAAACTTACAAACACAAACAATACATAAAGTTACTTGTGAAGTGGTAACGATTAATTCCATTTGGGCTGTTAATTAGAGGGAGATTTTTACGATATTTTTAACCAAAAAATAAGGAACAACTGTATTTTGAGCGTAACTTGCTTACTCTTGCTGCTAGAAACTTTTTAAAAAAATAAAAATAAACGTTTTCTTAAACACTTTAAAAAAGTTGTAATAAGTTTTCCCAGAAAAGTGTTTCATTTTTTTTATTTCACGTTAAAATATTCGATTTGGAATTTGACATATAAGAGCTTATTTTTCACTATAGTCTGTTTTTAAACCAAGAGGAGTAATTCAAATTTCCCGCGCCATAAACCTTGTTTGTAATTGGTACAACCTCAGGCAATTTTACTCATATCAAATTTTGACAATAATGACATTTATAAAATTTTAACACTATTGGCATTTCATAGGTTAGTTTATTTATTTTATTAGCGATTTTTGCATTTTCTGCGTTATTCCTTTTATTTTTAGATTTTTAGTCAATATTACCGTCAAAGGCCGATATGATTAACCAAAAAAGAAGATGTATCTGAAGATATTTCTAGTGACTTTCTTGGGTGTGAATCTGTCTTTTTACCCTAATAGCACAAGGACGTCCAATGGACGTCCATAGGACGTCCTTTACGGACTTTAAGGACGTCCGTTTACGTCCGAGGAACGTCCTTTATACGTCCTATTTTGGTCAAAATGTCGCGCTACCGAACGTCCATTGGACGTCCATCTAAGGTCCGAGGGGACGTAAATTGGACTTTAATCGGACGTAAATTGGACCTTAATCGGACGTCCTAGGGGACGTAAATTGGACCTTAACAGGACGTCCTAGTTTGGTCCAAAGCCACATTGCCAAATGTCCAATGGACGTCCACCTAACGTCCGAGGGGACCTAAATTGGACCTTAATCGGACGTAAATTGGACGTTAATCGAACGTAAATTGGACCTTAATCGGACGTAAATTGTACCTTAATCGGACGTCCTAGGGGACGTAAATTGGACCTTAACAGGACGTCCTAGTTTGGTCCAAATGCCTCGTTGCCAAACGTCCAATGGACGTCCATCTAACGTCCAATGGACGTCCACCTAAAGTCCGAGGGGACGTTCGGTGGACGTCAATTGGACCTTCATAGGACGTCCCAGTTTGGTCCAATGTCGTGCTGCCGAACGTCCATCTAACGTCCTGAGAGGACGTTCGGTGGACGTCTAGCGACGATATTTAGACCTGTGGAGAATGTATTGTGGGAAATAAAAAATACATTTTTTAAGGAACTTATATTACATCTTATATTAAATTACAATTATTGGATATTACATTATTTACATTAAATTACAATTACACTTCTCCAAGAAATTAACGCACCACCTTAAAATGATGCATTTTGATGTCTCGAATTTCCTAAACCTGTTGTCCAATCTCAGTGATTTTTTTTATAATATTATAGCCTAGGCCAGCGGTTCTCAACCTTTTTTACTCAACGACGCACTAACGTACTCCTTACAGATTTGCGACACCCTTATATGTACAAATTTTTGCTAGTGGTAGGTAAGAACAGATGAATATATTAAAAAGATATACAGTGCGTAAATCGTTCAGCTGGACATAGGGAACATACATTGTATATATTTAGATACATAAATACATACATTGTATTATATTAAGATAATTGTGGCAACTTCGCTCTCTCAATGACAATATAGTATATAGTTGTTAGCATTAGGGCATTAACCTCAAAATTGACAATTAATTTTGGGTGACACAAATAAACGTCAAAACATGACATTGTAGTAGAACTATTTTTGACCTAATGGAAAAACTGAGTCTGTTTAATTTGGAAATTAATTTTTAAAAAAGATATTTTAAAAAATTAAAGTAAAATTATTAATTCATCAGTCAAAATCTTTGTTTTTGATTTATTTATAGACTACCTTGCATTCAAAATCACTCATTCTATTCGTTCTAACAGCTCTATTGCACCAGAAACTCGTACTCGAAAAGAAGTTTCACCTAACACAGGTTGGCGCAGTTGCCACAATGATCTCAATGTATAATCCCTATGTTCAGCAGAACGATTAACGTACTGTATATTAAAAACAGTTACAGTCGGAAAAATGAAAGAATAGGGCTTTTCATCGATTGTCATTTGTTTCGAGCTTCTGTCATGTGTCACATAATATTAATATATCTACGTCATACTTCTTTGATTTGTAACATTGTATATACCAATAACGTATGACGTAGATATATTAATATTATGTGACACATGACAGAAGCTCGAAACAAATGACTGTGAATGAAAAGCCCTATACCCATGAACGATCACATCAATCACTTATTTTGTATTTGCTATCTTTTTCTATAACAAACGTTTGTTATTTATAGAAAAAGACAGCAAATACAAAATAAGTGATTGATGTGATCGTTCATGGGTATTCTTTCATTTTTCCGACTGTAGACAGGAAACAATTACGGATTGGCACTTTATTGATTGGTATAACGTGGTATATACCTAATAGTTAAAAAAATGGTTGAATGCATGATTGGTATATTATAACAAGTAAAAAAATATAAATAAAAATATCGTATTCGTAAATCTCGCGACACACCTGATAGGTTCTTCCGGCACACCAGTGTGTCGCGACACGGTGGTTGAGAACTGCTGGCCTAGGCTACAGGTTACCTCCTTAAGCCTGTCATGAACGGGGAGCTATACTGTAATATATTATGTATATTATATCATATCACTCCCTATAGAAATGAGTGAGCCTGGAGACACGGAACTAATGGTTCCGTGTGTGCAGGCTCACTCATTACTATAGAGAGCGATGTGATATAACATATATTACAGTATATAGCTCCCCGTGCATGACAAGCTTAAGGATGTAACCTATAGCCTAGGCTATAATATTATAAAAAAAATCACTTAGATGGGACAACTGGTTTAGGAAATTCGAGACATCAAAAATGCTCAATTTTTAAGGTGGTGCGTAATGGGCTCTATATTATACATATACATATTATTTCAAATCGACACCTTGCTCATTTGGAGATAATGGATAATTTCTTAAAAAGAAGATATTTTATCTATGTATACTTATTATACAGAGAGCACGTAAAGGTTGGAATAAATTCATTTTTTTTTGAGAATGGAGGATTTTGGAGAAAAATCCCGAAACAGGTCAATTTTTGTTTTTAAATTACGACTTTTTGGCATATATATCATACTAGTGACGTCACCCATCTGGGCGTTATGACGTCATCGATGATTTTTTTAAATGAGAATAGGAGTCGTGTGATAGCTTATTTGAACGGTAATTCAATTCTCTATTCAGTAATATAAACATTAACATAATTATTTATACAGGGTGTCCAAAAATTTTTTTTTGATTAAATTAATTGACATGGAATGAAGAATGTATGTAATTTATTTAATTCAAAATACATTTTACTGCTCTCAGAAAACAAAAAAATGTTTATTTGAAAAATATTCATGGCTTTTCGCTTAAATTAAATATTCAAACTGTCACGAGGCTGGTGGGTGGCTGCTTTAATATTGAATTTAAGCAAAAAACAATATTTATTTGCCAAATAAACATTTTTTGTTGTCTTCTGATAGCAGTAAAATGTATTTTGAATTAAATAAATTACGCACATTCTTCTTTTTATGTCAATTAAATTAATTCAAAAAAATTTTTTTTGGACACCCTGTATAGATAATTATGTTAATGTTTATATTACTGAATAGAGAATTGAATTGCCTTTCAAATGAGCTATTATACGATCCCTATTTTCATTTAAAAAATTCATCGATGACGTCATCACGCCCAGATGGGTGACGTCACTAGTATAATATATATGCCAAAAAGTCGTAATTTAAAAATAAAAATTGACATTTTTCAGGATTTTTTTCCAAAATCGTCCATTCTCGAGAAAATGAATTTATTCCAACCTTTACGTGCTCACTGTATAGTGTAATATTATATTATAATAATCATTCAACTTTTGTCTAATTTTTTTTCATCCGCCTTCGCTTTCTGTCTTTAGATAATTCAATATTATAAATAGATTATAAAATACTGAGATAAATACTTTTTGCTTACTAGGTACAATAACCAACCCAATCTGTTTGACAAAAGAACTTTATGGGTAGAGGTAATAAGTTAAGGCGAACAAAAGGCGACCGCGGTAGCGAAACTTTCCTTTAACAATTGTAATTCAAAATTCAAGGAAGTCTATACTTTATAGAAAATCAAAAAGATTGGCTAGAATACAAATATGTACTTATACAGAGTGTTTGGTAAAGAATAGGCCATAGATTAACCTTAGATTTCGGAGGGTAAAATAGGTCGATTTAAGTTAACTTACGTTAGTACTAAAGTTGATAATAACCGAAATACAAGGTGTCAAATTTAAACTTTTATTTTATTTATTCTTGAATATTTCCTAACAAACATGGGATAATATCACGAAATTTGGTAAGCGGGGTTTTTTTGGGACAAGAAATCTAAATTCAACACTAAAATTGATGTATTGCCCAGGAAATAATCAAGAATAAAATAAAAGTTTAAATTTGACACCCTGTATTTCGGTTATCATCTTTCGTACTAAAGTAAGTTAGCTTAAATCGACCTATTTTAAGCTCAGTAATCCAAGGTTAAGCTATGGCCTATTTTTTACCAAACACCCATAAGATTGAAAAATGTATGAAAAATATACCAGAAAGAATAAGAAATATATATCAAAGAGCATGAAAAAATATGCAAATGTAATAAAAAACGTAAATAATACCAATGTTTGGATACCAGTTGTCCTGGCTGGTGGTTTTTTCCATCATTCTCGGTGAGTTTGTCCTCTAGGCCATCAGGGATCGATAGGCTATGTCCAGACGGTGGTAGCAGCAGAGTCTGAATGCTTCCTCTTTGGCGTTCACTTACCAAGAAGTGACTGGCTGCAACGTGGAGCTTCAGTAGCTGTCTGGGGTTGATGTCTCCGAAAACTCCTCATCTGATCGAGGAATCAGGAACATAGACTGTTTCGGCACTTCAGAAAAACTCCAGGAGCAGGAATCCTCAGGGTGGTAGATTAAAATGTTGTGCGCCTATGTCAAAGGGGCACATAATAATCCATTGGATGGGCTTATGCATTGATGCTCTAAATGGCCCGATGAGGCGGTCGGACTCTGTGTCATGTTGTGAAACAGCGTCTTCATAGTTTTACGTAATATATAGTATATGTATAAGTATATTATACTTTAATTCATATATAATATAATTTCTTACATTATGAAAATCAGTGGTTAATGAATAAAACTCTACGCGGGAGCCCTAACGACGACAACGACTGAGAGATCAACTCTCCAACTTCGAACTGATATCGGTGGGTGAATCGAAAATCTATCGCCTATCGTTATAGTTTTGTGAACAGAGGAACCAAGTAATGGGGGTGATTTTCAGACGTCCACAAAAAGTCCGTATTTCGTCCAGTACGGACGTCCAAAGGACGTTCGTATTTATTCCACCATCGGACGTCCACCATCGGAAGTCCGAAGGACGTATATATTCCAAGTCCACCGTATTCATATTTATTCCACCCGAAGTACGTCCAACGTCGGACGTCCAAAGGACATCCATTTATAGTCCATAGACATTAGGACTAAGACTGGACCTATTTTGGGCACGGCCACGTATATTCAACTTCAAAAAGATGCTCTTAAGATTCATTTTTAGTACAGATACATTGATAAAAATTATATTTCTGCTTACTAGAATTAATTAGCAAACTTATGTCATCTTGGTAACTAGAATAATAAAACATTGTAACAAATAATTTACAAATAAGATTTTCACATTTTACAAAAAAAAAAAACAAAAACATGTTTAGAATATTAAACTGTGCAATTTTGAATTAAATATAATTATCTTTTCGATGTAAACTATTTTATTAACATAATTAAGTTAATATTTTATTGAATTATTTTGCTATTTTATCCCGTAATTCGTATAATATGTCGAATATGGACGATCAGCAAACGTCCGTATTTCGTCCAGTACGGACGTCCAAAGGACGTTCATATTTATTCCACCCGAAGAACGTCCAACATCGGACGTCCGAAGGACGTACATATTTAGTCCACCGAAGGACGTCCAACGTCGGACGTCCGAAGGACGTACATATTTAGTCCACCGAAGGACGTCCAACGCCGGACGTCCAAAGAACGTCCATTTATAGTCCATGGACGTTAGGACCAAAAATGGACCTATTTTGGACGTCCAGAGGACGTCGTGTGCTATTAGGGTTAGTTTACCTACTCCTCTTGGTTTTAAAACAAAGCTTAGCAATAACTCTGCTTCTACTGGGTCTACAGACCTAAGACATATACCATTTTTTCACTTTTCTATAAGCTATATTTGCTATTTGCTATTTTTTTTTCAATAAAGTAGGTACCTACTTTTTGAGTTATTTGCGAAAAACCGTCTAAAAACGTGTTTTTTTTTTTGTTGAAAAATGAACATATTCACTCGCAAATATCTATAAAAGTATTGACTTAGTGAAAAACTCTATAAAACTCTATAAACTCTTTTGTTGAAAAATGAACATATTCACTCGCAAATATCTCTAAAAGTATTGACTTAGTGAAAAACTCTATAAAATAGAAGTTGCTTAGAATTAGTCAGTTTATCCAATTCCGGACTTATTTGAACGTATTTGTTTTCATCCCCGATAACGGACGAAACTCACCTCCAGATCAAAAGCATATATCGGCACAATATCACTTTTTTTCTTTAACATATTAGCTATGCGTGTCCCAAATTTTATGTCAAACCAAGCGTTTCTTCAAAATTCTGAACAAAAACCGTAAGTAAATTAAATGAAAATGTAAAAGGTACATTCCATGTCAAATCACTCAGGCAAAAAAATTTGGATCTCCGATTTGTCTGAAAATTGGTATATAGCTTCTGCGGGACGTAAAAAGAAGATATTTAAGGTCAAAAAATCTTTTTCTTCTTTTTTTCTCAAAATGTTATTTTATGCGATTTTACAGTGATTTGGTGTTTATTTAAACAAATTTGCATTTTCTGTCGTAAAGTATCAATGAAAAACATAATATTTTAATAGAAATGACTCAAAAATGTCATTATATGGCATTATAACAAGTTATTTTGAATCAAAACAAGATTTTGATCAAATTTTATAGTGTAAAAAACGCTAAAATACCGTTTTTTACATTTTCCTCCATTCCCAAAATACATCATCATCGATTTGGCTAAAAATTTGCCCGCAGATAGCTAAAAGATAGGACTTTAAGTGGTTAAAAGGATTTGAATTATATTACAATACCAAAAAAGTTACATGCAGTAATATCATACTCAAAAGTATATATTAGTCCAGTCGGGATAGCATTTGACCTTGAATGCCAAGCTGCACAAAAATTTATTTTTCTGATCTTTAGGGGAGTCAATAGTAGCCTAAATTTAAAATCGCGAATGAATTCCTCCGTTACGTTAGCGGCCATCTTGATTTTAAAGGAGAACCTGTTTTGCTCAATATCTCCGCCATTTTTAACTTTTCGACAAAAATGGAAGGAACTGAAATTGTTCCAAATAAATCGTATTTACAATTATTACAATTTCTTTTTAAAAAATTTTGTCGTGAGGTCGATATTTTCGAGTTAATTTTACTTACAGTAGACGCCTATATTTTTGACTATAATATTGCATGTAACTTTTTGGGTATTGTAATATAATTCAAATCCTTATGACCACTTAAAGTCCTATGTTTTGTCTATCCGTGGGCAAATTTTCAGCCAAATCGATTATGATGCATTTTGGGAATGGAGAAAAATGTAAAAAACGGTATTTTAACGTTTTCTACACTATAAAATTTGATCAAAAGCTTGTTTTGAATCAAAGTAACTTGTTATAATGCCATATAATGACATTTTTGAGTCCCTTCTATTAAAATATTATGTTTTCCATTGATAGTTTACGAGAGAAAATGGAAATTTGTATAAATAAACACCAAATCACTGTAAAATCGAATAAAATAACATTTTGAGAAAAAAAGAAGAAGAAGATTTTTTGACCTTAAATATCTTATTTTTACGTCCCGCAGAAGCTATATACTAATTTTCAGACAAATCGGAGGTCCAAATTTTTTTTTGCTCCAAAATTGAGTGATTTGAAATGGAATGACACAAAATTAATTTTTCAAACAAATATTTTAAGTCGTTATGAGAAAATTATAATTTAACAGATGAAATAAAATAAACACAATTCAACTCGTAAAATATTTGGACCCTTACCAGCCGAACAGGTAAAGAACCTACCTTTTATATAGTTCATAATATACCTTTTCTACCTGGCCTCAAACGCTCGATATTTTTAACTCGTGGCAACATCGATTGACGGCAAATACACCGCAAATACACATTTTTATGTGGTGGAAGTCAAAATGGCTGTGAAGTGTAAAAATTTTTGTATATAATTTAAATTTTTAAAATCAAAATTTTAGAAAACTGAGAACGATACAGGGCATTAAAAAATGCGCTCAACAAACATACACGAATTAAAATTCGAAAATGATAGTATTTCTTAGTGATGCCAAATGACTGCAACATGAAAAGATGACATAATGATAGCGGGATGTATATATATATATATATATATATATTTCTTTCATTTCATTGTATTTATTTATAACTATATAATAATTTTAGCTAATCCTGACGAAGCAAATAAATTTTGCGAAAGCTTGATTATAACACAGAGTTTCTCTTACCCTGCCCCTTAGAAATAAATGACTGCAACCTCAATAAAAAACTAAAGTCTATATATATATATATATATATATATATATATATATATATATATATATATATATATATATGCCAAAATATCAAAGTTTAAAAATAAAAATCGACTTGTTTCGGGATGTTTCTTTAAAGTCGCAGGTTTACGAAATAACGAATTTATTCCAAACATTTGCAACATACTGTATTTATATTAAATAACAATTATTGTTTTAATTAAATAAGAATTTACATACCTAAATCGTCCATTGGATTGTCACTAGTATTCTCGTTGGTATCACATTCAAACGGTCGCCAAAAAGCCATATTTAATAAGTATTTACAACAACTTATTCCTACTGTATAACTTAAAACACAAGCCTGCCTTTTGCAAAAAAAATTAAAAATATACGTGCGCTTACTGTCGCATTACGACGATACTGGATATATCGCTGAGAAACCCGAGATCGCATTTTTTGCCAGATAACGATAAAGTCTTAGCGTAAGCATTTCCGAAGAATTTGACTAATTACACTTCAGCAATGCCCAATAAGATAAGTTAGACAGCAATATGTCACAGCTGCGTCCATCTGGATAATACCTGTAGTGATCAATTACAAAAATGTTTATATTTATTTCTATGCTCGTCGTAGAATCAATGACTGGACCCCAAAAATTCGTCTGTTCCAGTTGACATCGTATTAACTTTTATTAAAATTTAAAATTAATAATTAAAAGTACACAATACAAATGACATTTAATGTACTTATTAATTTGAAAACTAAAAAATAAAATACAATTTTAATATAAAAACAAAATAATTATAAGTATATCACGACGGACGACGACACTGTTTATTTGTGTTTATATTGCATGCCGGCTTTGAAAAATGAGAAGGCATTTTTAAGAGATAACGATATGCTTTAAGCCTAAGTATATCCGAAAAATTTGACCAATTACATTTCAGTATTGTCCAATAAGATGCGTTAGAAAGTAATAAGCCACACCAATGTCCATGTGGACAATGTACGGGGAATGATCAATTACAAAAATGTTTATCTTACACATTACACATTATAAATCTCTATGCTCGCGTAGAATTATTGACCGGACCCCAAAAATTCGTCTGGTCCAATTCAGATCGTATGAACAGTAAATTCGATATCTTAAACGTTAGTAGATATGTTATGTTTTGTAATAAAGAATTAACCGACTATTCATGGCGCTTGATTCGTTATTACACTTACAAAGATGCGGATTTTTGTTTATGACAATGAATTATGCACCATTATTGGCGTTTAGTTCGATATTACAGATCCTAGTGTGAGATTTTTTTTAATAAAATAAAAAATGTCGCTTAATACAGGCATTTAAAAACAGATTTTTTTTAAATTTTTTTACAAAAAACATATTTTTATACATAGATTTGCACCCTAGCTGCAAGATGGCACTATTATCTCGATTTTGGACTTTTGGCGGTTAATCCGTTATTACATAACGCGGTCCAATTGATGTTATGTTATGTGATTTCCACATTGCATCTCTCATTTTAAAAATTAATTGCTCAGCCATTTGATAACCGATTTTAAAAATTTTTATACCGCTGGATAGGTAAATGACCATTTTTTCAAGCTATAAAAAAATATACTGGGTGTTTTAATAAAAAAAGTCAACAGCGTTTTAGTTCCAAATTCCGCCATTTTGTATTTAAAAGCGATATAAAAAATGGTTATTTACCTATAAACTTGAAAAACCGTTCATTTACCTATGCAGCGATATAAAATTTTTTAAAATCGATTATCAAATGACCGAGCAATTTATTTTTAAAATGAGAGATGGAATGTGGAAATCACATAACATAATATCAATTTGCTTATTTATGTTATTTAGGTATGTGATATCCATGTTGCACCTCTCATTTTAAAAATTAATTACTCAGTGATTTGACAACCGATTTTGAAAAACCTTATATCGCTGGATAGGTGAATGACCTTTCTTTCAATTTACAAAAAAATATACTGGGAGTTCCATTAAAAAAAAGTCAACAACGTTTTTTTTTTAAATCCGCCATTTTTTTTCGTATTTGAAAGCGATATAAAAAGATTCAATCAATTCAGACAAAACTTTTACTAAAATAAAACATTTCAGCGAAAACCGCATATTTCTATCTTGAGCCGTTTAGAAGTTATAGGCAGTTAAAATGGTGGAAACTATAAGTGGACACTCGGTATAAGAAAAACTATTAACCTAAGAGAAAAGTCCCTAAAGGCCTGTTCTGTTTGGAATGATTCAAAAAACCTAAAAAATCTTTGTTTGATGCAAAAAAAAATAATTTTAGGAAAAAACCCTAATCTTTCCTCTCGCCTAGCAAGGTCTTGTGCTGTTCAGAATCGCCTACCATTTTACACATTTCTTCTAAATGATTTACTCAAACACATACTCAAATTTATACTTTACAGGAGAAAGTTTATTTTTTCCCTAAACTATGCACTTTTCGATTCACCTGGTAGATACACGTGCAGGGCTGACGCCTGCCAGGTCATGGTTTTTAGTCTTGGTGTGCTATGAATTATCACTATACAAATTTCTAGCCTTACAGGACGACCGTTAGTCGGAGGGTTCAGTAGCTCTTAGAATAATAATTTTAGAGCTCTTGTGCAATTACTACTAATGATCTGAATAAATTTTTCGATTGAACGATTAAAAATAAGGACTACTGAAACAAGAAGGTACTTTAGATTTAAGCTTACTGCAAATATCATAAAAAAATAATACATTGACAACTTAAGGCTGAATTATCTTACACCGGGACGTGGATGGCACGGCGCACATAGAAAATGCACGTCCTCGGCACTTCCCGGTGTCACCCCGTTCCGTTGTAGAATAAACTAGCCAATGCTTTTCATATCAGACGATTTCTTGACGTGCCCCGTGCCGTCCACGTCCCAGTCGTAACATAAATCCGGCTTTACAGAACCTATAGAGAGATGTAGGCAGCGTATAAAGACAGAGAGACTCATGAGCCCTATGCTCTTCATTTTGATTATGGAACAAATCATCAAAACAAACGAAGGGGATACAGAATAGAAACAAAGAAGTAAAAATACTCTGTTATGCAGATGGCACCAGCTTGATATCCCAAGATGTAGAGAGTCCATAGATTTAGCATAAAATCAAAATAATTTAATATGATAATCTTATCTCAGAAAACTAACACAATAGTAGTTATGGTAGCCCAAGCGGGGATTTTTGCAGTTACTCGAGCGCGTCAGATTATCATATGGGGAGAAACATGGTACCCTGCAGATGTACCTCTACCATATATTGGCTGTTAACACAGGGAAGTTCGTTAAGGGGGGCCCGAAAAAAAATCTATCCTTAAAAATACTCGAAATTGTCAGATTAAGATAAGGTAAGTTAAGTACATGCAAAAGAGTGTATAGTTCAAAAATCTGACATCTTGAGTGGGGCGGACGAAAATAGGTGACATTAGGTGAGTCAAAAAGTTTCACAAAAAAAGCAAATATTTCGCGAAACCGACGTCAGATCGAAAACCCAAAAAATACGTCTTCAATATTTTTCAAAAATCTATCGAATGATACTAAACGTGACCCCTCACGAAGAGGGGTGGGGGTAAATTTAAAATTTTAATCAAAAATGAATATCCATTTTCAATTTGGTTGCAACACCAAACTACAGTCGCATCATTATTCCAGTTCAATTAGAGAGTGCAGCAAGCACCTCTACAGGTTTCGACACTTATTAGTCTCTCATCAGGAGGCACATATGCTGCTCTCTCTGACTCAACTAGGACAAACCCCGGCGTGCAGTCACGGATTGCAACGAAGAAAATGGCAGGGATGCCCTAGCGACAACTGCTAGCAAAAGACTAAGTTTTCAGTCTAATAGCACATAAAACAATATCAAAAAATGTTACTCTACATCCTACCAGATTGAAAACAATGGGAACCTTCTCTGGTAACGCCCCCGAGGCTTCTACAATTTGCAAGCCATAACGGATGTTGAAACTAAGGAAGATGAGGGAATTTTACAATTTATAAATCACGTCCCATCTGCTCAGCGCGGTAAAGTTACAACGAGAATGTTTCCCTTCGTACTCCAATCAGAGTAAACATGTAAATCAAAAATGAATATCCATTTTCAATTTCGTTGCAACACGAAACTACAGCCGCATCATTATTCCAGTTCAATCAGAGACTGCAGCAAGCACTCTCTGAATTATAAATTGTAAAATTCCGTCATCTTCCTTAGTCTCAGCATCCGTTATGGCTTGCAGATTGAAGAAGCCTCGGGGGTATTACCAGAGAAGGTTCCCATTGTTTTCAATCTGGTAGGATATAGAGTAACATTTTTTGATGTTGTTTTATGTGCTATTAGATTGAAAACTTAGTCTTTTTTTTTTAATTTTAAATACAAACCCCGCGATACTTCGCAAAATGAACATTAGATCGAAAAACTGCAAAATACACTTTCAAAATATTTTGAAAAATCTATCGAATGTGGGTTACTTTAAAATCTTAAATCAGATCCAAATCATTTTGAGCCAATCAGATTTTAAACAGAAATTGTAATTTAATTAAACAATTCATTTATTGTAATCATTATTACAGATTGTAAGTAAAGGTTATGTTTTATCTCTATTATTATTTTCTGACTTTATAAGGTAGTGGGGAGCTTCTTCTTCTTCTTTAGGCGCCGTGTCTATATTCAGACGTTGGCCGTCATCATGTTTACAATTTCCTGAAATCTCTCTCTATCGGCTGCTGCGCGAAATAATTCTTCTACTGTGCAGCCACACCATTGTCTAATATTACGCAGCCATGAAGGTTTCTTTCGACCAATCCATCTCTTCTCAAGGCAAAGCAGATGGTATTTAGGTCCTCTAATTATATGGCCGAAGTATTCTGTTTTTCTCCTCTTTATGATGCTTATCAACAGACGTTCCGAATTCATCTTTTGAAGAACATCTTCATTGGAAGTGTGCGAAACCCACGATATCTTTAGGATTCGTCGATAGCACCACAATTCGAATGCTTCTATTTTATTTAGCATTGTGGTTTTTAACGTCCATGTCTCACAACCATACAATAGGATAGATCACACATAACATTTCAGCACCTTCTTTCGAATATTCATCGACAGGTTTCTATTACATAAAACTGGTTTCCAGGTCATAAAATCCTTCCGTGATATTTCGATCCTAGTTATTATCTCTTCATCAGAGTCACAATTTACATTTAACCAGCTGCCAAGGTACTTGAAATGATTTACCCGTTCCAACTCCTCTCCACCAAGAGAAAGCTGACCCTGATCTATATTAATCTTTCCAACTGCCATCCACTTTGTTTTTGAAATGTTGATTTTAAGGCCTCTCGGATAGCTTGCTTCACTGACTAGATTTAGTAGTGTCTGAAGATCTTGTAAATTTTCAGCAAGAATGGCTGCATCGTCAGCGTATCTAATATTGTTGATTACATCTCCGCCTAGCCTTACTCCCTCTTGTCTGTCATCCAAAGCCTCCCTAAAGATTTCTTCAGAGTACAGATTAAAAAGGGTGGGTGATAAAACACAACCTTGTCGTACTCCACGTTTTCTCGGTAGTTTTTCAGTACGACTGTATCCAATTTGGATAGAGGCTACTTGATTGTAATATAAGTATTTCAGCAGTCTTAGTGGGGAGCACTATTCTGCAATCCCAGTAGAAGACAGGCTGTTGCACAAATCGGTATCCCTGCCGTATGCTAGCTACTGGTACTCCATCCTTCTTTGCCTGGGGGTGCCAGGTCCCCATACTCTTTACTGTCACTCCTTTTAAAAAATCCCACTATCACCTTCATCCTACCCTCTACCAATTCATACTGGCTAGCACGGTAGGGTTTGCGAGAAGCATACTTGAGATAAGAATACACTACCCTGAATCCCCAGCAGTGAGCTGATCCTTGATGTGAGAATAGTGAGCTGAGATTGATGTGCTGAGTGAGAATAATTCCTGGGTCATATCAGACTACAATGGACGACGACAAATGCATATTGCCATGTATAATGTAAACACACTCTTAAGATACATGAAGTGCGACGTTTTGAGTGTGTGTGAATTCCGACACGAAGAAGAGAAATTTATAACTCTGAAATCCAACTTGGAAATAAATAAAAAATAAGACGTGTTGAAATTATAATACATAACAGACACACTAACCATATCCAACAACTTGATGGGACTAACCAAAAAATAATATTCTGCACATTGAAACTAAACAATAAAACCACCGTTATAATAATTCAAACACATCCCTACTACAACCACGCACTCTTTGCTGTTTAAGTAATACGCCAGGAAGATAAGGCAAAAATATACCATGTTCGGGACACTGGAGTAGCCAGGTTGGAAAAGGGTTTTTTTGGGTACCTACTATACAGGGTGTTTGGTAAAGAATGGGCCATAGCTTAACCTTAGATTCCTGAGCTTAAAATAGGTCGATTTAACCCTTAACTACAGACATCCGGTATTTTTTACCGGCGGGCATTCCCAAAATGTGGATTTCGTGGTAACCTCACAACTTACAAGTTCATGTGTCTCTGTACCTCTCGGGCAGTTTGTATAACAATGCTAGTCAAAGCGTGTATTGTGTATTGTCAATATTTTCTTTTCTGGTTCACATCAAAAATCTTAACCGGTAAAAATTACCGGATGTCTGTGTTAAGGGAGTATTTTTATATGAGTACTATATTTGTAAATCTGAAATGTTTACATTATTTTTTTGTGTTTTTGGGGAAAAAGTAAAGAAATGGACTGTGGAAGACATCCTGGACCTTCAATGAAGGTTAAATTTGAAGATAAAATTTTTGAGGCCACTTTGCAAAAATGAAATTGCCATTTAATTTTATTACAATTTTACCCCTTGCAGCTTTTTTTTTCATGGATGTAAAAATTTTCGTGGATGCTATTTTATATTTCCTTTGTGATTCTATGTTACGTTTATTTGTTAAAGAAAAGTTTAAATTATTGTCCATGGCATTTATGGCCGTTTGTTTTAATAGACCAAAAATGTTACCAAAATTCTGGTTTAATAGATTATTCTTCAAAAATCTTGTATTATATTATTAAAATCACTCATTTTACCATTTTTCCCATATCTAGAGACTCCATAAAAACACATAATGCAAAATGTTTTTGTTTTTTATTATTAACTTTATATTTTGACTCTATTTTATAATGAACGGTAAAAAATACCGGGAGTCTGTAGTTACGTGATAATATTGGGATGTCTGTAGTTAAGGGCTAATCTTAATCGTTAAGCTAACTTACCTTAGTACAACAGTTGATAATAACCGAAATACAGGGTGCCAAAATTAAACTTTTATTTAATTTATTTTTGAATATTTCCTGACAGGCATGGGACAACAACACGAAATTTGGTAAGTAGTGCAGATATTGTACAATCTACTAAATTATGTTAAACAAACGTTTCTGGCTACTGCCAGAGGCGTACGACGGGGGAATGTGAATTCCCTTCCCAAATTCTACGCCATTGGCGAAATTGCTATTTTAGTGCAATTTTTTGATTCACCACTACTTTCTATGTAAAAATCATACTCTTTAGTCGTAACGATAAAGCCATTAGTTTTTGAGATATTTGAAGCTAAAAACGAAGGAGCATAATACATTAATGAAAATAAGTGTGCCTTTTCATTTTTAACTTTATTGTTACGGATGAAGAGTATGTTATTTACATAGAAAGTATTGGAGAATCAAAAAATTGTACTAAAATAGCAATTCCGCCAGTGGCGTAGAATTTGAGAAGGGCCAACAATTCACGTTCCCCCGTCGTACGCTTCTGGTAGTAGCCAGAAACGTTTGGGTTGACGATTGTGCCCAAAGGAATTAAATAATCCTGCAGTTTAGCATTATCAATACAACTAAATACAATTGCTTGGGTCTTACTCGGAAAAGAATGTGAAGCGGCTGATGCATAACTGTTTGTAAAGTTTGAACGTTGATTTACTGGACTGGTTAGATCGGAAGGTGTATTTACATTGTGTGAATTCATTTTAAGCTGTGGTGGCGAAATCCGACTCTGGTAAGTGACAAACCAACCGCATGGTAACTAACCTCACAAAGTTATTGTACGATGGTGTATATTTATTATTTGACGTTTTCTTTTCACAATAATAAAATAATAATTACGTATAGATAACTTACAGTAGTATCTAGTAGATAAACACTTTTGTTTTTAAAAACTATTTAATAATATTACTTGTTTTTACTAAAAACTAGGAGTACAAAATCAGTACAACTTAACCATACCTTGCCAGGGCCGGTCTCCAATATATTCTGTGATCCAAGTATTTTGTTGTTAAAGATATTCAAAATTGTAAGCGTTCCGTAGTAACAATAGGTATATTATTAAAAAATCACTTTAACACTTTTCCTCTTTTCTCGATTGAGTATTAGTTTTTGTTGTATGTACATATAAATTATTACAATCACTGAATACATAGTTAGAGAAAAAATAATCATATTTATTATATATATATATATATATATATATATATATATATAGTTTAGCTCTCCAGGCCTAGAAGGCCCATGGCTTGGTTTACTATTCCTTTCCAATCTCTCCTATTTGCTGCTTTATTTTTCCAATTTGTGATTTTCAGTTCTTCTATGTCTTTTTCAACATCTTTCTTCCATCTGGTTTTCGGTCTACCTTTCTTCTTCTTTCCTCCTATTCCTCCCGTTAGTATTTTTTTGGGAAGTCTCGTGTTTGGCATCCTTTGGATATGTCCCAACCATCTCAGTCTTTGTGATTTTACGATCCCTACTATGTTTGGTTCACCATACATCCTCTCCAATTCCACATTTGGTCTTCTTATCCACATTCCATTCCATATCTTTCCGCCAAATATTTTTCTTAGGACTTTTCTTTCCCATACTTTAAGCATGACTTGCTCGGATTTGTTCATCGTCCATGTTTCACTGGCATACAAGACTATAGGTCTTATCACTGTCTTGTATATTCTTATCTTAGCCCCTCTAGATATGTTCTTATTTCTCAATAAGTTGTTTAGAGCAAAGATACAACGATTACCAGCCATAATTCTCGCTTGGATTTCTTCTTTTATATTTGGTCTCCTAGTGAATGTCGCTCCTAGATATTGGAATCTCTCTACTTCCTCGAATTTATATATTTTTGCCTCTGTGTTTATTGTCAGGTATTGTCCTTGTGTGTATTCTCGTTTTGTCCATTCCATATATTTAGTCTTTTCTTCGTTTATGTATATCCCTTTCTTTCTTCCTATCGCCTCTAGTCTTTTTAGTATTTCTTGTAATTCTTGTTTGCTTCTGGCTATCATTACTATGTCATCAGCGAATGCCAAGCATTGGTGTTTTCGTTGGTATACAAGTCCTGTCCTGTTAATTTCGGCTTCTCTGATGACTATTTCAAGAAGGATACTAAACAACAGCGATGACAGTGGGTCTCCTTGTCGTACCCCTTCACCGACCCTAAACTTATCTGTTTCCTTTCCATTTATTTTAACCCTGTTCTCTGTTTCTCTGAGTGTAACTTTTACCATCTTTATTAATTTTTTACTAATTCCAATTTCACATAGTGCTTTGTATATTTCTTTTCGCTTAACTCTGTCAAAAGCTTGTTTAAAGTCAATGAATAGGGCCATTGTAGATTTTCCGTATTCGTAGCTTTCCGCTTGTATCTCACGCAGCAGGAAAATTTGATCCACCGTGCTGCGTCCTCTTCTGAATCCACATTGATATTCTCCTATGTCATTATCTATCTTTTGTGTTATCTTGTCTTTTATATGTACTGCAAGTATTTTATATGCAACGTTTAGTAGGGCTACTCCCCTGTAATTATGGCATAAACTTTTGTCGCCTTTTTTGTGAATTGGACACAGTGTGGCTTCAGTCCATTCTTTTGGTATGTGTTCTTGTTCCCAAATTTCTTTTATCAGCTTTTCCAAATGCTTAATTAGTACTGGTCCTCCATATTTAAACATTTCAGCTGTTATTTCATCCTTACCTGGGCTCTTGTTTTTCTTTAGTTTTTCTATTATTTCTTTTATTTCTTTTTCATTAGGCGGTCTTTCCTGCATTTCTTCTTGATCAATATTTTCATTCGGTCCTTCTTCTTCTTCTTCTGCATATTCTGTTGTGGGAATTTCATTTAGAAGCTCTTCGAAGTATTCTCTCCATCTGCTCAGTATTTCTTCGTCGCTTACTAAATTCCTTCCATTTTTGCTTTTGTAGTGTACAGGTTTTCTTTGGAACCCCTTTTTCTCATTTTTTACTCCTTGATATAAGTTCCTGACTTCTCCATTTTTATAGTTTTCTTCTATGCATTTCAATTTATCTTCGTTGTACTTTCTTTTCTTTACTCTTATGATTCTTTTAGTTCGTTTTCTTTGTTCGTTGTATTGTATCTCCATCTCTGGTGTTTTCACTTGCATCATTTTGAGTCTTAACTTATTTCTTTCATCCAGTTCTATTTTACATTCTTCATCAAACCATTCTTTGAATCCATCTTTTATATTTCTATTACTGACTTGCGCTGCTTTGGTCATACATACTTTTATTTGCGTCCATTTTTGTTCGATGTTTTCATTTTCTGCAATATTTTCCAGTTCTCTAGTGACTAGTCTTTCATATTTACTTTGTTCTTCTTCTGACAGTAGTCTAATAGGTTTAGTTACTTTGTACCTTTTTTTCTGTTGATTTCTAAGAACTGGTATAACCTGTTTAAGTTGTATTCCGACTATAAAGTGATCTGTGTCTGCATCCGGTCCTCTATATGTTCTTATGTTCTTTATACATTTTTCCATGTCTTTTTCGATGAGCACATGATCTATTTGATTTATGGTTTTTCCATCTGGTGATCTCCATGTTCCTTGATATATTCTTTTGTGTTGAAAGTACGTGCTCATAACGATCATGTTTTTTTCTTTTGCAAAATCTATTAAGAGGTGACCATTTTCATTCGTTGTTTCATGCAGACTATATTTTCCTATGGTGGGTGTGTATATTTCTTCTTTTCCTATTTTGGCATTAGCATCACCTAGTACTATTTTTATATCGTATTTGGGAATATTTTCGAATACTGTATCTATTTGACTGTAGAAGTCTTCCTTTATCTCTATGTTTTTCTCTTCAGTCGGTGCATGTATGTTTATAAATGTTATTTTTTGGTATTTTCCTCTTATTCTTAGTATGCATATTCTCTCTGAAATTGGTTTAAAGTCAACGATTAGATCTTTCAGCTTTTTGTTTACTACAAATCCTGTGCCTAACATTCTATTTTCGCCTCCGCTATTGAAAAATAAATAGTCATTTATTTCCATTGAGTTTTGGCCTAGTTGTTTCGTTTCTTGTAGTGCTACTATTTCGAATTTATATTTTTTACATTCATCTACTAGGTGTTTCAGTTTTCCTTCTTCGTATGTTCCTCTTACATTCCATGTTCCTACTAATATATGTTCTTTTATGGGCTGCTTTTCATTATTAATCTGTACATTTTGTCTATTTCGTGTACCTGTACTTTGCCATGTCATCTCCGTTATTTCAGTCTGCTTTCGTTGTATTGCTAGTTTTTTGGTTGTATATTTTTCTCTTTTATGAGTTGTTGTTGGTTTTTATTCCATGTCCATATTTCACCATTAATGATTAGCTTCTGGTATCCTATTTTTACATTTTTTCCATTATGCCTCTCTACCATAGCCTTGCTTCTAATTTCTTTCTGAATAATTCTTTCTTCTTTTGACATATCATCATTAATATAGATTCTTTCGTCCTTTTTGGTTTTTAATTTACTTTTATTTTTCATTACTTCTATTTTGTTTTTCACGCTGTTGAGTTCCACTATGACAGTATTTTCTCCTATTTTCCTTGCTCCATTTACATCTACTGAAACTTGTAGCTCTTTTTCCATAAAATTCTCCATAGCCCCTCGTAAAACTTTCTGATCATTTGTATCAATTTTTATTCCTTGTATTATTACATTTTTTCTCTTTCTTTCTCTTTCCAATTTCTCTATTTTTTCATTTGCTATACTAATTTCTTTTTCTAATTGACCTATTTGTTTTATAGCTTTTTCGTTTGTTTCTCGCAGCTTTTTTATTTCATCTTTGTAGCCGCTTTGTTGATCTTTCAGTTCTTTAATTTCATTCTTTAGTTGTGTGATTTCGTCTCCAGATCTATATTGTTCTTTTTTTATGTCTTTTATATCCATTGCTAATTCCCTCATCATTTTCATCATTTGTTCCATTCCACTTATGTTATCTTCATCTGTTTTTTGTGATGTTCTAGCTGTTATTTTTGATTTTTTGCTGGGATGTTCCTCCTCTTCCCTTCTCCTTTTCATTTCATCATCTAATTCGCTATCTGAACTCATTGTTCTTAATTCCTAGTTATTTTTCGTGCTAGAGTTATTAGTCAATGCGTCACGGGTGAAGTTTCGTGGAGAACTCTACTCACAGTTCAAATTCCCACCCGCACCCGCGCTAGCCGTTACTAATTTTCCAGCACTTTTATTCCTAGGTAAAAATCAAAATCAAAATCCGGCCCTGGTTATCTGTTTATAATAAAATTAATTATATTATAATAAAGTTTTCTACTTACAGCTGATTCTGTTTATTAATATGCTTTATTTTCCTGTAGAAATACACCATTCACAATATTGTTTTGTTTCCACCTACTGCAAAAACCTGCTTTGTTTATATTCGATATCACACAAGTTTTTATCACTTTACACAAGAATTTAATTCCTTATCGTTGGAATTACTTTTTTCCGATTTTTTCACTGTATAATTAGTTAACTAATTAGGTTGTTTATTTATGTACCTACATATATTGGTTTATAGTTACACTGCACTTTTGTATAACACAATTGTTTTATTGCTATATCTGCCCGAGAATCGAGTTAAGATACGAGCTAAACACGTGTGTTCTATTCGCTGGTCAGCGACCGAATCATCATATTTATTAACTGAATTAATAATTTGCAATTACACAAAAAACAGTTATCCAAGCACATTCAAAAGCCATCTCTTTAGTTAATGATGGCATTTTCAAGTAGAATGATTCTAGTAATGTTTACATATCCATACCAGTGTGAATTTTACTACAGGTAATTTGCCGTGTAAAGACAGAAAAAGTAGGGATAGCCGTAAAATATTTTGCGAATTATGTACCCATGGCCTTAACTAGAGGCTAAAGCTACAATGGCATTTGAAATGCTGGTGTTTTTACACGAATTTAAAAAAAAACTTTGCGCCTATATTAATAACGGTCAAAGTTATTCACTTTTTGAAGTTACACTTCTTTAGCCGCGTTTGGGAGTAAATGTAATGTGCGCGAATTCATCAAAATCTTGGTCCTGAGCGCAGCTCAAACATTATACGGGATCTGATAGTATCTGTCAATAATTGTCCAATAGGCCGTTCCAACATGCTGTCAAAATTAAATCAATATGGCTACTGGGAGTAAAAGATAAATGTTATTCTATCTGTTCTTAATGTATTTTAGATAATTTTAGTTGTATTTCTTTGTAATTTTGTGTTGTACAAAGATTAATTTAACATTTTCTCTGGAAGTATTAATTTAGAAAGATAATATGCTTCATTGGTGTTGTGTTTTGAAGTGTGAAATGCAAAGTAATCTTGATAAAGTCAAGATAAAGTTCACTTTTAAACTGAACTAAATAAGGTATCATCTGAGAGAAAACAATGGTTAAATGCAATACAATGTAAAGGTTTTACTAGCGAAATGAAAATTCTCCTGTCTGCTGTAATCATTTTATATCTGGTAAGTTACAATTACAACAGTAACGATTTTTGAAGATGTTAACATTTTAATCTTATAGGAAAACCAGCCGACTTAATCGATAATAACAATCCAGATTGGGTTCCTTCAATAAATATGGGCTATAAACACAATGAAATAAGTGCCCCAAAATCTAAAATGGAGTGGTATCAAAGGAGAATTAAAAGAAAAAATATTCATATTGAAATTATTTATAAGGCACTTGACTGTCTTAAATTCTACAAATACTAGGTGGGTAAATGATTTTAGACATTTTTCATTAATGATTGTAGGTTACTGTTACTGTAGGTTACTGTAGTAGATTTAAGACTTGTTTACACGGGTAGAGTAATGATGCAAGTACTTGATAGAGTAGAGTAACTGTACCTGTAAAAATGCTCAGCACAGTAGAATAGCAAGTAGAGTGTATAGTAGGAGTTAAAGTAGAGTGACCAGCAACATATGGCAAAGTAACTACTCTACGACCACCACCACTGCCAAAATGTCTACTCGGCTGCACACTCTACCCATGGAACACGCTCAATTATGGCAGAGTAGAGTAGGTAGGGGAGTACATGGGGGCGCTGTCATTCTGGCTGGAATTGTGTTTTGTGTAAATAGTGAATATGAAGTTCACCGAAGATGAAACTTTAAAACTTGTAGAGCGATAATACGGCGAATACCAGTATTTATGGAATTTAGGTAGTGTATACTATAGAAATAAAAGTATGCAGCAAGCTGCGGAGGATGAAATCGTCGAAAGAATGGCAAAGGGGGGCTTTGGAGTAAACGAGCTCAAGCAAAAAATTAAGAATTTAAGGTGCACTTATAATCAAGAGTGTTTAAAAATACAAAAATCGGTTTCACTATACTAGCATCAGTACTATATATACTTGTACTCTCCTCATGTGAATGGTATCAAGCCATTTTTGATAGAGTACTACTGCTACTCTACTCTCCTCAAAACTCTACCCATGTAAACAAGTCTTTAGAAACAGTGGAAAATGATGTAGCTAGTTTAGTGTAGCTAGTAAAGTAGTAGTAGGGTAAAATATACTGGTTTAGCAAATTACAATGTTTTAAGATAGTTTTAATAGTTATTTATGATATAAGTATTAAAAGTACAATTTTAAGACACGCATGTGAAAGTTAACTTGAAAAAATAATTTTATTAATGTTTTGACTTCCACATCAGATGTCATTGTCAAAATAAAAAATATTCATTATTATTAGGTTTGTTCTCGCAAACAGTCAAAAACCGTCAGCAAACAGTTGGTCAGTGAGAGAACATAATACAGTCACCAATGCTATCCCCTCTACTTGCGCTGGTCCACTATTCGCTGATGGTTTCAAACTGTTTGAAACTGATGCTAGAACAAACCTATTATTATTATGCATATCATTATCTGTAAATAATATTTCTTCTGATTGTTAATTGTAAAGGATAGAAAAATTACCATTTTAATTTTTTGTTTTAGAATCAGCTGAGAGAAATGGTGTACAAAAAACCAAGAAGGGAATGGAATATGTGGCTACAAAAGGCAAAAGAAATGATTACAAAGCAAATGTGACACATTTTTTTTAAATATGTAGGAATATCAGTAAACTACATTAAAAATGTATGAAAAGATTTTGTGCAATAAAAATGTTTATATTTATCAAGGATGTATTATTTGGTATGGCCACATATCGTCGGTGATGTGACAATACATCCTCTCTGTTTTTTTATGTGTTTTGTAAGAGAGACTAAAAACTTGTTTTAGGGTCACCACCTGTTTCATATGATATTTTTTAACTTGTTTTGTAGTAAATTACACTATCTATTTACTACAAAACAATTCAAAACTTACATATGAAAACAGGATGTGACCTTAAAAAAGTTTTTTGTCTCTCCTACAAAACTCATGAAAAAAGAGATAGGAGGTATTGTCACATCAGCAAGGGATATATTTCTGGTATATCCAGGGAATGTCTAAAAGATATACTTTGAATGACCAAGAACATTCGTGGACATTCATGGATTCAGGGAATATTTAAAATGCTGACACAGAATTTTCCTGGGATGTTCAGGGTGCTTTTGGGGATATTCTAGGAATTTTTTCAATGTCCTGTGTGTACCTTCTAGGACATGGAATGTTTTGGTATTAGCGCCGGACTCCACTTGCCATTTGTAGTCATGAAGATTGAACACATTGTTTCAAATAGGGCTTTTCATCGATTGTCATTTGTTTCGAGCCTCTGTCAAATGTCGTATAATCCGTGTATAACATTAATATACACGGATTATACGAAATATGACAGAAGCTTGAAACAAATGACTGTGAATGAAAAGCCCTATACAAGTCAATCCATTTGTGACTAAATAATCATGGATTGACTTGTATTTGAAACAATGTGTTCAATCTTCGGGACTACAAATCGCAAGTGGAGTCCAGCAGTGAGAGTTACTTCCTCTTCGGCATTATTATGTATTACACTACAGAAATCAGGAACTTCCCTCCTAAATATAATGTATGGCCATCAAACAAATTCTTCCAACTACTTTTTTAATGTTTGCCCTTTCCATGCTGTAGCAAACTTGTCAAATTGTTGATTTTAAATTGTAACAGTTAAGTTTTGCAAGGTATGCTGCCCTCTTGTATCTTCTGCGTTATCTTCATCATATACAGTAGAACCCCGCAAATCCAAACTAATTGGGGAGACAGCCTGTTCGGATTATCCGAAAGTTAGCCTTAACTAGTAGTTCAAAGCTATCATTGCGATTTTGAGTACCCAAACATTCTCGCAAGAGTGTGGACAATATTTTTGGACTCAAGTTGACTATGAGAGAACCAAAGTAAGTTTGTGTTTAACCTTTATAAACACTTTATAAACCTATATATTAATGTATAATATTTATTTTTAAGAAATTTTAAATGTCAAAAGTCCTATTAATCCTACATTATCCAATTTTCTAGCTTTACTCTGTATAATAAACATGTTTTTAAGTTTTTGTCTTGAATTTTTAAATTTTTTTCACTTTCCGTTGGTTCGGATTTGCTGAAAGTTCATATTAGCGGGGTTCGGATTTACGGGGTTCTACTGTGATTACTTCATCTAAAAACTTTCTGCGATATATTTGTTTTCCGAATCCATAGGTTGAATAATCAATGTATTTTTTGGCAAAAACCTAAAACTAAAGTTGCCATGTTTTGATCATAGAATATTTTCAGAGGGAGGAGAATTGTCTAAAATCAAAAAACATTTCACCCCTTCCGGCAGTATTCCCAGTGTCTTCTCTTGAAATGTTTTCACTGCAGGTACAAATTCTTTAAAAAGGCAATTTTTGAAGATATCTGAGCTGAACCATGCCTTATTAGAGCTAATAAAATTTAAACTTACATTACCAACCACTATGATGAAATTATTTATTTTAATAGCTCCACAATTATATACAAATCTTGCCTCAAAATATTTGTAAGAATTTAAACTCTTAAATGCCTTCGTTTGTTGACCTGTGTAGAAACTATTACTAAGCCCTAAATAAGTAACTATGTCTATGTTAGTTACCCTTGGAAAACCTTTTCTACTGTAGGATAACTCATACCCCTTGAGGGAAAATAGATCTATATACCAACAGCTTTTGAAAATATTCACTCACGTTTATTTATTCACTGCGTAAAACTAAATAAAGTCGTTAAAGAACTTCAACAGTTAAAAGCTACACAATGTCAACAGCAAAATGTTGGGAAAATACAACTAAAAAAAACTATTTTACAACTATTAAACTATTATATAAAAACTTTTATATAAACCACTATTTTATAACAACAATAACTATTTTATAAAAAACCTATTAAACGTAAAAAACTCAAAAAACTCAATGCAGTACAAATATAAATAATTTCAATGTTTGCCTCCCAGGTCTCATATTAGTGTCATAAACGTCAAAGTCTTGAAACGGCCTATATGGAGGTTATGGGTAAACAAATGTTGTGTATATTAAGTTTTATGGTTGTGAGGACAGAAACAAAAGCAAGTTTATAATAATTGTAGTGATTTTTAAATAGTTTTTAACCCGGCACCTGCCACGTTGGGTGCTACCAGCACACCATAACACATTTTTATCAAATATTTGGTATTTCAAATTTGGTAACCGTGCTGTGCGTCATAGTAGCTTTCTATAATATTATATAGCATAGATGTGTTAGCGTTTGAAGTGGTTATTTAGTGTTATTCTGAACTTGTAGCTCTAAAGTCGAATTGAGGTGTCATTATTTGGCACTTTAAGTTTTAATTTTTTTTGTATTTTTGATAAACAGGTCAAATTTACATTTTTTTTTAATTACTGATTTAAATTATTACACACTAAATCCTAATTCTTCTTAGATATTTTACTTGACTTCATTTATTATGGCTTGGTACTTGCTAATTTGCTTATAACACATTTTTCATTTTATTTTTTAACTTTTATAATGTATTAGTGGCTAATAAGTTAATAAAACATGGTTTTTTATATTCTTGTATTACTCAACACATTATTTTGTTTTTTAAACAAGTAGATCACAGAAAATTTTTAAGGGGTGCTGTGAGCACCCCACGTGGCAGTTGACACCTTGCAAAGCCACGTGGCAGGTGCTGGGTTAAAAGCAACAGGGACGTAATTGTAAACGTTTCAGTATTGTAATAAAAAATTATCTACATACCTAAACTTACGTGCATATAAATCGGCCCACTTGAAAATTTGGTCATTTTTGATGTCTCATAATTCCTAAACCTGTTAACGATTTAAGTGATTTTTTGAACATATTGTAGCCTGATTCTTTAAGAATACCACTAAAATAATATTGTTGCTAAGCACAGGGCTGCTTTATTCATTAGGCAATATAGGCAGTTGCCTAGGGCGGCACATTATGAGAGGGCGGCACAAATACTATACAAAAATATTTGTATATTAAAAATTATGGATCTGGGTTCTGTCATTAAAGAGTATGAAGCTCCTTCAAATTACTTTACCGCAAGGAAGCCAAAAAATTGTGCCCAGATAAAACATATAAAGAAATAAGAAAAAGAAAAAGAAAAATTCAATTTGACGAGGGGGGCGATCATGAACTAAACTTTTCAGCTAGTGATGAGATGAAAATCCACACATTCTGTATAGGTCTGGATCCGGCGTATGAAAAAAAAGTTGATTAATAGCAAGCTGAAAATTTGTTAATAGCTTAAGGGTGTCTAGTCGGATAAACTTTGTTATATGGGAACACTGGAACAGGGGCAGTTTTAATTATGGAACAGGTTAAAAATTTGGAACGGTCAGATCACGAAAACCGCACATTTATTTTGTCCGACAGAATAGACTTAAACTCTCCGAACAGAGATTAAACTCTCATGCAAAAATCAGACTGCTATTTATCACCTGTCATAATTCCTGTCATTTGACATATTCCACATGTTCCACTCATTAAAACGCCCATTTGGTGATAAATAGCAGTCTGAATTTTTCATGAGAGTTTAATCTCTGTTCGGAGAGTTTAAGTCTGTTCTGTCGGACAAAATACATGCGCCGTTCTCGTGGTCTGACCGTTCCAAATTTTTAACCTGTTCCACAATTAAAACTTCCCCTGTTCCAGTTTTCGTATATATCAAAGTTTGTCCGACTAGACACCCTTAAGCTATTAACAAATTTTCAGCTTGCTATTAATCAACTTAATCGTCACTCTGATAAGAGACCTGAACAGACGTCTGGAATCTTATCGACTTATTTATCAACCTTTTCGTGTTATTAACCGATTTGCCAAAATTAAGCAATGAAGAAATTATTAAAGAAGCTGAAAATCCGGTAAAAAATAAAGACAACCAAGATACATCATTCATGCATGAATGCATTCGGAATCCATTTGTATACCACAATAAAATCACTAATTGACATATCTTAATATTTCAAGAGAGTTACTGCAGTCACTGAAGGTGGATATGAGCTATTACCTCCGATTTCGTTGAACCTCCATCGATTTGCTTGAAAATTGGTGAGTGGTTAGAGGATATCTCAAGGAACAAAGGTGACATGGTGTCAACTTGTGCTTTTACCCTGGGGTGGATGCCACCCCTTCTCAGGAGTGAAAATTATTTTATTACAAATATCCCCAGAATTCGATAAAGGGGCAAATTCTAAGCA
Organism: Diabrotica virgifera virgifera; assembly: GCF_917563875.1. Classification (NCBI taxonomy): domain Eukaryota; kingdom Metazoa; phylum Arthropoda; class Insecta; order Coleoptera; family Chrysomelidae; genus Diabrotica; species Diabrotica virgifera. The sequence goes on along the minus strand of NC_065443.1, from coordinate 207,266,006 downwards.
AAATTTGTTACATAAAGTTATTAAAATAAATCAAAACTTTTTGAGTTATTTAAGATCAAAGATTTTAATTTTTTTTACTTTCCCCCAGTGATAAGTCGTTTATCGAAACTAGCGTAGAGAGTATATTCTGCTTCATCCACTCATAGACGAAACCCTTACCCACATATCAATACCAGTTCTTTTTGAATTGTGCGTAATACATACACCGCGCTAAGTGCCCCGCCCAGGTCGACCTTTCAGAGACGTGACGCTTCTCAGTGTTGTTGAAATTTACCGTATTTTAAATTTAAAAAAAAATTTTTTAATTCACTATTATTTTGGAACGTTAGGTCCCACCTCTATCTTTCAAAAGACCAAATTATCAGTTCCAGTTTTTACACTAATTTGGATTTTAACTGTACAGGTTAAGCATAATGATACTGTAAGTCTACTTACAGTAATATAATTACGAATCCTTAATTTTTTGCCCCTTTCTATGCACTGCGGCCACCTGTTTTCACTAGACACCACTGAATTTTAAATTTTGCTTGTGACAGCCCAAAAAATGAGTGAAATCACGCAGCTATTTCCAAACACGTTTACCTGTATCACTGTTGATAGAGATGGGTACTCCACAAGATGAGGTAAATAGTAGGTACCTTGGGCACCAGGTACTCCGGAAATCACTTTCGACGTCATATTCGTTTTCGGCGACCCCAGAAACTCTTGAGTAACAAAATTGAACTCATTTCCGCCGATAATTGGCGAGTTCTGAATTTTTTATTGTCTGTTTGAGATGCACTTTAAGAATGCATTTTTTGTATACAGTTTTTCAATATTATATCATGGCTCGGGGTCACAAAGTTTCCTGGCGAATTCACGAACCGAATATTTCATAATAATATGATATTTCAAAGTTCACCACTCACAGCAATTTTGGGCAATTTTCCTTGTTATTTCGCAAATATTGTTCTGTAACTTTTTTCTACGCAACTTTAGGCATATGCAATGGTACATTTAAGAGGAATAGAAATTAATTACCTTTGAAATGTTCTACGACTCCTTTTAAAGAGGTTATCTTTTTCAAGATTTTATACTTTTAACGAGTTTTTATATTTTTTACGATTATTTTTTAAATTTCCCATTATAACTTTTTTTTTTCTACATTTACGTATATGTATATTATATAATAAAAAAGAAAGCTTATTCTGTTTACTTTAAAATGGTGTATTATAAAAACTTCTAGGATTATTTTGTAATAAGATATGCTTTTTCAAAATGTAATAAGTACCTACTTGCAACCATTTTTGATGTTAGGATTATTTTTTAAATTTCTCATTATAACTTTCTTATGTGATTGTGTGTTATAATTGAATCTTATTTTTTTATAGGTAATATTTTGGATTCAATTGACTCGGCCAGGCAAACTTCAAAATATGGATTAATTCCAATATTTACTGTCAAAACTCCTGCTTTGCTTGTAAATGTACCAAAGGATCTACAAAAAACTGCGGTTGTAGGAAGATAGGAATTAGTTGTTCAATATTCTGCAAAGGGTGCATGTGCATGCCTACTAATTGTGGGAACTCTAAGATAACTGACGTGTCAGAGGAAGATATTGAAGTTAATGCTAACGAAGAGATGGAATTTGATTTTGAAAATTTTTTAAATGTCAACGTTGAAATAATTTTAACTAAAGTGATGTTTTCTAAGACTAATGTTTATGTAATTTTTGCAAAAGAAATAATTTTAAATAATACAGGTAAAAAAATATCAAAGAATCACTCGGTTTCCATTAGTTAAATATAGATGATACACCATTTTAAAGAACATAAAGTAAGCCCTCTTTATTGAGCAATATATAGTATATTCATGTACAAGAAAAAAAAGTTATAATGAAAAATTTAAAAAATAATCCTAAAATCAAAAATCGTTATTTTATTTTTATATTATATTATAAAAAATCGTTAAAAGTATATAACTTTGAAAAACCATATTCTCTTTAAAAAAAAAGTCGAACAAAGTTATACAGTAGACCATTTTAAACGTAATTTATTTCTATTTCTATTACGTGTACCATTGGATATACCTAAAGTTACGTAGAAAAAAGTTACAGCACAATATTTGCGAAAAATCAAGGAAAATTGCCCAAAATCGCTGTGAGTGGCGAACTTTGAAAAATAATATTTCGAAAACTGTAAATCCTAATTACCTCTACTAAACAACATTTTAAAGAAGAAATATGTAGGTTTTTTTTTCTGTAAAGAAATGTCTATACCTATATCCTCGTGGACAAAAGTTATGGGACAAAAAACAAAATTTCTTTCTTTTGAGTTTCTTTGTGCTTTTTCTTTTGAATATATTTTTGTAAAAAAAAGTATCATTGACTTTAAAAAGTGATATTTAGATAGAAAATTTAACCGGGAACAATTTTTATGTAGGTATGTTTGTACCAAAAGTGCATAGAACTCACCCTAATGTAACCTGTGCCCAGGGACTTATTCACCCATTTCTCAAAAACGCACCCCTTTAAATGGTAGCACTGCGCGGTTTTTTCATATTATACAGGGTGTAACGAAAATACAGGTCATAAATTCAATCACATATTCTGGGACCAAAAATAGTTCGATTGAACCTAACTTACCTTAGTACAAATGTGCACATAAAAAAAGTTAGAGCCCTTTGAAGTTACAAAATAAAAATCGATTTTTTCCAATATATCGAAAACTATTAGAGATCTTCGATTGAAAATACACATGTGGCATTTATATGGTAGTAGTATCTTAAGAAACAAATATAGTGAAATTTGTGCACCCCATAAAAATTTTATGGGGGTTTTGTTCCCTTAAACCCCCCCGAACTTTTGTGTACGTTCCAATTAAATTATTATTTTGGTACCATTAGTTAAATTCAATATTTCTAAAACTTTTTTGCCTCTTAATATTTTTTTGATAACGCTGTTTTTATCGAGTTGCGGCTTCCTTTTTAATATGTTTACATAAAAATTTTATGGGGGTTTTGTTCCTTTAAACCCCCCAAATGTTTGTGTATGTTCCAATTAAACTTTTACTGGGGTACCATTAGTTAAACACAGTGTTTTTAAAGCTTTTTTGTCTCCTTGTATTTTTTCGAGAAGGCACTTTTTATCGAGATATTACTTCTTTTTTAATATGGTCCAAAATATACCTAAAAATGTAAATCATAAATAAATTTTCATATTATTTCCTAGTCTCCATAATCGTACTTAGCCATATACAAATATGTGGTGGATTTGACAAATATTTAAAATATCTCGATAAAAACTGACTTTTCGAAAAAGTACTAAGAGGCAAAAAAGTTTTTAAAACAATGTGTTTAACTAATGGTACTACAATAATAATTAAATTGGAACGTACACAAAAGTTTGGGGGGGTTTAAAAGAACAAAACCCCCATAAAATTTTTATGGGGTGTCCAAATTTCACTATATTTTTTTTTAAGATACTACTACCATAAGAATGCCACATGTGTATTTTCAATCGAAGATCTCTAATAGTTTTCGATATATTGGAAAAAATCGATTTTTATTTTGTAACTTCAAAGGGCTCTAACTTTTTTTATGTGCACATTTGTACTAAGGTAAGTTAGGTTCAATCGAACTATTTTTGGTCCCAGAATATGTGATTGAATTTATGACCTGTATTTTTGTTACACCCTGTATAGATGTCCATTTACCATATGAAATAATAAAACCCCGTTAACGTTGTAGTTCCTTTTAGCTATCTTATTTTGAATATAATCAATAGCCTATTATGATCTTGATATATTAGATTGCATTGCTAAACCTGAAAGTCATTAGGTGCTTTTTGACAATTTATTTACCAGCAGAGATTTTTAATTCATTTACAAAAATGTGGATACCGACCAACAGGAACCTTGTGGGAAAATAGATTATCGAAGTTTCCTATAATACAAGATACAAAAACCCTTAGTAAAGAAGCTAGTGGTTCATATGATTTTCAGTGTGATGTAAATTGAAAAATATTTTTTGTAAAATGGAACGATAATTAATGAGTGTGTTACAGGATTGGCACAATATCCCCCAATCGGATATCCCAATCGGCTATAAGAAGTCCTAAGGTCCAGAAGCGGCAACACCTATTCTTCTTCTTCTTCTTTCTAGCATCATCGATCGTGCTAGTAGGCTACTGCCTGTTCATTGCCATTAAGTCTTCCCCGGACGATGAGGTCCAAAATTCTCGCCATCTTTTTAGTGGTCTACCTTGTGGTCTTTTACCTACTGGGTTATTCGTTTTTGCGCTTTTGACGAGTCTGCTGGCCTTAATTCTCTTGATATGTTTGTTCCAATATCTTCGTCTCTGTCTGACCTACCTTCCTTTGTCCTGCATTCCACAGTTTTGTCAGATGTCTTCACTTTTTATTCTGTCACGTAGAGTTTTACCTTGTATACTTCTTAGGGTAAGAACAGAGCAGGTAAGTCGCGGTGGAGGTTTAGCGCGATGCCATCCAGGAGGTTTACATCGATGCTTTTGAAAATAAAATGAGTTTGTTTTACACGGATGTCTAATGCGCGGCCTACAAGGATTCTTTCCTGTGATTGGTCCGTTCGAAGCCAAGTTGTCATTACCTTCGCTAACTGAGTTGATACTTTTTATATAATGCCTTTTTTATATTGTTTATTTTTGCTATCAATATTTTGTTTGATCAAATACTTACTCTTTGAACTATTTGCGAAAAATCACCTAAAAACGTGTTTTTTTTGTTGAACAATAAATATTTTTACTCATAAATAACTCGAAAAGTCTTGAGTTGACCACTTCGGTGGTGACACTGAAGATTACACGGTATCGCCATATTTTAAGTTCATTTATGGGGCTGTAAACATATAGGTATTTGTTACACATGTCGCATTTAGTAATTTTTTAAAGGGGCCCCTTTCCAATTCTGCGGGGGGCCCCGACGGAGTTTGTTACGCCACTGGTATTACTATAGCATCTGATTTTGACAATATAGAACCTCTCGCACAAGCTAGTAGATGGGATCCCAAGCTCAAAAGAACACATTTGATTTCTCAACCACACGTGTTAAAAATTTTATCATAACTACATGGAAGACCTGGATCAACACGACCGGTTTGTTGGAAAATAGGCCACTAAAATCAGAGTCAAGAAATGGTATTCTCTACAAACGAGGCAATAATAAGTCATATTACTTTATTAGATTTTCGTCGATCTGTAGCAGTTTTCTACCTAAATTGGCTATTGGCTATTGACATTGACCCCTTGACTATTGGCTCATCATAGTTCAAGGAGTATTATAGAAAGACCGAGTACATCATTAGCAAACGTTTTAATGGGCGTAAGATTAGATGAGAAAGGACACTTCATGGAAAAACAGAGCAGAGACGATGTCAAGTAGAAAATTGTAAAGCTAAACCACTAAGATACTGTGGGAAATGTACTGTAATATTATGTAAAAATTGTTTTATACAATTATAAAAAATAAACGTGTTTTCATTAGATGTAAAAATGTTTTATTGTTTTAATCATACCTATTCTGTAACTCATTTCGATGATAGAAGTCAGTAAAATCGAATAGAAGTGACCAAGTCGAATAGAAATAGTCCAAATCCGTATCCATAACTACCTCGGAATCTCTACAATCGTAATGTGAATAGAAATCACTTCGACAGCATTTACCCTGTCGAGATGAGATTTCGATTATCGGAATTGTGGTTGACGCAAGCGCATTTTGTTTTGTTTTGACGTTTATATTTTATATATAAAAATAATTAATTACATACTACTTATTTATAATTATTTATAGTATTTGTACCTTTTTTTAGCTGCTTAATTTTTAGTCTGTGGTGTTATTTGTTTAGAGAACTATATATATTTCATTTAGACATGTTGTACGAGTATGAATAATTGGACCTAACCTTATTTATTTGCTACTTGGCTTGGCGTCTGAATGTTTCCCATTCACATTGTTGCCATATTTTGTTCGTATATTTCTTGTACAATTGCAATCAATGGTATAATGCACAAGAATAGCTTGATAAATAAATATTATACCAGTATACTTGTATATTTATCAGTCAACGCTCATAGCCTGAACAAATTATAGAAAAGATGCAATTTTTGGGAAAAGTTGTTTAGCAGTTATTTCAACTGAAATCGAATCTTAAAGATTGCATATTATTAGTAATATCAATTTTAAATAATTTATTAATAATAATGAATTAATAACATCAATTTAAATATCTTTGATTTAAAAGCATTTATACTTCTTATCTTCACTTATCTTTTTTATTTATCAGTTTATCTTCTTTTTTATATCAATTTTAATTAACTTTAATTTAAAACCATTTATCCTCTTTTAAGCTCTTTGCATCCAGTATTTACACGAATATTTTATTTACTTCTCAAAACTTTGAGGATAGTATGAAGAAAGTATGAAAACATTGAGGAAATGGCAACGGTGTCATATCTCAAGTAACAAAATAGGTCACAGAACACAATTTCGCTGGTTACTGCGCGGCTGCCACCTCCTCAGAACCGCGTGAAATAGAAGTCAGAGATTCCGATTACGATATGAGTTACAGAATACCGATCCAAACACAAAAATGACGCGATAGATATCAAACATTCCGATTTTGGGTAATTACGATTCGACTTGGTCATTTCTATTCGATTTGTTAAAAGTTACAGAATAGGGCTGAATCTCATTCATACATACCTTCAATTATGATAACCCTAACGCCCAGCGTCCTACTTATAGGACGGGTCATAATTCAAAAATGCAAAGATGTAAATTAATTTCATGAGTAATTCCTGATTAAGAACCAGATTACTGATAAGTATGTACAGTAGACTCCCGTAAGTTCGGCCACCTCGGGACCGGACCCTAGGCCGAACTTAAAAGTGGCCGAACTAACCGATGCTTATCTAAAAAATGGCCATTTATTGTTTGTATGGATCTAGCAAAAACAAAACACTTGTACATTAAGTAGAAGACAACACAGAGGAATACTCTGACATATTTAACACATATTAAAAGATAGACCGTTACAAAAATAGTATTAAACAATACTTACAGAACTCTAGGCCTAATATTTAAAAATATTATTGTACGTACATGGGTGGTTTGGCTTCTTAAGCACTTAAAAATTCAGTAATTTTTTCTGAATTTTCTTTTCTAATGATTTTTGATGTGCAAAGTCACGCCAGTTTTTAATAATCATTACATCGATGGCAGTTGCTTCTTTTTGCTGTTCGACGTAGGTCGCTGCCAGTTGCAAAGCTTCCTTCAGCGTGGCTCATTTTGTTTTCTTCATCTTCCTCTTCATTCTCAGCAGCATCTGTGTGGTTTTCCTTCTCATTTTCTTGGCGGATGACACACTCGGCGATTTCGGCGTCGTCCAAAACCTCGTTGTATCATATTTTCAAAGTCGATCCACTCCAAAACATCTTCGTCAACAATGGGACCACAGTTCGGTAGTTTCTGAAGGTCGTACGTACAATAGAGCTGCATTGTCATCAGGTTCGTTCATAAGAATGTTGTTTGGCTCATCTGCTGATGCGTTTGCTTGGTCAATCTTATCTTCTATATTTGGCCAAAAATTTTTCCAAGACTTTACAAATGTCTAGGGTGGTATGTCGACGTATGTTTTGGCCGAAATATACACAACATCGTTCATATTAACTGACTTCAGCACTTTTAAGAGGTCTAAGTTGTCATCAGCCTCCAGTTTGGAAAGAACTTCAGAAAGCAGTTTTCGACGATACTTTCCCTTGAAGCACTCAATGACCCCTTGGTCCATTGGCTCTTGAGGACTGGTTACATTGGTTGGCAGGAACAGCAGTTTAATTTCTTTTTCATCGTTACACTGAAGACCTTCCTGGTAAGTAGGCGCGTTGTCAAGCAGTAGAAACGCTCTCGGTTTTGCTGCTGTTCCAATGACAAATAGGGGTATCTTGTGGGTCCCCGAGGCATTTGAAAACAAGGTGAGCGTTATCCTCTCTTTGCTGACTTTAAATCCTGCCGCAGATGTTTCTTGTGGGGTGGCAAAGGTTTTTCTGGGCAGATGTCTAAAATGTAATCCAGTTTCGATGATGTAGATTTGCTCTGGACTCAAGTTTTGGTCACCAATGATTTTTAAAAATTTTGCAGAACAATTTTTGGCCGCTGTTGGGTTTGCTGACAGCTTTTCGCCACAAACTCCAATAAAACGGACCCCGTGTCTCTTTTTCCATCGGGAGAGCCATTCCTCACTAGCCAAGAACCATCTTTCACCAATCCTTGTTTTGCTTCTCTCAGTGTGCAACGCTTTTGTAGAACTTTTTCAGTTTCAATCTGTGTACAAAAGCCTTCGATAGTTTTTCTATTGCGCCGCCAGTGGTTGATTGCACTTTTGCCCACGTTTAAATCTCTGCAAATACTTTGCACGGATTCTCATTGTCCAATCTTTCCAAAAGCTTGTAGTCTCTGTTCCATTGACTTGTACTTACGTTTACGCGTTTCACTCATTTTAAAGCAGTTTAATACACGACGTCAAACAGTTATTATCCATACACACAACAAGTATACTGTCTATATAAACAGTAAAAATCGCAAGTGAAACAAGAATGTGTGTGACTAATGCTCAGAGAGCCGGCCGGACTAAGCGGAGACCGAACTAACTGAGACCGAACTTACAGGAGTCTACTGTGTAACCAAAATTTTGAAATTTGAAAAATAAATAATTTGGGCGTTAATGAGAAAACGAATGGACGTTGGAATGGTACACTTGACTTTGTAATGAGAGAACTAGTGTAGTGTGTGTGTGTGTGTTGAGTAAATGTCTTGTTACTTTACTCAAAGTTTAAGTGAAAATAAGAGATATTTTCAAGAAAGTATGTAGGGTTTATATAGGGTGTCCCAAAAGTAGCGGAACGGTCGACTATTTCTCGAAATAAACATGGTATCGAAAAATTGAAAAATACGTGTTCAATAATTTCCAAAAATCTATTGAATGACAAAAAACACGACCCCCCACTACACCCCCTAGAAGTGGGGCGGGGGGTAACTTTGAAATCTTAAATGGAGACCTCAAGTTTTTATTTCATATTTTGATTCTTTACGTAAAAGTAAGTAACTTTTATTCGAGACATTTTTTGAACCATGGATAGATGGCGCTATAATCAAAAAAAATCATTTATCCTGATGTCATAGATAAATAATAGACACGATCTAATATCTCAAGAAATGCACTTCCAAAGAAAAAACAAAAAAATACATATTTAATATTTTTCAAAAACCTATCGAATGGCACCAAACACGACCCCCACTCCAAAACCTAGAGGTGGGGTGGGGGTAACTCTATAATCTGAAATAGCAAAACGCGTTTTTTATTGCAGATTTGGAATCGTCATGAAAAATTAAGCAACATTTGTCCGAAACAATTTTTGAATTGTTGATAGATGGCGCTATTAAATAATCTTTTTCCAATTATAGCGCCATCTATCAACAGTTCTAAAAAATGTTTTAAATAAATATTGCTCAATTCTTCATGATTAATCCAAACCTGTAATAAAAAATATCGCTGGCCATTTAACATTTTAAAGTCAACCCCCACCCCACCTGTAGGGGGTGGGGTACAGGGTCATGTTTGGTGTTATTCGATAGGTTTTAAAAAATATTAAATAAATATGTGTTGGTTTCTCATTTGAAAGTGTATTTCTCGAGATATTAGAGCGTTTTTATAATTTATCTATGGTATTACAATAATTGGTTTTTTTCCGATTATAGCGCTATCTATCCACAATTCGAAAAAATGTCTTAAATAAAAGTTGCTTACTTTTACATAAGGAATCAAAATATGCAATAAAAACTGGCGGTTTCTATTTAAGATTTCTAAGTTACCCCCCACCCTACTTCCAGGGGGTGGAGTGGGGGATTGCGTTCAGTGTCATTGGATATATTTTTAAAAATTATTGAAAACGTGGTTTTCAGTTTTTCGCTCCGATGTTTAGTTCGCGAAATATTCGACCGTTCCGCTACTTTTGGGACACGCTGTATAACGCGATCATTATTTAAGTAATAAAAAATGTGTTATTTTTGCAAACATTTAACTTTTTTAATTACTGCGGTAATTAATGCTTGTATGACACTTTCTACGACTCTTTTTTTAAGTTAAAGGAAAAGCTTTCATTTAAGACTTGCTAAATTAAATGTGACCTTTTATTTAATGCAATAATTATAGATAAAGCTTGAATAACAAATTTGCAAAAAATTATTATTTGGATTATAAATGCGCAATAAAAATATTTTGTTTTGCAGGGAAAGTTACCAATATAAAGTAAAAAAAAAATTAGTGAAAAATACTCAATAGCCTATGATTTTATTTAATTTGTTATTATGTTGCTATTTTTTCAATTGAAAAACGTGGTTGTTGTTGATAGAGGTACACTTTTTTTTATTAATGGCTTTGACATAGCCAATTAGCCAGACTATTTGTTTTTTTTTTGTATGGTATACAATAACAATTTTGAGTTAATATCTAAGCCTACTTATTATCTAAATTTACAGGGTGTTAGAATATATTAATGGATACATTTTTCAATTTTGTGTGATATTTTTACAATTTTTAATTTTATTATCTAAGCCTATTTAAAATTTAAATTTACAGGACGTTACATATTCGTAGACATTGTAACGTCTGCTTATTTTTTGGAAAAAGAATTTCGTTTAAATTGACAGGTAAAGGACAATTTAGATCAATTAACTTTTCATACATTACTTTAATATTTTGTCTGTACTGTACACACTCCAATATGAGGTGCTGTAGATCTCCCATTCCACCACAGGCGCAATATGGGTTATCACTGATACCTATGCTGTGTTTGTATGCTGGGGTTAGTGCGTGATTTGACCTCATTCTGTTTATTGTTTTTTATAAATAGCCTATTTGATTCTTGTTTAAACCATCTCTCATTGGGAATTAGTGGTTGGCAATTTCTAAAATTTATTCCCGTTGTACTTTGGTTATATATACGTTGCCAATTTTGTTTGCAATGGTTTTTACTGATATTATCTATATCAGTTACTGGTAGAAGTATGTTGTTTATGTTTCGTTTGGTTAAAGCTGCAGATTTAGCTAATTTGTCGACTTCTTCATTTCCAAATATTCCAGAATGTCTTCTAACCCAACAAATAATAATTGAACTGCCCGAGGAAGTAATATCATAATATAGACTCTTAATTTCTATCTCAATGTGGTTTA